>NW_021703766.1:150830-190429 GCF_005190385.1 Monodon monoceros | reverse complement strand
GCTCGGCTGGTGAGGCCGGTGGCGGGGGGCGGTGTCCGCTCGCGGGGAGGGGCTGAGACCCTCCCTCCCTTTGCTGGACCTGGACCCGGACCCGGCGCCCCGCTTCTGGCGCCTTCCCTCTCTGGACCCGCCGACCTCTCCCATTTCCGCGCCCTCCCTCTGCCGCACTGGGGGCCCCTCCTCCGCCTTCTCTCTCTACGAGACTGGAAGGCCCTCCTTCCTCCTCTCCCCTTTCTGGATTGGGAGCCCCCAGCAACTCTCCGCTGGGACGCGGACCTCCGCCCCTTGCCCCTGGTTTTCCTCTTTCCCTCTGCTAGACATGAAAGTCACTCTCTCGACCTGGGAACCTCACCCCCCCCTTTCCTGGATTCCGCCCACCTGAAACCCATCTTAACATCAGGGCCCGCTGCTGGCTGGAGAGGAGGGAGGGGGCTTTGGCTCCTTGCCTGAGGCCCTTCAGCAGGGAGACTGGACTCTGCCCCTCCTACCGCGGTTCTCCCCACCTGGGCTGCTTCCTTTTTCCTCTGGGGGTCTGCAACCCTCAGACCTTCCCACCCAGTGACTGGTGGTGTGGATCCTTGTTGGACTGGTAGGTACAGGACAGGCGCTTAGGCACGAAAGGAAACACGTTTTCCTCGGGCTCGTTTTCCGTGGGTATGAGGATTTAACAGAGAATGTGTAAAATTTGGGGAACAACTTGCTTAGTGTTCTGCTCTGAACCATGAACGGGAACCAACAATGAAGCCCTTGAAAGGTACTTGAAGTCTATGGAGAATGCTGAGTTTAAGTGATTTGTAGCCTTTTTAAGAAAAAAGTTTTCTTCCTGGAGAAGCAGAGTGCTGGGACGGAGCATATGACGATATTACCCCCAAAGGTGATACCCTTGGGGAAGCACACAGGCCAGCTGTGCGTGCCGGAGGGGGTGGGTTTGCAGAAATCCATGGGCAAACTCATGGAGGTCTGGGAAGGACCAGGGCAAAGCTAGCCAGAAGCGACAGCTCCTTTGGTAACAGGGAGGGGTCCGCGGAACCTCTCCCACCCACTACGACCGACACTATTTCTCCACAAGCTCCTTCTCATCTCTGAACCCTGCTCCCACCTCCCTTAACACCTCAGCTGTGTGACACTTGAGAGTTGCTCTATTTTGCACAAAAACAATTACTTGACAGGAGAAAATAATAAGAGCTGGACCCAAACAGTACTGTTCCCATTTTACAGTCGGGTAAGCTGAGGCTCAGGCTTACCCATAGTCACACAGGAAGCGGCAGGATTTGGATTCAGCCCTGATGCTCTCAATGCCTGTGTCCACTGTCTTCAAAGGCTGGGCTGAGAGCACGATACAGGATGGCCTGTCGTCATGGGGGGGGGGGCCCTGGAGTCTGCATATTCACCAAGAGCTTTTCTCGTAAAGCTGTATGTCCTCCTTAAAAGACCTTCCCTGTGGCCCTCCTCATCCCTGAAGGCACACAGTGTAACCCAGGGGGTGGCCTCTGGCACCGCGGTGCAGTGCAGGACTATAATGGGCCTGCCTGGTCTGACCCTCTGATTTTAAAGATGGGGAAGCTGAGACACAGAGTGGTAAGTGGTTTGCCACCAGTCAGGTGCAGAGCTGAGGGGTCCCTGCATCTCTGACTGTGGGGTCAGTACTCTCCACAGTGGACCACAAGGGCCATCCTCGGGTGCAGCGGTCATCTGGTTCTGTCCACTTCTCCAGCCCTGGCGATGTGTCAGCCCCTTCTTCCTGGTCCCTGCAGGCCCAGCGGCGCTTGTGCTGCCTTCATACAGGTTGACTGGAAATCCAAGGCTGCGCTTCAAAGCTCACGTGTGGCCACTCTCCACTGACCTGTATGGGGACGTCCCAGCCCACGACACAGAGGGGCCCAATTTCATTTTCCCTTAGACATGATCTTTGGTTTCTGTCCATAAACACGTCTTGTAAAGGTGGATGAGGTTTGTGACTTGCTGCCTCTTTAAAGGTTAAGAAAAATAGATTACCCTGAACTTTCTCTTCTGTCCCTGTTGAGCTTTTGTGAATCAGCTGAAACTTTAGACCAGCTGTCTCCCTAAGGTAGCTAACCCAGCATTTCTCTGGGACTTGAGTGATTACTGGATTCACTGAAAGATGCGTGTTTATCTCGTGCTGTAATCGCAGTTGAGAAGAAGGTTCCCATCCTCCCTCAGGAAGTTCTGGTAAATGTAGGCATTAAGTCAACGTTTAAAATAACTTTAAAGAAAGCAACAACCAGGGACTTCCCTGGCGGTCCAGAGGTTGAGACTCTGTGCTTCCACTGCAGGGGGAGCAGGTTTGACCCCTGGTCAGGGAGCTAAGATCGCACATGCTGCGTGGCCCAAAAGAAGAAAAAAGGAAAGACATCAACAACCAAACTAAACCTGACTTGCGGGGGGCCGGAGGTGTGGAGGAGTACTATTACTTTAGCATAGGAGTGGGAATACTTCCCACTTCCAGCTAAGCAGGGGAAGCTTACTCGAGTAAACTTCCTAGTCGGCAAGTCTGAAGACTTCTTCATAACTGCTTGGAAGCCCCCTTTTTCAAGTGGGAAAATGGAAAAACATGTTAACAGTGAAGTTATTTTTTTTAAATATTTTTTAAATTAATTAATTTACGGCTGCATTGGGTCTTCGTTGCTGCACGCGGGCTTTCATTGCGGTGGCTGCTTTCATTGCGGTGGCTTCTTTCTTCGCGGAGCACGGGCTCCAGGTGCGCGGGTTTCAGTAGTTGTGGCTCGCGGGCTCTAGAGCACAGGCTCCATAGTTGTGGCACACGGGCTTAGCCGCTCCGCGGCATGTGGGATCTTCCCAGACCAGGGCTCGAACCCGTGTCCCCTGCATTGGCAGGTGGATCCTTAACCACTGCGCCACCAGGGAAGCCCTAACAGTGAAGTTATTTTTAAGAGGCCATTATTAAAACCTCCTGATGGGGAAGGGTGTTTTGTTTTGTTTTTAAATTGAGGCAAGAAAGTCCATCAGGCATCTCTGCAGTGCGTGTGCTGACCGTCCTCTGAGGCAAAGCCCGTTCATGCAGCGTGGCCAGTGGTCAGTGGTCCTGGGACACTTTCAGTGGCATTTGTCCGCCTGATGCCTCCAGGGCAGGCCCGCCAGGACACTGCCTGCTCCAAAGCAGCTCTCGGCTGTCACCTTGCCTGAGACCTCCCGTCCTCCCAGCCGACATTTGCGGGGAAACATAGCATATTTTTCTCCAGGCACCAGGCTCTCCACCATGAAAACCCCCTTGGGCAGGTGGAGGGTGGGTGCAGGGTGTCGATGGGGCTCCTTTCACCTCCGACCTTCTCCATTCTGCTTACGCTAATTTACACATTGCCCTGCTTTTCTGGGGTTTTTTTCTTGTCAGTTTTGATGCTGGAATTTTTCACAGGCCCCTCTCTTCATGCTTGGGTGCTCATGCGACCTGTCCGCCAGGTCACACCTGCCCCTGCACCCCTCTTCCCACTCTGCCCTTTTCTGCCTGTAGTTCTGAGGCCACTGGCCCTTCCAGGCCCAGCCCCCCCACCAAGCACCGGGCCCTGTCTCCAGGGTGAAGCTTCCCCCTTGCAGCCCACCGCTGCCTAGAGGCAAGGCCTTCCCAGTTCACCTCGCTTGCAGCCCTGAGTGCCAAACACAGAGACCATTTAGTTTGTCCTGTGTTGGACCTTGGCATCCATGTGTCATGAGCTTCATGGGGCCCGGTTCTCTATCTACCTCTTTACCTCCAGCCCAGTAGGTGGAGAAGTAGCAGTGCTGGGGCCCCCACTTCTCCTGCATAAACTGGGCTGAGAGTGGCACATGCCCAGGGAGTGGGGAGGACTCATGAGGGAACATCAGTATGGAGCCCACATCACCCTGGGCCCAGGGATCTGTGCACACAGACACAGAGACACATGTGCTGCTGTTGCCGCCCCTGCTGCTGCTGTTTCTGCGCTGCTGTCACTGTGTGTGTACGTGGGGCCGTCTGTGCTCACTGGAGATGCCCCTTCCCACGCCTCCTGGCCCAGCACATCCCTTCCCAGGAGCTGAAGCGGGACCCCTGGTGTTCCAGGCAACCCTGCGTGTCCTGTGGGCTCCAGGCCCTCAAGGTGGACTTGCTGGGCCTCACTGGGAGATCGCCTCCTGAGTGACCAGGGACTGTCTTTATAGCTTGCCTATATCTTTTTTAAAAATTGTATTTATTTTTGGCTGCGTTGGGTCTTCGTTGCTCTGCGCGGGCTTTCTCTAGCTGCGGCGAGCGGGGGCTACTCTTCGTTGCGGCGCGCGGGCTTCTCATTGCGGTAGCTCCTCTTGTTGCGGAGCTGAGTGTCCAGCAGTGAGAGGAGAGTAGGGGCTGGCTGGAAAGGTGAAATCCTGCTTCTGAGGAGAGCATACTTCCCTGAATCTCCTCCTGGCAGCCAGAGTGTTTCTGGTTGAAACATTTTCTTTGAACCAGGTCCTTCCCGTATGGCTTTTGTCTCCTGCTTCTTGACCCCCCCACCAAAGCTACCATGCACCCTTGCTGTCACGCAGGGGTCCTCCTGGGCCCTTTGCTCCTGTGGGGTCACACAGTCAAGATATGGTCCGGGGATGCAGCGGCTCCACCTTGCCATCCTGGGAGACGGGGAGCGAGGGAAGCACTGCTGTGAGCCCATCCTACAGACGAGAAAACCGAGGTTCAGGAAGCAAAGCAGCCATGCAGTCACCCTCGGGGAGAGGTGGGGACAGCGCTGGCAAGTAGACTCAGCCTTAGCTTGCGCCCACCCCTGCCTGACCTTGGGAGGTTACTTAGGCCTCTGGGTGCCTCAGTTTCATTCTCTGTGCAGTGGGGGTTTAATAGCAACTGCCCCAGAGGCCATGTGGATGTTTGGGGAGCCTTGGGGCATACCTGGCGCCGGAGGCACTGGCTTGTGGGCTGTGATCCCGGTCCCCTGCGCACCTCCCCAGACACAGCTGGGGAAGCAGCTCCTGCAGGTTCACGTGCTGGGCCCAGAGCAGGACTGCGGGAGGCAGGGGCCTGGGCGCTGCTCCACTGCACCGTCCTTGGTGGGAAACACCCTCCACTGCAGAGAACGCCAAGCGCCCCCTTCAGGAAATGGGGGCGAGGGCTGAAGGCACTGCATGGGGCCCGTGGGCGTGCGCGCACGCGCGGGAAGGGTGCGACTGTGTGAGCTGGTGTGCTTGTAGATAGCATTGAGATTTAGTCTCACCTCTGAGCAAAGATTACCTCACAGGAAGGCAGTCCCTCGACAAGCTGTGTTCCCCGTTGGGACACCTGTGAGATGCCTATGCCTGGGGTCACATGACAAATGACCCCACGGTACGCTCAGCCCACCCGGCCCTTTGCCAGTTCTGCCCCATGCTCCTAGGAGAGGCTTCAGGTCTTTGGGGTCCCTGGGGGACCCGTGTGCCCTGGAGGCTTCGCTCATGGGGTATGCAGCCCAGCCTCTCTGCCACTGTAGGGCCCCACTCCTGCTACCCAGGTCTTCACGCAGAAGGGGTCCTTGGTCCCCGGGACAGCATCAACGGTTCAGTGCCAGGGCCACGCTGTGGGGGCCGAGGTATTTGTGTGGCTCCCACAAACGGAGCACTGGGCACTGGTTACTCTGGTCCCAGGATGTGGCCGTCTAAGCAGATACGCCAGTGAGTGTCAGATGCTAGGGTTTCGCTGTGATCCTGTTAGACTCCTGGGAGGGAGTTTGGCCTCCGGGTATGGCCCAGTCAAGGAGGAGGTGGCTTGGAGTTGGCACCCCTGTAACTGGGCAGACGAGCCTGTCCTGAGCCCAGGGCGCCTAAGCACAGAGTGCTCACCACTGTGTCAGCTCCGCCCGGAAGCCCCAGCTCCACCTTTTGTTAGCTGTGTGGTCTTGGTAAATCTCTGTATCTCTCTGAGCTTCAGTTTCCTCCTCTGTAAGGAGGGAGACGTGGCGCCAGCCTCCACGAGGAGTCTGTGCCAGCTAAAGCCACGGTAAGTCATTTGCTAGCTCTGCAGCAAAGCGCTGGGCACGGAACCACCGTGGGGCCCCCCAGTCCTTGCGACTTAAAATACAACTGGGTTGGTGAACACTCACCTTCCAGACCGTGCTGGGTTGTGATGGGCGCTGAGGGCTGGCTGCCCCCTGCCCCCTTGAAATCAGGGAAACTCGGGGCCCTGGCACCTCCGGGAAGCACCTTTGTCAAGTGTGATCCCTTGCACCTTCCATGGCCCCCGTTCACAGCTACAGGCTTTTACTGACCATCCAACACCTGTATAAGCCCAGCTGCTCGCTGGGAGTTAATGCTCCACTGATGCTGGGGGTGCAGTGTCTTCCGTTATTTAATGGATCAGCCTGACACAAACGCCCTTTATCTTTGGCAATCTTCCTGTCTCTTGATGGCGTTTTGAAAATATTTGCAGTTAGCAGGTTCACTTAGCAGAGAATTTCACGGTTTGGGTTTTTTTTTTTTTTGTTTTTTTTTGTTTTTGCGGTATGCGGGCCTCTCTGTTGTGGCCTCTCCCGTTGCGGAGCACAGGCTCCAGACGTGCAGGCTCAGCGGCCATGGCTCACTGGGCTCACATGGGCCCAGCCGCTCCGCGGCATGTGGGATCTTCCCGGACCGGGGCACGAACCCGTGTCCCCTGCATCGGCAGGCGGACTCTCAACCACTGCACCACCAGGCAAGCCCAACGGTTTGTGTTTTTTTTCCACCTCAATTTAAGGCAGCTAAACTTCATACCCTAACACAGTTCTGCGTGCCTTATTCAAGGAAGGTGGTGGAAGGAGGTGGGTTTTCTGTGTCTCGTCCAGCCTGGCCTCTTGGGAGGCCCGGGGGTGGCTCAGGGAGGGACTGGAGCATAGATTCTGGGGTCCCCCAGCCTGGCCACAGCCGGCACCACCACTTACTAGCTGTGACAACTTGGGGCAAACGAGCTCACTCCCTTGGGCCTCTGTTTCCTCATCTGTGAAATGGGTACGAGAACCATCTACCTCCTGGGCTGTACACCGGTTACACGACTGAGTACTTG
Source organism: Monodon monoceros (assembly GCF_005190385.1). Taxonomy (NCBI): domain Eukaryota; kingdom Metazoa; phylum Chordata; class Mammalia; order Artiodactyla; family Monodontidae; genus Monodon; species Monodon monoceros. The sequence continues at coordinate 183,441 of NW_021703766.1, read as the reverse complement.
TAAACATGCCAACTCAGTGCCATGTTTAACGATAAACCTAATAAAATACCTAGAGCCCAATTCAGCACCTGGGTTTCGTCCCAGGGACTCTGAGTCTCTGGCAGAGACAGTCTGAGGAGAAATCCCCAGAGGTGGTGGCCAGACGCCAGCTGACCCAGCGCAGCTGTCGGGAACTCTGGAGCAAGGCCTGCCCTTTCCACTGCGTCTGGGTCTCTCATCTAGCTGTGATTTGGGGGTGTGTGGCTTCCGACCGTGAGGGCTTTCCCTGGGCCTGGCTGACCTGAGCTGGCCCCTGGCTACTTCCTCTCTCCCCTTTCACTCGTGCCCCCAGCCTTGCTTCCCGAGGGGGCGGGATGGACTCCGTGGCCCTGTTGGCTGCCCCCTCTGAGTGGTCGCTGTGCAGGGCGAGCAGGGGCTGTCTTTGCCAGCCGACCCTCCGCCCCTGGGGCAGGGCTGCACGGCTCGCCTGGTGTCCAGCCGGGAGCTGGGCCTTGTTGGTGTCCGTCCAGTGACTGATGGCTCAGCTTTCTGGTTTCTGATGGAGACCTTGGGCGATGCACTGTGTGCCCCTGGTGGGGGGACAGTGGGGGGCGGGGGCTGGCCCCGTGTGTTGGGTCCCAGGGCCGCTGAAGCTGGTCCCGACTGCCTCTTCTCTCCCCTTGCAGAGTCCACAGCGATGGTGTCACCGGCCAGCTCGGAAGCCCAGGTACTTTAAAAACAAACTCTACACGTTAAAAGTTAGGTGTCTTGTATAACGCACTTAAAGTTATACAGTTGCTCCTGTGAGGCAGGACGCAGATAAATGCTCAGTGGCTTAGTGGAAGGGCTTGATAGGGAGATTGAGCCCAGAGGGCAGGCGGTGATGGGGGAGCCCGCCAGGGTGGTGTGGACGCGGTGGGCCTGAGGTTCAGGGGGAGTGATGTACCTCCCTCCCTCTCCCCTGCGACCCCCGGGCTCCTGGAGGGGCCTCCCACTGACCCGAGGGAGGAGGGGGGGCAAAGGTGATGTGGTCTCCGGGGCTCCCTGGTCACAGAGTGTTGGACAGGAATTGGGTCTGGGGGACAAACAGGAAAAGCAGCCCACAATCAATGTCCCGGAGCCCCCATCCAACCCAGAACGCAAACCTCACCGGCAGGACCTCTTCCTGTGTCTCCCGTCCCATCCGCCCGCCCGCAGGTAATTGAATTTGATGTTTATCATTCTCCTGCCTTACGAAAACCAGTTTTGTGCAAATACACATTTATATATTAAACACAGTGTTAGAGCAAGGGTGTGGGCACAGGCCAAACGAGGCTGTGTGGTTTGCTGTGTAGAATTCAGAAACAATAATAAAACCATCCCCAAGTTTTCTGACTTTTTCCCATCGCCCCATGCTGGCCATTCTTAATAATGTCAGTGATAAGATACCCCTCTGGCTGGGGTGGATGCCCTGCTGTTTACACAGCATGGATTTCCCGTAGGATTGCCGTGAACTCTGTGCTATACAGTTTTCTGGAATTTGAGGGGGAAAAACCCAGCCACGCGTTTCCAAGAACCGATTTCACTGCTTGCCGGCTCCTGCTGCCGGGGCTGCCCTGCTGCCCGCAGGCCTCGAGTAGACTTGTGTTCACGACCTCCCGCTCCAAAGGAGGCCTCTTGTTAGCAGTTTTGAAACTATTTACAAGGAACTCTGTATGTAGGGGTCCAGTCTGCACCGTTCTGCCTGGAGCCTCATCAATCAACCTGAGAGCCCCACCCGAGGAAGTGGGGCAGGGCAGTCTCCTATGCGGTTTGCCTAGATTCTGACACTGGCCCTTCGGTTACTCGGGCCGGTCCCTGGGGCTGGCCCACTGGGCCTGCGGGTGCCTGGTTCCCACGCTGCCCGGGCAGGCGGGGTTCAGGGTTCTGAGGCTCTTGGCTGGCTGCCCAGATTTTTCCTTATGGGGAAGCCGGTGGTCTTTGCCTCTGAGAAGCTTTTAAGGAGCAGCTATCAGATAAGAGACTGCAGTGGAGTTAACCCTTTCACTGATGTGATGCCCGCACGGGCCTGCGACCAGGACCACCGGGGGAGGCTGGGTGGGCGGCAGGCTGTGCTGGAGCAGGGGAGCTTTGCTGCCTGCCCCACCCCATGGGGCACAGTGGCCTCCTTCGGAGAGACTGAGTCAGGGCCACCCCTGTGGTTGGCAGGGGCTGTGAGGTCCCTCCGGGGGGGTGGGAGTGGAGTTCACTCCCCCCTACCATCTCCTTCCTGGCCCCCACCTCTGAGCCAAGAAAGGACCGCTGGAAATTTGTGTAAAGTGGGGCCCTCGCCCACCCAGCGGTCCTGAGGGGCATCCAGGCGCTTTCTGGAGATCCCACTGCCGCAGGGACTCCACCAGCCACGGCCTGGCCCTTCAGTCACCTGTCAGATGTGGCCGGCCTTTGGCCTTTGGGCCTCTGACTCATGGTTCTAGGGTGCGACTTGGAGCCAGGTCTGACCCTCGCCTCTGAGGCAGAGATAAGACATCTCCAGGCTGGGAGTGTTGTTGACTTTTGCTGGAACTTTTCTCCCACTGGGCCCTTGCTCTTCCCACGCGTCCAGTGTCCCGAGCCAGGCTTACGCCCCTAGGCCCCCTCCAGGCTCAGGGTGTCTTCGGAGGCGTTTCTGCAGGACAGGGAAGGCCTGTTCTCGTGCCCTGTCCCCTGCACAGCACTGACACTCGCGCCTGTCCTTCAGCTCTGCTCCAGCCCACTCCCTTGGGGTCCAGGGGGGTAGGATCACAGGAAAGGAGAGGAGAGGCCAGAAGGGCCCCGGAGGCCAGGTGGCCCGCACGTGCCTGGTGAGGGTGTAGCTGTGTCCGTGGCACAAGGTCTGGGCACCGGCTGCAGGCCAACCCGACCCCCAGGCCAGCGCGGCCATCCTGTGCTATTCTGTGTCTCTGCCCCACCTGTGAAACCAGAGGTTACCTCAAGGCTTGTGGCAAGGTTGAGTGGCAAAGAGCTGTTGTCATCTTGGCATGTGTGTGTCTTCTGCATCAGTGTCCTCAAGGGAAGCCACGAAAGCAGTTTCAAACACAAAAACAAAGTGCCGTGCACACTGGATGCAGCTTCCTTAGTCTTTTTTTTTTTTTTTTTTTTTTTAAGGATTTATTTATTTATTTTTGGCTACGTTGGGTCTTCGTTGCTGCGCGCGGGCTTTCTCTAGTTGCGGCGAGCGGGAGCTACTCTTCGTTGCAGTGCACATGATTCTCACTGTGGTGACTTCTCGTTGTGGAGCACGGGCTCTAGGCGCACGGACTTCAGTAGTTGTGGCTCGCGGGCTTAGCTGCTCCGCGGCATGTGGGATCTTCCCGGACCAGGGCTCGAACCCGTGTCCCCTGCATTGGCAGGTGGATTCTTAACCACTGCGCCACCAGGGAAGTCCAGCTTCCTCATTCTTATTTCTTATGCTCAGCTGAGCCACTGGCTGGCATGGAACTGCTTTCCCCTTGGTGCCTCCCTGTCAAGCAGACCCGTGTCCCAGGGCCACTGTGTGAGCAGGGACTGTGGGGTGCACACGGCACTGGGACAGATGACTGTTTTCCACAGAACCTGGCTTCCTAGATGTTAATGGCAGTCTGTGAAAACAGGGTTCCCCACCAAGTAAAATTGAAAGCAGAGTGGAGAGGTCTCTCTACCGCAGGACTCATGTTTCTAATATGCTAATCCACTTTTTAAAAAACTTATTATGGGGCTTCCCTGCTGGCACAGTGGTTAAGAGTCCGCCTGCCAATGCAGGGGACACAGGTTCATGCCCTGGTCTGGGAAGATCCCACATGCCGTGGAGCAGCTAAAGCTCGCGAGCCACAACTTCTGAGCCCACGTGCCACAACTACTGAGCCCACGTGCCACAACTACTGAAGCCCGCGTGCCTAGAGCCCGTGCTCCGCAACAAGAGAAGCCGGCACAGTGAGAAGCCCGCGCAACGTGACTAAGAGTAGCCCCCACTCGCCGCAACTAGAGAAAGCCCGCGCGCAGCAACGAGGACCCAACACAGCCAAAAATAAATAAATTAATTAATTAATTTAAAAAAAAAACTTACTATGGAGAAAGAATTTCAAGCATATACAAAGGCAGCAGAATAGCATGGTGGGCCCCGCAGCTAAGGACACACCTGTTCCCTGCGGGCCCCGCCCCTTCCCTCCCCACCTGCCCCCTGGTGACCCCACCCTGCTCCCCGTCCTCAGGTACAATTACTTTTTAGGTTTTTCATTTTCAGTTTAAATTTACATACACTGAAATTTACATGCAGCTTAAAATACTGAAGGGAGGGGATCTTGCTTTTTGTGAGTTCCATTGTCAAACTTTATCGAATAAGCTAGTCTTTCTCTTCTGATTTAAAATATACTGTTACAGCATATGAAAAGCTAATGTTTCACTAGGTTGCCTCTCTGTCTTTTTTTAAACAAAGCCGTTGGGGTAACTCACGTTTGGTGAGTTCTGACCAACGTGTATACCATGTAAGCGACACTGTACTCAAGAACACAGACCTTTTCCAACGTTCCTATGCTGCTGCCACCTCCACCCCCCATGCCGGCTGGGAGCCGTGGGCCTGCCCTTGGGGACTGTAGATTTGTATGCGGAGCCCAGCAGCCTGGAGTTCTGGCTCTGGGCTGTGCACGGGGGTCAGGGCTCCAGACGGCTGCCCAGCTCACGACTAGCATGGATACACGTTTTTCCTCTCTCTTGGTTCAGTTCCCCAGAGAGGAGCTGCAGTCCCGTGGCAAAAGCGTGTTGGATTACAAGAACTTGCCACACGGTTTTCCACAGTGGCTGTGCTGCACGGGGAGCACCCTGTTCCCCGTTTCGGTGACCCTGGGCGCATCCCCAGGGAGGACAGCTGCTGTTCCATTTCACCATTAGAAGCCGCGCGGTGGTGACCTTCTCCTGCGGCAGCTGGGACCCCGGCCCGCCGCCGGCCCCCTCCCGGCACCCATCCAGTTCGTGTGTGCCCTCCCTGCCTGTTTGTGACCGCGGGCCCCTGTCCCGCAGGTGGTTCAGTCGCTGGGCTTCGCCATCTACCGCGCGCTGGACTGGGGGCTGGCGGAGCACGTGGAGCGCGAGCTTAGCCCGCAGCTGGAGCGTCTCATCGACCTCATGGCCAACAGCGACTGCGACGACGATGGCGGTGGCGGGGCAGCCGACGAGGGCTACGGGGCCCCCGAGGAGGAGGAGGAGGCCGAGGGCGGCCCCCGCGCCGTGCGCACCTTCACACAGGCCATGCGCCTGTGCGCCGCGCGCCTGACCGAGCCCCAGGGCGCTCAGACCCACTACCAGGCCGTGTGCCGCGCACTCTTCGTGGAGACGCTGGAGCTGCGCGCCTTCCTCGCCAGGGTCCGGGAGGCCAAGGAGGTGAGTGGAGACTAGGGGACGCCCAGGCCGTAGGGACCAAGGACACGGGGGCGCCTGGCAGGGGCTGAGGGCGAGGCAGACGGGACACGTGGGGGCGGGTGGAGCAAGGGGTGGGGCCGTGAAGGCGCCTCCACCCGCAGAGGCGGGGCCAGGAGGGCGGGGCCAGGCTGTCCCTCCCCAGTCCCTGCCTCCTTCCCTGTGTCCCTCTGTCCGTCCACAGGGGGTGGAAATCCTCGGCTCGCAGCTCACTCTGTGTGGGAGTGCCCTGAACGCTTTGTAGGTTTTAGCTTAACCCGCACACCTCCTGCTTACCCGGTTTTGCACAGGAGGGAACTGAGGCTCAGAAACTTATATAAGTGGCACCTTTACCCCGTGACCTCACTCCTGTTGCCTCTAAGTTAGTTATTAACGTCTCTGATCCCCATGTTTGCATCTGCAAAAGGGGCTGTGCCTCCTGCCTCCGGCTCACCTGCCCAGGTGATGGTTCCTTCCGAAAATAGGGTGCAGAGGGCAGCCCAGGACCCATGCAGAGGTGCCAGCGTGCTGGAGCTTTGGGGAGGTGGGCAGTTCAGTGAGAGGACACTCGCCCAGGTGTTTGCCCCGCTGGTGACAGTCTGCTGTTCCCCTCCACCTCCCTCCGCGGTTATCACCCTTTTTCCGGATGAGCAGTTGGAAAGCCTCTGAGAGGCTGTGTCCTTGCCCCACGCCACAGCTAGTACAGAGCAGAGGGGGCCTGACCCGGCCCCCAGCTGGCCTTCTCCCGGGGCTGCTCCGCTTCTTCGTGGTCTCAAAGTCACAGGAGGTGACAGTCTCTGCCCCAGCTCTCCCAGCCTCTCCCTTGGCAGGAACTGAGGTGTTTCCTTGAAACGGGGGTCACAGCCCACAGGAACTCCTGCCTTCCACCAGCATTTCACAGATGAGAAAAAGCAGAGATTTTTGGAGAGGTCGGGAGGTATTTTTGGAATTAACTGCTGCTGGTCCCTGATTCCACCCTGGCCCTTTGTGGGCACGTGTCTCTCGTTTCCTCTGAGCAGGAAGCGTTCCTGCACAGCTTCTCTGGCTCTGAGCTTGAGCAGGCTCTCAGGGTTGTTTTGATCGATGGGCCTGGGACCCAGCGCAGGACAATTCAGATGCTCCTTGAGCTACTTGGCCCTTATCTACAGCCCAATCCTAGCCCAAGGGGGGGTGGCCCCTCTGCACAGCCTGTGCCTCCAAAGCCCCATCCCCCTTCTTCCCTCCCCACGCTTCCCCGGCATCTCAGAGATGTCCTTCCAGTGCTCTCATTGTGGATGGTCCTAATGGTTTTCTGTCACCTGTCCTGTTGCTGAGGTCAATTCCTTACCCAGGCAATAAAAGCTCTTTGTTTTAGGAGCAAACAGCTCTAGACTTCAAGCAGTTGACCCAAGAGAAGTCTGGGAAATTGGAGGAGGTGGTGAGAGGGAGGCTGTTGGTGGGGCACAGCTGGGCTGGCATTTGGGGCAGAAACAGCCTACTCAGGGGGCAGGTAGAGATACTCCAGGAACGACAGGAGACCCACCTTCCTGCCCTTTGCGGAGACCGCCAGGTCACACGCAGGTCTATTTTTAGAATCACACACCTTGTGCTTCTCAGAGACTTGGCAGAGTTTTCTAGAGCGTCCCAAAGCAGTTTGGCAAGTGGCTTGGGGTGAAAGCCAGGGTAACCGGTTCTGTCTGATTTGGGGGATGGGGAGGGCGAGGCTGTGCGCCAAAGGCAGCTGCGTCTCCAGGGAGGAAGATTGGAGGAAGAAAGGCAGCTGCTGCCAAGATGCAGGGCAACGAACCTAGCAGCTTCTTCCCAAATTCTCAGCATAGAACAGCTACCTCACGATCCCCGACATCCTTCTTGGGCCCTCACCGTGATGGCAGCATTTTCCCCAGGCCGTGAAATCCATCCCTGTGACTGTTTGCCTTGGCCTGCTGAGTAACTCACCCTCTCGGCTGTCCACCCACCCATCCAACTACCCGTTTATTGATTCATTTATTCATTCAACCAATGTTTAAGACCTAGCACGTGTCTCACACAGTGCTAGGAGCCAGAAACACTAAGATAAAAAAATAAAAGCAAAAACAGAAAACGTGGTTCTGGCCTCATGGAGCCAACCATTCAGACAACAATCAAAGCAGCAGATAAATGTACAACTGCAGATGGGATCGTGTGCAGAGAAGCGGCCGAGGGTGTCCCATGAGGGTGGGTGTGCGTGGGGCCCGGGGGCCCTGTGAGCTGAGGTCTGAAGCCCTCAGTGAGGGGGATCAGTGAGGGAAGGGGGCAGATTCTACTGCAGCCAGGAGGTACTGTGTGGGTGCTACGTGGAGGTTGTGCTTTCTCCCCTGCCCTTGCCTGGGAGATGCGGCCACAGATAGCCAGTGGGACTCCAGTGTTCCCGTGGGGCTCCAAGGCTGATGGCCTGGTTCCCCCAGATATCTTTCTGAGCCCCAAAGCCTTGTCCAAAATGCCCACTTGTCCCTTTTGTAGCTGGTGGACCAGTAGCCCATGTGGTGCACAAGCATCCCCAGGGAGACAGGCCAGCAGGGCCCACATCCCCACAGCTGCTCTTCTCCCATTTCTCCTGGACTTACAGATGCTGCAGAAGCTTCGGGAGGACGAGCCGCAGTCAGAAAAGCCCCTGATGGAGCTCGACAGCCTGGGGCGCACGGACTGGGTAAGACGTGGCCCCCGCTGGCCCGGGGCACAGCCCGGGAGCCCTGCCCGGGGCTAAGGGCCATTTTCATCTTCTCGGGGGCCCAGGCCCGACTCTGGGTCCAGCTCATGCGGGAGCTGCGCCACGGAGTGAAGCTGAAGAAGGTGCAGGAGCAGGAGTTCAACTCCCTGCCCACAGAGTTCCAGCTCACCCCCTTCGAGATGCTGATGCAGGACATCCGCGCCAGGAACTACAAGCTGCGCAAGGTCATGGTGCGCCCCTCAAGGTCATGGTGGGCCCCTCAAGGTCATAGTGGGCCCCTCAAGGTCATGGTGGGCCTCTCTAGGCCATGGTGCGCCCCTCAAGGTCATGGTGGGCCCCTCAAGGTCATGGTGGGCCTCTCTAGGTCATGGTGGGCCTCTCAAGGTCATGGTGGGCTACTCAAGGTCATGGTAGGCCGTGTTGAAGGGGGTCCATGTTCAGCCCCCCTCTGCTCGCTGGAGCCCCTGCTTGGTGTGCTGGCCACTGAACTGGGGCAGACGTGGCCCGGAGTCACATGGTGCACGGTCCTTTCAGGGACACAGTGTGAAAAGGGCAGGGAGAAGGGGACCAGGGGCAGGAGCTGAGGCTGCAGGATTGTCGCATTTAACGCTCACATAGCCCCTGCTGTGTGCCAGCATCGCTGAGAATCTTAAACGTGCGAGTTAATTTCATCGTTATTACAACCCTTTGAGGTGGTGCCGCTGACCCCCATTTCCACATGAAGAATCTGAGATTCAGGGAAAGCCTGTGGTCAGGCCTTGAAGGCCACGGCTGCACAGCCACTGAGAGGGAGGCTGGAGTGAGGCCCAGGCGCTGCCCATGGCTGCATGAGCCCCTCTCAAGGCCACAGCCCTGGCAGGTGGGCCCTTAGCCTTGCTGCCCTCACCCCACACACAGGTCAACGGGGACATCCCTCCCAGGGTGAAGAAGGATGCCCACGAACTTATCCTGGACTTCATCCGCTCCCGGCCTCCGCTGAAGCAGGTACCGGCTCCCTTGGGGCGTTTGGAAGGTTGGTTCTGGGGCGCTCACTGCCCCAGGAGCACACAGGGCCTCCACGTCCGGCCTTGTGATGCCGTGGGCTCCGGATTCCTCATGCAGGGTTCCTCCCCAGCTTGGGAGTCGGCCCCCACCTGGCGCTGCCACACCCCCTGCAGGTCTCAGAGAGAAGGCTTCGCCCCTTACCCCAGAAACAGAGAACGCTGCATGAGAAGATCCTGGAGGAGATCAAGCAGGAACGCAGGCTGCGCCCCGTGGAGGACAGGCACTGGGACGGGCGGGGTGAGCGGGGTGAGCACGGGACACCCCCTCCTCTGCCCCTTGCCTCCCCTCCACCCCCCAACCCGTCCTGTCCTGTCCTGCCTTACCTGCTGCCTGCCCCAGGGTTCGGCTCTCTGCCCTGCATCCTCAACGCCTGCTCTGGGGACGTCAAGTCCACTTCCTGCATCAACCTGTCCATCACGGATGCCGGGAGCAGTGCCCAGCGCCCGCGGCCCCGGGTCCTGCTCAAGGCGCCCACGTTGGCTGAGATGGAGGAGATGAACATATCCGAGGTCAGAGCCCACGGGTTCCTGAAGAGATACTGAGGAGGAGGGGGGGAGGGGAGGGGGAGGGGAGGAGGGAGGGGAGGAGGGAGGGGGCAAGGACACAGCCAGCGTCCATCCGGCGTCCAGCTCTGTGGGGCGCGCCCTGCTTTGAAGCTGGTGTCCTGCTGTGGGGCTGGGTCTGCCCTAGGGGCAAGCATGGCCGGGCTCAGGACCCTTTCCCATCTTGGCGGCTCAGAAGGGTCACTGGGACGGTGGCCTTGAACCACTGTGGCCTCTGCACAAAAAGGTCTAAAGCAGAGTGCTCCGTCCTCCTGGGGCTGGGAAGCTGGGCAGCCCCCCTCAGAGGTGAAAAGCCAGCATGTCCCAGCGGGGCTCTGCATCCTGGCTGCTGCCCTCTGAGCCCAGAGACCAGGGTGGTGGCCATGTCCACGGGCCCCACCTGCCCCCCAGACCTGCCCTCCCAGGACTTTCCAGGAGCCGCAGACCAGGGTGTGGTTTTCGAGGCACCCGCCTCCCCCTGGCCTGGGCAGTGTGTAGCGGAGGCCCCTGTGCCCGACACCTTGGTCCAAGGACCGGCAGGAGGCGCTGGCGGGCAGAGAGGTCAGGGAGATGCTGGCTGGCGTGTTCGCAGGAGGAAGAGTCGCCGTGTGGGGAGGTGACACTGAGGCGAGACCGCTCTTTCTCGGAGCACGACCTGGCCCAGCTCCGGAGCGAGGTGACCTCTGGCCTACAGCCCCCTGGAGGCCTGGAACGGGCTCGGCCGCGTGCGGACAGCGTGCAGTCCTGGACGCCCAGCGCCCAGGAGCCAGGTGGGTGCTGCCCTCCCTTCCCTGGGCACCCTCCTGCGGGCGCCCTTTGCCCCTGCCCGGTCCCAGCGGCTTCAGAGGGTACAGGGAGTTCACACCTGCAGGAAGGGTATTTATCACCCCAGGCAGTCATCCCCCACCTTTTGAAACTTTATTAAATTAGTAATACATACTCATTGTAAAACTTTAAAAAAAAGTTCCCATGATTCTATTACCTAGGGATAATTGCCGTTGACATATTGGTGTATAGAAAGAAAGCTGGATGGATGGACGATTGACAGATCCTTCTAGTGTTTCTGTCAATGGAGACGTGCCCACAGAGTAGCACACACCACTCTGGAGCCTGACCAGTGCCCTGGGTTTTGTCACGAGCCCCGCCCTTTCCCCGTCAGTCAGCACGCAGGACGGTACGGTTCTGCTGGCCACGCAGGGTTAGTTGGTCCCCTCCGTGGTGAAGGCTGGGCCCCACCAAGTGCCCCGGGTCACAGGGTTGCCACCCTGCCCAGTGCCTCCCACCGGGCATGGCCAGGCCCCCTTCTCTCCCCTCAGGGTCACCTTGAGCCCGTGTTGCTTTCTGGCCCCGCTCGGGATGGTCTCATTTGGTGGCTATGACTCACTCCTGGTGTGAAGAGGTCCAGACCAGGCATTCCGTACCTCACTGTCCCCCCATGGTGGAGGCGGACCCCCTCTTCCCGCTCCGACCCTCTCTGCCCCTCTGGGTCTTCAGGCAAAGGGTGGTGAGGGGCGCTGACCGAGGCTGCCACGGCCCCATCATGGGGCTCAGATACGGGCCCCTCTGGCCTGCCGCACTGCACAGGCCCTCGATGTGGGTGATGTGTCCTCTACTAGACCCCTCACCCCCAGTAAACCACCACACCATCACCTCCTGCTGCATGGAGGGCCATCTTCCCCTTCCCTGGGCACAGCTGTCCAACGCCAGAACACCTGCAGGTTGTCCTGACAGCCCCCGGCTCTTCTACCAGGTTCTGTCAGCATCCAGTCCCGGCATGACCCCAGCTCCCCGCCACGCAGTGACCTGGGCTCAGTCGAGGACAGGCCTGGGGCCTCCGAGTGGCTGGTGAGTGACGGAGGCGCGGTGGTCCAAGGTGGCTGTGATGGGCTGGTGTGCCAGCTGGGCTCAGGAGGGGTGAGGGCTCCCCTCAGTGGTGTGCGGGGTCTACGCTCCAGCCACCCCATCTGGGCAGGTTGGGCTCAGGAGGGGTGAGGGCTCCCCTCAGTGGTGTGCGGGGTCCGCGCTCCAGCCACCCAACCTGGGCAGGTTGGGCTTTGCTGCCGCCCCCTGGACCTTCTGGGTACTGCGGCCCCCTGGGCCGGAGAGGGGCCTTGCTAAGGGGATAGCCCAGTTCCACCTCTGGGGGCTCAGGACAGGTGAGAAGCCCATCGCCCTGTGCCTGGAAGGCAGCCTGGTGACACTGGAGAGCACTTTCTCAGGTCTCGACTCTGTGCCGCTCCCTCTCGGCACCTCCGTTTCATTGGCTGTGAATTTTGTCTGACTTTTCATTGTGAAGAGCTAACAGTTGCTGACGTTTTGAGGTCCCCACTTGGACCTGAACCTTGGTGCATGATTTTATCAAATGCAATGAGAGCAGTGAAGTGCCTCGGGGGCCACAGGGCACCTTGCTGATGCTTTGAGAGACGGAGTTCTGTGCTAAGAACACAGGACTGTTCCCCTGGGGGCTAGGACAGGGTGTACTCGCCATGGCGGCCCAAAGGGCCGGGCGGTTATGACGAGGTGGACAGGCGCAACCACCTGACTGGCAGACCCGGAGTCGCAGTGGATGGTTGGCGCTGGGAGGGAGGTGGGAGCGGGGGAGGGTTCCAGGAGGAAGGGCAGTGGGCCTGGGGACTCTGGCTGGCTCTGACTGGCCTGGTGTTGGCAGGTGGGGAGCAAGGCTGGAGGCAGATGCTTCAGGTCTGGGAGCACTGCGGACGAAGGTGGGATGGGCTGAAGGGTTACATGTGCAACGAGGCCATCGACGGGCTGGGGGCTGGCCGGTGGGGTGGGTGGGGCCAGGTCAGAGAAGCCTTGCCTGTAGCCATGCACAGAGAAGTCCCAGGGAGCGGTGCGGCTCCCTGGCGTGGCCGAGCTGAGAAGCGGGGCGTTTTATGGAGCTGCTGGGCTTGGTGGACCGAGGCCAGGGAGGTGCCAGGGTCCTCCGGGAAGAGGGGAACTTATGGAGACGCCCTGAGAGCCTGAGACCGGCCCCTCGGGCCTCCTGCCATAGGAGTTCAGCCACCCCGTGGAGAGCCTGGCTCTGACGGTGGAGGAGGTGATGGACGTGCGCCGTGTGCTGGTGAAGGCCGAGATGGAGAAGTTCCTGCAGAATAAGGAGCTCTTCAGCAGTCTGAAGAAGGGAAAGGTGAGGGGCCCGGGGTTGGGGCAGGCAAGGGCAGGACCGGGCCTGGCGAGTTCTGGACAAAACTGGGCTCTAACCAGGCCTTTCCGTACAGATTTGCTGCTGCTGCCGGACCAAGTTCCCACTGTTCTCCTGGCCGTCCACCTGTCTCTTTTGCAAGAGGTGAGTGAGCCTTCTGAATGCACCTTGGCTGTGAATTAACATGGGAAGGAGGGGTAAGAAGCCTCTAGGTTTCTGTCTAGTAGAGCTTCCTGCGATTCTGAGGATGATCTATCAGGCACTGTTGAGTTGTGCAAGGAAGGGACAGAATTTTTTATTTAATCGTAACAGCTGAGCAGCCCCCACTTTCAGCCAAGGTGGGGTAACAGGAAGCAGGACAGGCATCTTCCGCATGAAACAGCCAAAAAGAAAGAAAAAAAAAAACGTCAAAGACATGAAGCACTGGTTCTCAAGACATCAGGTATCAAGCAACCAACGGGAAGCAGACAGGGTGAGCTCTATCCTAGGACTGCCTCAACTCTGGACTCGGAGCCTATTCAGCTCCTGGAGTGGAGGAGCTAAAGCTGAGAACGAGGGCACCCGGGCAGCTAGAGTTCTCCCCTCTGGAGAGAGTCCTCCAGGAAGCAGGTCTCAAGAGACCTGCAGAAGGTCCCCCTTGAGTGTTCAGAGTTCTGATCAGCACATACATGCAAGGAAATTACTGAGGGTTTGGAAGGAATCATCTTGAAGCACAGATTGGCAAACTCCAGCCCATGGGCTAAATCTGGCCCACTGCCTATTTATAAATAAAGTTTTATTGGAACACAGCCACACCCATCTGTTTATTATTCATTTAGTCACACCTAAAATGTTGACTATCTGAGCTTTTACAGGAAAAGTTGACTGACCCTGTCCTAAGGGTTTAAAGGAACAGTACCAGGAATAGTGTCTATTCCCACCAGCCATGGTGGAAAGTTGTGATTCATGGCTGCTGAGTGGAATACACAGGAAGGTCTTGCCTCACTAGTGAGAATAAGTGCCCCTAGACTGAGCACTGCTCCAGAACTAACAAATCACAAAAGCAAGACCTGAAAGGACCAAACTATTCCCAAGTATCCTGACGGCTTCCCAGAGCAAAGCTCAAGAATAGGAATAAAAATATATCCAGCAGCCAGCAAGATAAAACGCCTGGCGTCCAATCAAATATTACCAGGCATGTCAAGAAGCAGGGGAACATGACCCATGACCCACATGACCCATGACCCACATCACCCAGAAGTGACACACATTTTAGGGTTAGCAGATAAGGACATTGGAAGGTTTTTTTGTTTTTGTTTTTTTGGCCACACCGCACAGCATGCGGGATCTGAGTTCCCCAACCAGAGATTGAACCCCGCACCCCCTGCAGTGGAAGTGCGGAGTCTTAACCACTGGACCACCAGGGAAGTCCTGTGGACAGTAAAAGTTTTGAACTGCATTTCATATGCTGCCAAAGTTAAAGACATGGAAAAGGTAAAGGAGAGACAAATCGAACCTCTAGACATGAAAACTGGAATGTTTGGGGTGAAAATTACACTGGATGATTTATAGCAGGTTAGACATTCAGAGGAATGTGCAGAAGAAAAGATTAGTCAACTTGAAGACCTAGCAATAGAAACTATCCAAAACAAAATTATCCAAAACAAAAACACTGAGAGAAAAAATAATTTGAAAATGAAAAATGTGTTGGCAAGCTGTGGGATAACATTAAGAAGCCTAATATAGGTGTAATTAAAGTTCCCAAAGATGTGGGGGCAGAAAAAGTATTTGAAGAAATAACAGCTAAAAAGGTGTTCCAAATTTGATGAAAAATATAAACCTACAAGAAACTCAGTGAACCCCAAGCACAAGAAATATGAATAAAATCACACCAAGACACATAATAATTAAATTGATCAAAACCGGTGATAAAGAGAAATTCCTAAAGTCAGTCAGCAAATAAAGACATGTTATGTACAGAGAAAGAGAAAGATGACTGCAGGTTCCTCATCAAAACACTGCAGGCAAGATGTCAGTGGAACAACATCTTTAAGGTACTGAAAGAAGAAGAAGAAAAAAAACGGTCAATCTAGAATTCTGTACCCAGCAAGAGGCAAAAGTAAAGATTTCCAGAAATACAGAAGCCAAAAAAATTCTTCACCAGCAGACCCACACTGGAACAAATGTTAAATGAGGTCTGCCACGTAGATGGAAAGTGACACCAGATGGAGACCTGAATGTACACAAAGCAATAAGAGCACTAGGAACAGCAACTCCTAACATATAAGATTATCTTCTTATACCTCTTTGAAAGGTAAACCAATACCCAGCACCCAACAAGGTAAAATTCAGTGTCCATCATCCAATCAAAGATTACCAGGCATGCAAATAATTAATAAAAATGTATTTTGGGGGTTATCACATATCTGTAAGTAAAAAAATATAACAATAGCATTAAGACCAGAGGTGGAGGACTGTAAGTATGCTGTTATAAGTTTTTATATGAGATGGTAAAATATTACTTGAAGGAAGACTGTGATAAGTTAAAGACTATCCTATGAGCCCAAAAGCAACTACTGGAATGGCTTGTATGTCAACAAAGAAGATAAAATGGAATCATAAAAAAGACTCAATACAGAAAGCATAAACAGGAAAAGGGAACAAAGAACAAATAGGACAAAAAGAAAACAAATCACAAGATGACAGACTTAAACCCAATTATATCAACAATTACATTAAACATAAATGGTGTAAACAATCCAATTAAAAGGCAGAGTTTCTCGGATTGAATAAAGAAAGCGAGACAATCTGCTGTCTATAAGACATGTAATTTATTTTTAATTTTACTTTATTTTTTGGCTACGCTGCACGGCTTGCAGGATCTTAGTTCCCCGACCAGGGATCAAACCCAAGCCCCCTGCAAACCCAAGCATGGAGTCCTAACCACTGGACCGCCATGGAATTCCCAAGACATGTACATTAAATAAAAGACACAAACTGGTTGGAGGGAGGTGGGTGGAGAAAGATACACCACACCAACATTAGTCTAAAGAAAGCTTGAGTTGATATATTGATACGATACAAAGTAGACTATGGAGTAAAGAGTATTATCAGAGTTAAAGGAGTTCATTTCATAACAGTAAAAGGAGGAAATAATCCTGAACATTTTCCACACCTAGCAAGAGATTCAATATACATGGAACAAAACATTGACAGACTACAAGGAAAAATAGCTAAATCCATGCTTATAGTTAGAGATACGAAACCCTAAGGGTCTAGGAGGTTTGCATGACACTACCACCAACTTGATCTAAGCGACATTTAGAGAAACTAGACCGAACAGTGTGATGTATGTTCTTATCAAGTGCACACGGAACGTGCACCAAAATTGACTATTCTGGGTCAAAAAACAAGTCTCAAAAATGCGGAAGGATTCATATCATACAAAGTATGTTTCCTGACCACAGTAAAATAAAATCAAACTAATACAGAGGTTTGTTGACGGCGACTTAATTATGGGACATCCATGCAAGAGTGCATGGTCCCTTGTTTTAAAAAATGAATTTGGACAATTTGTACTGATGTGGAGAAGAGCCCTGGTGTATCTTTATAGGATAGTACACATGATACCCCATTTCATTTACTGTATTTTTACTTTAAATGTATGTTTTTGTTAATTTATGCTTAGATATGGAGAATGGAAACTGCTGATAGGAGGGATCATCTCTAGGATGGGCTTTACAGGAGAGGACTCGTGTCTAAATTAAAATTCTCTCTAGTGTTTGAATTTTTACAACAAGAAGGCATTTACTTTTGAAATCACATATGGGAAATAAACACTGTTAATCACTGCTTAAAGATGGGCATCTCACTTGAGGGCCCTCTGGCTCTGACAGTGCTTGTGGAGAGAGGGGTCAGGTACCCTCCACTCCAGACCAGATGCTCCCCAGCAAGAGCGAGGAGGGGCAGAAGTATTTTGGGTGCAGAGCTGAGTAAAAAGAAAAGCAAGATTTGGGAGTAAAATGAAAGTAAAGCACTGACGTGGCCAGGGGTCAAGCGGGAGGCAGTGACAGCCTGGCCTCGCCTGTGTGCCGGGCGGGTGCTGGATCCCTCACAGCTGACACTGCAAACCCTCTTCTTTTCTCTCCAGAGCTGTCTGCAGTTCCTGCAGCATAAAGGTGAGGACCACCTGGGGTCAGGGCGAGGGCCCACATCTCAGGTGTCCTGCGGCCCGACCGGGCCTGTCCGGGGGTGGGCAGAGGCTCTGCTGTCTCCTGTCGGGTGATCCCTGCTCCCTACTCACCTCTTCAGCTCCTTCCTCCAGAGCGATCCGCTTCCACACTTCCTAAAACTGCAGTTTTTAAAGACCCTTGTAAATGGTCCCTTTTTTAAAAAATTAAATATTCTGTGTTAGTAGGCCAGTGCCAGGAGACCCATCTCTTTCTCTAAAAGTCCTCCTTCTGACACCCCAAATTCCTTGAGTGTCTTTGGAACGCCTCATTTTATAGCAGCTTGGGGTGTCTGCATACACGCAGGTGTGCACAGAGGTAAAGGATAATATTTGGAAGGATGTCACCCCTTTACACCTCGTCCCAGAAACAGTCATCTGTCTGAGGGATTTTTACCACCACTATTTTCAAAGCCTTACTTTTTATGCTGCCACTTGGCTATAGAGAGGCCACCTCGTCAATGCTGAGTGCTGATTGCATACAGGCCGCAATGCTCCACCTTGCGTGTTGGCAGCTGTCCGGGGGACCCGGGGGCCTGGAGTGTCTCTCTGTGTTGCAGGTGAAGATGCCGTCTAAGAAGTTTGCACACATTCCCGTGTACACGCTGGGCTTCGAGAGTCCTCCAAGGGTGCCAACCACCAAAGTCACGCTGGCACAGAGAAGAGACGCCTTCCAGTGCGTGCCTGCCCTTGGTGACGTCCCTGTGGTGGGCAGGCGTCACAGTCACCTGGAAGCTGGGCGGGGGCCTGTGTGCTGGGGTGGGGTGGGGCTGAGAGGTCAGAGCCCAGGACCCAAATTCCTCCCAAGGAAGAGCTGCTGCGGGATGGACTTTGCTCTGCCTGATGTGGGCGCGGGGGGATGTGGAGACTCGGGAGGACCCCTGACGGCCCCGTCCTGCCCCAGACCCCTGCAGGGGCCCCACTGGCGGAGCGTGGAGGAGGAGTTCCCGCACATCTACACCCACGGCTGCGTCCTGAAGGACGTCTGCAGCGACTGCACCGGCTTCGTGGCGGACGTGGTGCGCTCCAGCCGCAGGAGTGTGGACGCCCTCAACACCACGCCCCGCCGCGCCCGCCAGACCCAGTCCCTCTACGTCCCGAACACCTGGACACTCGACCTCAAGTGATGGTCGCGGCCCCCTGGCCGCCTGGTCTGAGGCTTTTCGGGGTGCCCGGGTGGCCATGTTTCTGGGGAGGAGCCAGGCTAGTCCTGGACCAGGCGGAGAAGCCCCCGTCCTGGGGCACGGCGGCCCCTGGCCCTCGTGATGTGCATGTACATATATATATATACAGATACGTTTATATAATATATACACACAGCATATATATTTATATTCATGCTTCCTGGCCCCAGAGTTCATTTGGGGTCAGACTCACTCCAGGACCCTCCCTGGGGGAGGCTGTTTCCTCTCAGGATTCCTTGAGCAGAGCGGGGGTGGGGTGGGGTGGGGGTGGGCTGGGGCTGGGGGTGGGGCGGATGGGAACAGGTCTTCTCACTCAGATGCAGAGGGGGCACGTGGGCATACAGCAGAGGGGCTCTGGGGAAGAAGGTCCTACCCGCACGTTTTCTTTTCCGGCAGCTTCCCCTCCCTGGGTGGACGTCCAGGCCGGGACAGGGGTCCTTGGTCCCCAGGGGGCTTGGAGCACCCCCCTCGCACCTGTGCTCTCCTAGCAGGGCCGTGGGCTGCGGAGGCACCTGGGAAACCTCTGAGTGGGCTAGGATTCCCCTGTTGGGCATCCCAGCCCTCCATGTGGAAGGTCTAAGGCCAAGCTCACTCGCGGCCCCCACCTGACATCCGTACCCCGGCCATCTGCCACGCAGCCAGTATCGCTGGCCTCCCACGCTCAGAGGTGCGGGGATGGTGCTGGCCCGGAGGCCCTGGCGATGCTGGCGGTCCTGGTACGGGAAGGAGCTCTGTAAATTGTACACAAGGCCACTCCTGGCCGAATAAATGTGGTCTCACAGTCTCCTGGCCGGGGTGTGCACTGAGAGCTCTGCAGTTGCAGGGGTGGGCCTGTGCTCCAAGGGCGGACACTGGGCTCTGAGGGGCCACCTGCCGCCTGGTGCCGTCATGACACGAGCGTGCTCAGGCCCACTCCATGATCTGGCCATCTTGGTCCTACAGCCGACAAGGGCTGTAGGGGTGTGTGTGTGTGTGTGTGACAGCCGCACAACCTGCTGCCTGTCACCTCCCAGCCTGGGGACCCTTTGGCCTCATCCGCCACATCTCTACTCCTGTTCTCCAGGCAAAGGGTTCCCTCAGGGCCGGCAGGTTTGGGGGAAACGCGTGGGTGAGCACCCGGGCGCTCTGCCTGCCCACAAGGATGGGGGCTTCTGTTGTCACCCCCATCTTACAGATGAGGAAACTGAGGCTCAAAGAGGTGAGGGGATTTGGCCACAGATGCACAGTTTGCCCAGGATCTTCAGCCAGGCCTATCGGATGCCAGGCTCTAAGGCCTGGCACACAGATACGGGCCCGGAGGAGGCCCCAAGGGACAGAACTTGTAACAGATGGGCCTACGGGTGAGATGCTTTCTTCAGCTAGGGTCCAGGACCCTCAGTAACAATTAGAGCAGCCAGGAGAAACAGCCCGTTCCCAGCACTTGTTCTGAGTACTTCATGGGCAGGCAGTATTGTTATCCCCATTTTAAAATGAGAAAACTGGCACAGAGAGGGTAAAGAATTGTCCCCGGTGACACAACCAGCAAGGAGAAAGCACTTCCAAGGGCAGATAACCCTGCAGGTGCGGAAACAGGGCAGGTGACACGAGCAGGGCCATGCTCCCAATAGGGGGAGACCCAGGTTCTAATCCTCACAGGAACACCTTGAAATGAAAGCCCCTTGGAAAACAGAATAAACCCCATTCTGGGGCAGCTGGGCTAAGCCAGGAGGGCCCACATGGCTCCAGGGTGAGGTCAGGAGGGAGGGTCCTGCTGTCCTGGCTGCTGGGGCTCACCTCCCGCCGACCCCAGGCGCAGAAAGCTGTAGTGCTGGCCCAGGGAACCCAGTCCTGCCTCCACTCACCTAATTTAGATCCTGACAGATGGAGGTCGCCCGCTCTAGAACTGTTTACAACCAAGCTTCTCGCTGAGGAACAGGCCTTCGGGAGCACAGGGAAAGGCTCATGTTCAGAGTTGCCTGTTCAAGGAAGGCACCCCTCACAACCCCCCGGCTGCCAACTTAACAGACGGCAGGGCAGGAAGCAGCTCCTGGTGACACTCCCCTCGTTTCCATCCACAGGTGAGGCGATAAGCCTGCATAAGCTGGTCACACCTTGGAACAGCAGTGACACAGAATCTATTTAACAACTAGGCTGATCCCTGAACAATCAGAGTTTTTAGGAGGATGGTGCCCTGGAGATCCTGTATGTGCTGAGCGTGAGGCTTAGTGGCTGGATTGGGTGGGTGTGTGTGTGTGTGTGTGTGTGAGGCAGCAGCCACGTGCCAGCCAGCGTGAAGCAGTTCAAGATCCCGGTGACCAGTATGGCTGCCAGGCCAGTGGTGCGAGCACTGGCACACACACCTGCTTCCCTTCTGGGGCTGTGCCAGCAGCCCTCCTCATCTCAGCTCTGGAACCACAGACACGAAGGCAGACCCACATTCTACCTGGGCCATTTCCTTACTCTCTGAGTCCCAGTTTCTTTACCTATAAAGGTGAGGACGTCTACCTTCCACGGCCAGGTAAGAACTCAGGACAGGGCTTGGAGCCACAGTGAGGGTCGTCCGCAACCCTCCTCCGTCAGGGTGGGAGGGCCCCTTCTCCACACCAGACCATCCTGCCCTAGCAGGGGTTCTCAATCTGCCTGTACACTCTAAACCCCTGAAGACCTTTTTTTAAAAATGTCAATGCCAGACCCCACATTGGAATTTCTAGGGATGAGTCCTCGACCTTAACTGTAAAAATCCCCACAGGAGATGACGACACACGGTAAGTGTGGCGAGCCTCCACCTTAAACCACGGATTCCCACACCTAGATGTACAGGAAAATCACCTGGGACGCACTAACGACGACAAAAAGCAAACGCCCAAGGCGTACCCTAAGGGTCGGTTTCAGCCTGCCGTGGGAGGGAGGTCGAGATGCGCAGCTTTGGGAAGCTCCTCGGCTTGGACGCGCCTACTTTTAATGAGGACAGAACTGCCTCGCCGGCAGCCCCTGGAGGCGGCCTGCAGCGGCTGGGCGCACCCCTCCGCGACCCGCCCCCAGCTGCCGCCTGGCCCCGCCCCCGCCCCCGCCCCGCGCTCGCTACTGGAGGCTCGGAGCCCCGCGCCGTCCAAACGTGTCTCGCTGGCGCGCCTCCAGAAAACCCGAAGACACCCGCCCGCGGAAGCGCCCAAATCGCGCGAGAACTCGCCCGTAAGTGCCTGCGGCTTCTTTGATGCCACCGCAGACAGAGAGGAAGTTCCGGAAGGCCGCAGCGCGCAGACGCGACACGCCAGACTCGCGCCACCGCGCCTTAAGTGCGCAGGCGCGCCGTTCGCTCTCTTTTCCGCTCTTCCTTCTGCCAGTCTCTAGACGTCAGCGGCTGTTGGGTCCTATGTCGCGCCGGGCCCTCCGGAGGCTGAGGGGGGAACAGCGCGGCCAGGAGCCCCTCGGGCCCGGCGCCCTGCAGTTTGTCCTCCACGATGACGATGATGTGGAAGAAGAAGGCCCAAAGCGGGGACCCGGTGGCCGGCGCCCCCGGGGCCCAGGGAAGGAGGGCGTCCGAGTCAACAACCGGTTCGAGTTGGTGAGGCGTCGGGCTGCCCGGGGTGGGGGCCCGGGGTGGGGGCCCGGGGTGGGGGCCCGGGGTGGGGGCCCGGGGTGGGAGCCCGGGGTGGGGGCGGCATGCGAGAAGGGTCCGTGACGTCACGGGGCGGGGCGACTGGGGTCTTGGCTGCAGTGGGGGGCGGGGCGAAAGGAGTGGGCGGTGGCCTGAGGCCGGGGGCGTGGCTACGTTGGCTTTGGGCTGTGGTGAGGGGCGGGGCCATACGTCCGGGGGCGGGGTAAGTGGGGTCCTGGCTGCCGCTGGGTGGGCGGGGCCTGCTCTCTGTGGGCGGGGCCGCAGCTCAGTGGGCGAGGCTTCGCTCCCAGGGTCTGGGGTCGCCAACCCTGATTTCAGGGTTAAGTGTTTCCCTCGCGGTGCCGTCGCAGGGCCTTCGCAAACGATCTCGGTTGCTCCTCACAACCCAGGACTCGGTGCCTCGCTCTTGCCCATCGCTGCGTCCCCGTAGCAGGTGTCTGGCACAGAGAAATAACGCCACCCCCCATCCCCCCTCACTCCCCCGTCTCCGTAGCGCTGGGCTCAGTCTGTAATTTTGCACGTGCTCGTTCTCGCTCCCTTGACCGCCCCGAGCGGCAGGTAGCGTGTCTGCTTTGCGCACCGTGTGTCCCCAGCACCGTGCGCCCGGCGCACACTAGGGCGCGACCGCGGTTGCCGAGTGATTGGAGGAGTACCAGTAGGTGTGAAGATCGTGGAGAACACCAGCTGCCGTCTGTAAGGTCTGTTAGTCTGGCAACCGCTCCCAACTTCACAGGAAGTTGGCAGGTTAGGGGCCCATCCTAAGACTGGGGCGTGTGGGCTGCCAGCCTGGTAGTTTGGTTTAGAGATTGTCCACGTTCCTCCAAGGTAAGAGGCAGCCTCACCCTGTAGTTTCTGCTGGAAGCGGGACCAAGTCCGTCTTCAAATTCTCCAGACTATCCCGCCACCTCTTCAGAGCCTCCCCGCTCCCTTGTTTCTTGCCATTTCTTTGTTTTTAATTTTTTATTATGGAAAATTTTAAACACATGCAAAAATAGAGCAGTACAAGTAACCTTCACGGGCCCCCACCCAGCTTCCACGGCTCTCCACACATGGGCGGTTTTCCCCCAGTGCTCCCATCACATCATTTATCCCTAGGTTTTCCAGTCTTTTTTTTTTTTTTTTTTTTTTTTTTTCCCGGTACGCAGGCCTCTCACTGTTGTGACCTCTCCCGTTGCGGAGCACAGGCTCCGGACGCGCAGGCTCAGCTGCCATGGCTCACGGGCCCAGCCGCACCGCGGCATGTGGGATCTTCCCGGACCGGGGCACGAACCTGCGTCCCCCACATCGGCAGGCCGACTCTCAACCACTGCGCCACCAGGGAAGCCCTCCAGTCATATTTTGACTTCTCTCAAAACCCTCAAGGCTTCTTTCCATCCCACTTGTTAACAGGCTGAAATGGGTTTGTGCCGAAGTTGGCTGTTTTCCCTGACGGTCTGTCAAGTGTACTTTCTCCTTATTCTGACATCCTCCAGGTTTAGTCTTCTTTTTTTCTCAGTCTTAAACAATGGTAACTCATTTGGAAAACGTTCACACGTTCCAGGCCGTGCTGCGATGTCATGTGTCTTATGGTCTGGGAAGGTCATGTTGTCCCCATTGTACGAATGAGGTAGTAAGTGACACCCACAGTGAAATCCAGGTTCTGGGCTCTTTTTTTTTTTTTTTTAATAAGTTTATTTATGTATTTATTTTTGGCTGCATTGGGTCTTTGTAGCTGTGCGCGGGCTTTCTCTAGTTGCAGCGAGCGGGGGCTACTCTTCATTGCAGTGCATGGGCTTCTCATCGTGGTGGCTTCTCTCATTGCGGAGCATGGGCTCTAGGCACGTGGGCTTCAGTAGTTGTGGCTCACGGGCTCTAGAGCACAGGCTCAGTAGTTGTGGTGCACGGGCTTAGTTGCTCTGCGGCACGTGGGATCTTCCCAGACCAGAGCTCAAACCCGTGTCCCCTGCATTGGCAGACGGGTTCTTAACCACTGCGCCACTGAGGAAGTCCCTAAAATTGTACTCTTAATCGTGCCCAGGTGTTTGTCTCTGAAGCAAAGTTAGCGTTCCTTCTGAAGAAGAAAGGAGGATAGATGGACAGTGGGCCAGGGTGTGGGGATAGATGAAAAAAAAAAAAAAAGCAGGTGCTTCTGTGTGTGAATAGAGAGAAAAGGTG
The DNA here is from genome assembly GCF_005190385.1 of Monodon monoceros. Classification (NCBI taxonomy): domain Eukaryota; kingdom Metazoa; phylum Chordata; class Mammalia; order Artiodactyla; family Monodontidae; genus Monodon; species Monodon monoceros. The sequence continues at coordinate 159,499 of NW_021703766.1, read as the reverse complement.
CTTTTCTGGACTCCCTGTGGTATCGGTCAGGTCAGAGGGACCCAGCAGCTGCCCCTGCTGAGTGCTGTGCTGTGCGTATCCTCTTCTGCTCTCTGGCAGGACCCTGGTGTTGCACAGACCTCCATCGTAGTCTGTGGATTCAAACGCCATCTTTACATCATCTCCTTTAGGTGTCTCGCAGACGTCTCAGGCTCAGTGTGTCCAGACTTTAACTGCCCTCTCTGCCTCCTCCAGCCTTCCCTGTCTGTTGAGGGCAGCTCCACTCTTCCTCTTGCCAAGGCCAGCAACCTGGAATATACCCCTGACCTTTTTCTCTCACACACCACATACAAACCCTGGTGAAGTCCTGGGCGGCTGCAGGTGTAGCACCTGCGGTGTGGCCGTTGCCTCTGCCTGGATACTTCTGACCCGGTCCCGCTCGTCCTCTTGGCCTCTGCAGCCTGTCTGGGTGCAGCAGCCACAAGGATCCTGTTAGGCCCACATCTGCTCTCAGCCCTCCTTTCTCACAGCCCCCCCCAGGGCCCGGATCGCCCGCCTTGTCTCCCTGATCTTGCCCGCTCTGCTCCAGCCACAGGTCTGGAACGCAGGTCTCCCCGCTGTCCCCTCTACCCGGAACACCCCATATTCCTGTGTTGCTTCCCCCGCTCAGGCTTCGCTCAGATGTCACCTTCTGAGTCTTGCTTACCCTCCCCACCGATTTAAAGTTACAGCCCCTCCCCCCCGTTCTTCTGATCTTTCTCCTTTTTCCCTGGAAGTTATCACAGAACAAACCCTACAAGTTACGGACGTGTTCTTTTTAGCTCGTGCTGCTTGGCCCCCACTGCCGGAGAGTATCAGCTGTGTGAGAACAGAGACTTTGTTGTTCCCTCGTGTATCCCCACCCCCGGAACAGTGTCTGTTCTCGTAGGTGTGCGGAGAGGTCGCGGCATGAGTCAGTGTTTCCTCTGAGGACAGAGTGTGAGCGAGCGTCTGCACACGGGCTTTGCATCCCGGCTCCGCCTCTTCTCACCTGTGAGAACTCGGACAGGGTTCCTAGCATACACATCGGCTCCCCTGTTTCCTGGGGATGATGTTACTTACCTCATGGGGTTGTCACGAAGAGTCAGTGAACTAATGTGTACAGCCCTTAGCCCATGCCAGGCGCACAGTACTCAGCAAATGTTGATATTACATCGTGTTGACAGCCAAGAACTTCAATAGAAACGTGTGACCCTAAGTGGATTAGAGGCGTTTCTAGGGGCTGGTACACCTCTCTCCCCCTGGGGAGTGGGAAGACACCCTTCTGTGACTTAATGGCTGGGACTGTCCTCTTTGCTGGCTCTTGGGTGAGTTTCCTTGGCCTTAGATTAGAAATCATCTTTCCTACCTCATTCAGACTGGTTTTTGAAAACCGGTTTTATTGAAATATAATTTATACGTAATAAATGCACCTGTTTTAAGGGTATAGTTCGAGTTTCGCAGCATAACGTACTGTGCAACTGTTAAAAATGGTGTGTTGTAAAATAGAATTTATTAGTGTTTTGGGGTCAGGGACCACTTTGACAATCTGATAGAAAACCACATAAGCTTTTAAAAACTATCAGGATTTATTCTATATCATTGAAAAGTTTTAGCGAGGAAGATTATTCTTTTCTGAAGAATTACATGTTTATGTCTCTCTGTTTTCATGTACAATATAGTGGCCAGTCTCTGAAATAAATCTAGATTGGAAGAAATCTAAATTGTGTAATTAAATAAAAGCAAACTTGTTCCAAAGTAAAAGCGTCACTGATGAGGTTGCTCTTGTTTGACTGGAATAAGAACTGGACGTTGTTTGGTGACCGTCGACTCGCGGACATGGGTCATCTTCATGTTTGATGCCCAGTTCTGCTGGCAGCAGGAGCCAGACCCTGGATTCACATTCACAAACGCATTTGGTAACAGGTGGTATTGGAACCCCTGTAGATTTTTTCACTGCTCAAGGGCACATTTGGTCGTGGATTTCAATAATTTTCTAAGATTCTTCAGGTTAGCTTCACGTCACATCACTTCTTTTGTCCTCAAGTCTGTGAGAAAACCTTTAGCAGAGGTGGCCTCATCCATGCCAGTTTCTACCTACTGAAAGATGGTAGAAAGATGAGGCTTTGTCATCCCCGACTGCATGCCAGAGAAGAACTTCCTCAGTAATGTAAAGTTTTAATGTTTTCCCTCTTTTAATAGGAAAAATAACTTTTTTTTTTCCAGTAGCACTCTTAGGGGCCCTAGAACGAAAGATGTTTTTTGTTTTGTTTTGTCTTTTCGGCCGCACCGTGTGACTTGTGGGATCTTAGTTCCCCGACCAGGGATCAAACCCGGGCCCAGCAGTGAAAGTGCCGTGTCATAACCACTGGACCGCCAGGGAAGTCCCCGAAAGGCTTATTTTTACAGAGCCAAAAACAATCTCTCAGTAAACCAAGCAGTGGATGAATGGAAACAAAAGTAAGATTTCAGCTTCTAGCCGTGGCTGAATAACTGGTACTCGAGCCGCCTTCTTGCCCTGAATAACTATCAAACTAGCAAAATGCATGAGTGAACTGTTTGCAGACATTAGACCACAAGCACTGCAGGTCCGAGGTCCCTTGGCCCCCTGTGCCGGCTTTCTGACTGGAGACACTCTCCAGAGATGAGCACAGGGAGGCTGGCCCAGCAGATCGTGGAGCTCATGCTGAGCCAGGGAGCAGGTCAGATGTGGGGTCTGTAGAAGTGGCTGGAGTTAAGGGGGAGGGTGCTGGAGAGAAGGAGTTCCGGAAACCTGCTCGGAGTCTTGGGCTCGATACTAAGGTGTACTGGGCCAAAATGATAAATAAATAAATTTATTTTAAAAAATTATAAAAAAATCGTAATACAATACCCCCGTGCACCCACCAGTATGGCCAAAATGAGAGCAGCTCAAGGCTGCTGGGGCCAGCAGCCTTGGCGGGGGATGAAATTGTCCGACCGTTGGAAACAGGCCTGGCAATTCAGCATAAACCTGACGCCTCACACCCCAGCAACCACTTGTGAACACTTACCCAGAAGACTTCACAAATCTTCACAGCAGCTTAATCCACAGTAACCCCAAAACGGAAACAAAAGACTCCCAGTGGATAAACTTTATGTGGTATAATCCATGCAAAGGAATACTAGTCACCAGGGACCAGGAGCTAACGCCTAATACAAGAGCGGGACAAGCCTCAGAAGCTGTACACTCCAGAAGACACTGACCGTGCGGGCATGGCGTCCTGGGACAGGCAAAGTCACAGTGGTGAAAACCCTAGGGTTCGCCAGCATCGGCAGGAGGCTTAGCTGGGGGTGGAATGAGGCCTGTATTTCTGGCATAACAGGAGAGTTTTGTCTCTTGATAAAGAGTATAGGTTACACAGCTCTGCCAAAACTTGCCCTGTACATTCATTTCAAGAGATGTAAATTGTACCACGGTTTTGTTTTGTTTTTTAAAGAAAAAGCTTCCTACCCCCCAACAGAGATCCAGCCCCTCCCCCGTCCTCACCGAAGTGTTCATGGTGCCTTGTCCTGGAGATTCCAGAGAGCACACAGGCAGCAGACAAGACCCTCTGGAAATAGGGACCCGTTTGGGACCTCAAAACTGATGACCATGGCAGCTCCTGGATTGCAAGTCAGATCGACGTCAGGACGCTGGACAGCGTGGGTAGCAGCGTGGGTGGCAGCGAATCGTGCTCCTTCCCAGAGCTCTTACCAAAGCTCCGCAGGGTCCTGCGTGCAAGGGTCAGAGTTTTGCTGTCCGTTGAAGTTGACCTTGGCATGGAGCTCCTTATAAACTGGAATTTCTGGAAACACCTCAAGCTTCCACAGGGGGCTCAAAAATGAGAATTTTTTTTTTTTAAGGATGTGAGCATGACTTAATAAAAGTAAAGCAGTCCCGGGCTTCCCTGGGAGGCGTCACCAGTCCTGAATGCTGGACAAAGCGTGGGGCTGTTCCTCCGGGACCCCTGCTGTGGAGAAGAACCGTCCGCGGGGCCCTCACTGCAGCTCCTCCCTTCGCACCAAGGTCCACGGCGGGGCCTGGCCTCACGGTGCTGTCCCCACCGCGGTCTGCGTGGTGCTCTCGTTACAGAAAAAGATCTGTGAATTTGCTAGACAAGCAGGCGTCACACAGCCCTGAGCTTCATCCTTGCCGCGTGGGAACCTCCGCTGGTGAAGATGCAAGACCAGGGAGCACAGACGCGCATGCGTCCCTTCCCTTGAGACTAACGTCAGAGCCCCGGGCCCCGCGGGGACAGGCAGTGGCCAGTCGCTGAGGACTTTGCCCCAGTTTTTTTTTGTTTGTTTGTTTGTTTTGCGGTACGCGGGCCTCTCACTGTTGGGGCCTCTCCCGTTGCGGACCGGACGCGCAGGCTCAGCGGCCATAGCTCACGGGCCCAGCCGCTCCGCGGCATGTGGGATCTTCCCGGACCGGGGCACGAACCCGTGTCCCCTGCATTGGCAGGCAGACTCGCAACCACTGCGCCACTAAGGAAGCCCCCCAGTTTTGTTTGGAAATCATCTCAGGGTTCTGGGGTTTAGAGTGGATTTTATTTTTATTTTTTTAGCTTTATATTTTTCGGATGTTCTGAATCTTTTATGTAGTTTTTAAAATTTATTTTTGGACCTCGGTGAACCAGGTTGCATCCCTGATCTGGCTCGTGAAGCGTGGTGTTGGTACTGCATTCATTTACTAGCAGAAGGGCCAGAACTTGTTCCGTGACTTGTCCCTGCCCCGTCTCCTCCAGAGCGAGAGTGTGAGTCTCCTGGGACCTTCCTTTCTGCATCGTGTTCCTGAGGCCTGCGTGTGCACACGAGCGTGGTTCATCCCTGTTCACCACTGTCTAAGGCTCCCCTGATGGATGCGTTACCATTCTTGTTACTGAGTATCTCCTGGGCCTTGTCTTCCCCCAGGCGCTGGTCCTGTCTGCTGGTGTAGAACAGCTGGCCGGAGTCCAGGTGGGAGGAGGGAAGAGTGAGGCATTAGCTGAGCGTGTGTGTTTATTCTGGGGTGGTGCTTGGTAGGGGGAGAAGTTGTCCCATGTGGGATTCCTCATCATGTCACCCTGAGGACAGATCCCGTAGCCACACAGCGCCCCAGCGTTCTCTGGGACCATGACTGAAGTGGCCCTGGCCCCGCGCTGCTGAGAGGGGAGCGTCGTGGCCACTGGGCTACTGGACATCTGTGGTCCTCCCTCTACAACCTCAGCGACCTGGAAGGTGCCCGCCCACCTTTCCCCGCAACACGCCTGCATCAGAGAGTCACCTTTTCATTTATGACTAGGACGCACCCGTAACGCCCTTGCTCCCCCATCTGTGTTTCCAGATAAACATCGAGGACCTCGAGGAGGCGCCCGGGGTGAACGGGGACAGGACCGACTGTCTGCTCATCGACGCCGCAGCATCAGGGAACAAAAGGAGGGCCCAGCGTGGACACTCAGAGTCCAAGAAGGATGGCGACGTGACGGACGCGGCGGTTCCCCCAGAGCAGGTGCAGCTCCCCCTACACACCCCGCTGGCATTCTCTGTGAGGGCCATTTTGTGAATTGCCCGGCTGCCCCCAGACTTCCTTGGGAGCCCTTATCAGATTGGCTTGGAGTCCTCAAGACTGGTGGCGGCTGGCGAGGGGCCACAGTCCGGGTCCCCTAGACACGTCTCCCTGGCACGAGGCCTGCCCCCTCTGTTTTGGGAGAGTGCCCTTCTGCCCAGGCCGGGTGTGTTCTTTGCGACTGTGTGTCTGCAGCTCGGGCCGGGTGGACCGGGCCCTTGGTGGGTGCCCTTGAAGAGACACATAGGCCAGGTCAGGGTTGGGTGTGGCACCTGAGCAGCGCGGTGAGGAAGGGGGTCCCTGTAGGAGGCTCTTCGTCACTCACCCAGCAAGTGCTCACTGCGAGCCAGTCTGTGCCCCCCAGGGACCTCTGGTGCAGCTGGGCCCTCGACTGGTCTTGGGGTGCCGGGGGTCTTCCTCGAGGACCTTCACACTGATGGAAGGTGGTGGCCGGGGGAAGGCACAAGCGGTCTTGAGGTGGGGGGACTGCAGGTGTGGCGGCCTGCAGCGCGGAGCCCTGGGCTCCAGGCCGGCTGAGTGTGGCAGACAGTGGTTGACACGGTGACGGGTGAGAACGGAGGGCAGGTGGGCGGAGGGTCCAGACCCCGTGAGTGGTCAGGGAGACCTCAGAAAGGTGGGGGCCAGCCAGCGTCAGGGAGACCAGTGGGAGGTGTCAGTTGCTGGAGAGAAGTGGATGTCTTCATAGGACATTCAGAAGGTGGACGGCCGGGCGGTGGGCCTGCTGCTCTGTCTTCCTGCAACTGGGTGTCCGCCTGCAGCTGGCTGCTCTAGTTCTCGGATTTAAGATGTCATTGTGTCTTTCCATTTACCGAAATGAGCTTCTTTTGTCAGTCTAATACAAGTGGCAAACTCCGCAAGAAGAAAAGGAAACAGAAAAATAAGAAAAACGCTGCAGGAGAAAGCTCGGTATGTGTGGCTGGTGGATTTGCTCTCTGTGTTCTTTTCGGAATGTTTCTTGAGGTGGTGTTGAAAACATTTCGTTTTTTCTTGATATTTTTATTTGACTAATTCAGAGGTCAGGGGAAATTACCAAATTTGTTCCCTTTGATCCTTGAGGGTTAGAGCCCATCTCCGTGCTTTCCATTTTCTAGCAAACGTCCGAAATGATGCTCTTCCGTTGGCAGAGTCCCTTCCTGGTCTGTGATTCTGACTGTTCCTCTTACGAAGCATCTCTTCTTTTTTCTAAATGTACGTGCAGTACAGGGTGTTCAGATTGTATTGTCTTTCAGGAAGGAAACACAATATAATACTTGTTCTTTGTAAGAGTAAATCTTGCTATTGATGGTTACTTATAAAAGTCAGCAAGTCAGTGTGGTAGTGAACATGTCATTTGGGGACTTGCAGGAGAATGGACTGGAGGACATCGACCGCATCCTGGAGAGGATTGAGGATGCCAGCGGCTCCAGCCGCCCAGGCCCGCCCCCACTGAGTGCCAAGAAGCATGTCCTGTACGTGGAGCACAGGTGTGGCTTCGCCGAGTGAGGAGCGCTCGTCTTCGGGGACAGAGGGGAGGGGACGGGGCAGCCCTGACCTTCCAGGACCTTTCTCTAGCTCTGCGTGTCTGGGAACGTTCTTTCTTGAGCTGCATTAAAGCTGCTATTCGGGGGTGAATTTTCCACCCCCTGTTCCTGTAGGTGCTTAATGAAACCCTGTCCCTACCGCAGACTGTTGCCAGCATTCAAAATCAGCCACCGTCCTTCCTAAGGCAGTGAAGACCCCTCGATCTCGTGCCCGGGCTCACGCTACTCTGTCTCGGCCTGGCGAGTGGTGGCCGGTCTCGGCCACGGGCCATGTGGTTGCAGAGAAATCAGGCCTGCTGGAGAGCCGCTCTCCATGCTGGGTCCTTATGTGACTTTCTGACATTCTCAGGATCGTTGTTAACACACTCAATTTCATTTTTCTCTGTAAAATTTTCAATTCTCTAGACACTTGAATCCAGACACGGAACTGAAAAGGTATTTTGGTGCCCGAGCCGTCCTGGGGGAGCAGAGGTAAGACCAACACTGCTGTGTTCTCAGCTGAGGGAAGGGAAGGGAGGGTGTTTACAGCCACAGTGAGAAAGGAAGCCCATGGGACCCGAAGGGGAGTCGAGGAGAAGTCGCGTGGCCTTGTCTGTGGGTGTCGGGCTCCATCATGCACCGCCTGCTCTCCCCCGCGAGTCCTAGTTTTACAAAGATTCTGAAGTTTGAGCTTCTGGCCTTGAAATCTTAGCCAGATTCATTTTTGCTTTTCGGTCGAGAGCAATACCGATGTGGGGTTTGGGTTTTGCGATAAGTTTGACCTTCGTGAATGTGAGTTCTGGTGGCTGGTGCCGTGCAGTCAGCGCCACGGGAGCGTCCGGAGCATGGGGATCCCAGACCTCCCGTGGGAAGGGGGCTCTTCTGCCTGGGCTGCTCCCTCGCAGGGCCCAGCCCCGACTGTGGGAGCTTTCCCTCGGCAGAGGCTTATAAATGCTGCTTATAAAAAAGAGCTGCTTATTCAAGTAGTTCCGAGCCGTCACCCTTGCCTCCCACAGATAACCCTTCAAGGCTGTTTGCTGCGCGTCCTGGGCCCCGTGCACATGTCTTGTTTCCTGGGGCCGTAGGGTTCTTCTGTCTCTCACACGCCTGGTTTGCAGGCTGGGTCCTGAGCACCATTTACCCTGCACTACTGCGCCAGCAGCATGGGGGGAGCAGGCGCCCAGGGCACATGTGTCGGGGTGCACTTGGCTGCAGTGCCTGCTAGCACTTGGCGTGAGGGTGCCCGGGAGGGGTGTCATCCGCTGCCCCCCGAGAGTTGAACCCCTACGCCCCCCGTCTGCGTGCTGCTTCCTCCTCGGATCCATGGCAGGTGTAGGAGGCTTTCAAGTCTGTCATAATGTGAAGACGAAGAATAGTCTCCATGTGTTTGTGTTTTTGGTCTTTTTTGAATTGGGGTGTAGTTGTTCTACACTGTTGTATAGTCTCCATGTTTTGTTTTTTTTTTTTTTTTTAATTGGGGTATAGTTGTTTTACACTGTTGTGTAGTCTCCACGTTTTTGGTCTTTTTTGAATTGGGGTATAGTTGTTTTACACTGCTGTATAGTCTCCACGTTTTTGGTCTTTTTTGAATTGGGGTGTAGTTG
>NW_021703766.1:14629-150820 GCF_005190385.1 Monodon monoceros | reverse complement strand
TTGTATAGTCTCCACGTTTTTGGTCTTTTTTGAATTGGGGTGTAGTTCTACACTGTTGTATAGTCTCCACGTTTTTGGTCTTTTTTGAATTGGGGTGTAGTTGTTTTACACTGTTGTATAGTCTCCATGTTTTTGACTTCTGTTGTTTTGTTTTGCTTTGGCCGTGCCGCGTGGCATGAGGGATCTTGGTTCCCTAGCCAGGGGTTGAACCCGTGCCCCCTGCAGTGGAAGTGCAGTGTCTTAACCGCTGGGCCGCCAGGGAAGCCCCTGACTTCTATTTGTTTGATTTTGAGTGAGGTTGAGGAATTTTTTCATGTCATTTGCTCACACTTTCCTTGTATTTCTCATTGCATTTGCTGTATAATTTGCTTTTATTTTTGGTGTAAAGTTACTCAGGACAGAAGGGTCTCTGACTTTGTCTTCTTTTTTGGAATATTAATGAAAAACATTTTCACTCAAAATGTTCCCCTTTTTTACCTGTATTGCCCTGGGCTGGACCTTCCACCCCAACCCGCCCTCGCTTCCTTTGCGTCTGCCTGGTCTGTCTATACATGTTCGCCTGGTCTTATTTCTGTGCATATTACACTTATTACTAGTAGTTAGTTCATCGTAACTGCACTTAGTGTTTTTCACAGTGTTACTATAGTCGTTATTTATCACGTTTCCTTCCTTAAACAATGAAGTCCTGTGCATGGGCTATCTTGAGAAGCCGTGGTCCCTCCTCGTCCCCTCGGGATCTCCAGGTGCCATGTGTGCTGCTCTCTGCCGGGTCCTCCCATCTGGACCTCCTCTGCCGCTGGTGTCTGCTCCCCCGTTGGTGCCCCACCTCCCAGTGGCAGCCTCTTCTGCATGGACGGCTCACTGCAGGGCTGGACCATCCCTGGGATTCCATAGACAGGACAGTTCTGAGCATCCAGTTAATTCTCCTTTTTTTCACAATTACCAATTACCCAGAATCATCCCACATTTTAGTTTCCTTCAGATTTTGACCGTGGTTTTCTTGAAGAGTTGTTTTTTCTCCTGCAGTTTTTTACTTTTATTTCATCCCATTCCTAACACAATCCAGATTTTTACTCAATTTTTTTCTTAATGAAATAGTTCACATTATCAAAAAAGGTATACAGAGTAATATACATGGGTCCACTTGGCCACTACTCAGCTCAAGAAATAAAGCATCAGTGATAGAGCAGAAAGCCCTCGGTGTGACCACGGCTGTGGGGAGGGGCTCGCACCTGCAGCAGAGACCCCCGGATGAGAGAGCCGCGGCACCGAGCCCGGGGGAGGGAGCTGGGCCGGCCCCGCTGCCCGCTCGTGCTCCTGTGTCTGGCTGGCTTTCTTCCAGAAGTGTGTGGGTGTTTGCTGCTGATGCCCCATCTCCGTTGCTTGTCGGAGTGGGGCCTCCCGAGAGGGCAGATGAGAAGGGCCCTCTGCCCCGCGCAGCCGCGTTGTCCATGGGAAGGCAGCTCATTTGTGTCCACGGGTCACTGCCGGCTCGCTCTCACCTCGTCGTCTTCACGTTAGGTTCTCACCTTCTGTTTCTTTTCTCCCTTTCCTAACGTTTTGCTGGACTACGGGTTTCCTGTTTTTCTTCCCTCTTCCGTGGTGGTTTGGTTGCTCGGATCGCAGTCTGCCGTCTCGTCCGGCAGGGTGACGGCCGTTGTCAAGGCGGTTTGCGTTCTGTCCTTGTCCTGCCCTTGCCCGCAAGGGTCCGGCAGCACGGAGGTAAAGCCGTACCCTGTCTGTTTCTCCTCAGGCCGCGGCAGAGACAGCGCGTGTACCCCAAGTGTACGTGGCTGACCACCCCTAAGAGCGCCTGGCCCCGGTACACCAAACCAGGTGAGGGCGCGGGGCTGCAGGGCCACGCCTCTGCGTGTGCAGAGCCAGCGTGCGTGTGTGCGGCCGAGGGCCCTTCGTGGGGCTGGGGGGAGCCCCCTGTCTGGGCACAGACCCCCACCCGCCATGTGTTTTCTTGACCATGTGCAATCAGCGTTTCTCCACCTTCTTCCTTTGTGCTGTGGATCCTATGCCATAGGAAGCAATCGAGTTCATTTTTAAACGGTGATATTTTATATTTTGTTGCAAACTGGAGAGTAATTTAATAATAATTTAAAGAAAATTAACATTCATTTAATAACTTAAATTAGTAATTTAAAGAAAAACAGCAGCAGTGCAGAAAGGTTTGGGTGCAGGGTCGTGCCCTGCCGGGGGGGCTTGGCTGTGTGGCATCAAGGATCATGGGGCCTCGGGGCCTGGGATGCCCTGCGAGACCCCCTGTGCTCAGCGAGGACACGGGAAGCCATGGCCCTAGTGGGCATCTCACCCCCCTTTTCCTTCACTCCCATGTTCCCAGCAGCGGCCCCTGAGCACAGGCAGAGAGAGGGGCTCATTGCCACGGGGTCCTGTAGGGCTGCCCTCGATGGGGCCTTTAGGAGGGTGTCGCCAGGGGCGTCCGGGACCCTGACCGGTCTCCTGAAGGTGACGAAGGGAGATGAAGTTGTCAGGCTCCTGAGAAGACCCTGGACCCTGTCCACCCAGAGTCAGCGCAAGAAGCAGAGAGAGGACGTCGTGGCTTAGCAGTCCCTGTCGCCTTGAGGCCTGGCAGTGGCCCCTGCGCCCTGTCCCACGCCCGCCTGCATCATGGCTCTAAGCAGACAGTGTCTGGGGCTGACCCGATGGGGTGGGGGAGGCGGGCTGTGCGTGTCCCCTCCCTGTTGTCCTGGGATGTCGCTGCTCCGTCCACGGTCCTGGGGGGAGGCATGTCTTCACAGGAAAGGTGTAGAGGCGCGTGTCGCTGGTGTGGCCCAAGCTGCGGGCAGTCCGCCCTGGGCATCCTGACGCAGGCACCCCCCACCACCCCAGGTCTGTCGATGCGGCTGCTAGAGTCTAGGAAAGGCCGCTCAGCCTTCGCCTTTGAGCACAGTGAGGAGTACCAGCAGACGCAGCACAGGTTCCTGGCCGCCGTGGAGTCCATGGAGCCCAACAACATGGTGGTGCGCGGGCACCCTGTGGGGTCGTGGAGGCGCGGCGCGAGCCGAGCTGCCGGAGGTGGGCCCGGGGCCTTCCTGGGCCTCGTCCCATCAGCTTCCTCCTGCCTCACAGGTCCTGCTGCAGACCAGCCCCTATCACGTGGACTCGCTGCTGCAACTCAGTGACGCCTGCCGCTTCCAGGAGGACCAGGAGATGGCGCGGGACCTCGTGGGTAAGGCCTAGCGGGCGGCCCCACCTCAGCTGTTGGGGATGTGGTGGGTTTGCCAGGATGTTCTTTAAGTAACAGCTTTATTGAGATAAAATTCATCTACCGTGAAATTCGCCCCTTTAGAGCCTGCAGTTCCTTGCTTTTTAGTATATGCAGACTTGTACAGCCTCATCCGTGTTGATTCTGGGTCACTTCCACCATGTGCGAAAGAAACCCGCCTCCCCTAGCCCCTGGCAACGGCCGGTCCGCCCTCTGTCTCCGGACTTTCCTGTAAATGGAATCACGACACACGTCTCCATCTGGCTTCTGTCATTTACCGTGATGTCCTCAGTGTTCACCTGTGTGAGCCGTGTGTCAGGACGTCATTCCTTTTGTGATGATGTATGGTCCACGTTTCGTGGCCTGTTTCCACCCTCGGCTCCTGAGAATCAGCCCCTGGGGGTGCATGGGCTTCAGGAGAGGCGTGTGGTTCCTCCGGCCGGAGCGGGCGTGGCCAGGTCACACCTCTGTGGTTGACGTGATCCCCGTGGGCACGTCCTCGCCCGTCACTTTCCAACTCCTAGTCTCGTGGCCACCTCCCTTCTGGAGCTTTCCTCAGGAGCCACAGAGGACGGATTTGCAGCCACCGCGCAGAGGCTGACAGCCGCCCCGTGTCTGTCGCCTGCAGAGCGCGCGCTGTACAGCATGGAGTGTGCCTTCCACCCCTTGTTCAGCCTCACCAGCGGGACCTGCCGGCTGGACTACCGCAGGCCCGAGAACAGGTGAGCCGGCCACCCAGGCGTTCATAGGCGCACACCATCTTCCCTCGCGAGTGTGTCGTAGGCGTCACAGGTGACGTGGGTGCTAGGGTGGGCGCAGGGGGCGCAGGTGCCACGGGACTGTCCACGAGGGGTCCCGCTGGGGTCCCAGGGCTTCGCGCTGTGTTTAAAGCTTGAATGCAGGAGGGCTGGACCTGAGGGTGGACGGATCAGGCTGGCCTGGGGTTTAAACTTGTCCACGTTAGGAGGGAGCCTCGCCAGCCACCTCACCGCCATGGGACCTGTAGTCGTGTTTCCTTGCGTGTTTGGACTCAGTCCGCAGCCCACGCGTTTGGGATCCTCGGGAACGCCTTGTGGGCAGCAGCGTGAACGCAGCCTCACCGTGTTCCTGTCACGCACGCCCGGGGGACCCTCTTCCTGCAGACTCTCTTGCCCCGAAGCCCCCGCTCTCAGCAGCGCAGGCCTGAGCGGATACCGCGGCCTTGCTGCTGACCTCAGCCTCTAGCCCCTCACCCACCGCCTGCTCCTCAGGGCCCTACGGGCGTGGGCACGCTCTCCGCTCCGGGCGCCCCACCCACCCCACCGTGGTCTTCGGCCGTCCTGGGTCATGTCCCTTGTAGGATGTGTTCTCCGGCTTGGGGGCTGTCGTGGGCCCCAGGGCACAGTGACCCCCACTGCACAGACTGTCTGCAGGGTGTGTGGGGTCTGAATTTTCTCTCTTGCTTCTAGTTGTGTGAGCTTTGTCTCTCCAATGAAATTCTTAGTTCTTTGCGACGCTATAAAATACTAACGTTCCCAGGCATTAACAGGGCAGGGAGCTGTTGATCGAAACGGCAGTCCACCAGGATAAATCTAGATGGTAGATACAGCAGCAGATTCTAACTCTCTTCCCTTAAAGGATAGTTTTTTTAAAAATGCCCGAGAAGATGCAGATCTCCACTAACAAATAGGCTTGGTTTTTTGTCCGTGCACACACGTGTGACCGCAGACAACAAGCAGAGTCACCTTCTCTGCAGACAGGACCCTGGCGAACGCTCACGCCGATTAGGCCCCACGGGAAATGCCGGCGAAGCCCGCGGGCAGAGGGTGGACGCAGTGCCGGACGAGGCGCCAGGCGACGTGCTCTGCTGCCTGCTGTGCTCTCATTCACGAGGAACTGTCTTGGGTCTAGGAGCTTCTACCTGGCCCTCTACAAGCAGATGAGCTTCCTGGAGAAGCGGGGCTGCCCACGCACGGCGCTGGAGTACTGCAAGCTCATCCTCAGGTAGGGCTGCCGCCCGCTCCCCTCCCTCCCGGGGCCACGGCCCGTGGGCGTCCGCGCTGGCCCACTGTGGGTTTTGTCTCCCTCTGCTCGCCGTGCTGCCTCCGGAAGCCTTGAGCCAGACGAGGACCCCCTGTGCATGCTGCTGCTGCTCGACCACCTGGCCTTAAGGGCACGGAGCTACGAGTACCTGATCCGCCTCTTCCAGGAGTGGGAGGTGGGTGTGAGCACACACCAGGCCGGGCAGGGACGCCAGGGGAGGGGCCGGGGCTCCAGGCGGGGCTGAGACTCCACAGGGAGGGTCCGGGGCTCCAGGCGGGGCTGGGACTCCACTCCACGGAGAGGGTCCGGGGCTCCAGGCAGAGCAGGGACGCCAGGGGAGGGTCCAGGGCTCCAGGCGGGGCTGGGACGCCAGGGGAGGGTCCGGGGCTCCAGGTGGGGCTGGGACGCCAGGGGAGGGTCCTGGGCAGACCCCAGGGGGCCTGCCTCGCTGCCTGCTTGCACATGAGCGCAAGCGTGCAGAGGGAGCCGTGAGGTGGGGGAGGCCACCGCGGCTCGACCCCTGGACGCGTTGGTGCACGTGAGGTCTGAGACGGGCAGGAGGCAGGCCATCGGCTGTCTCGTTAATAACCTGCATTTCGCATCCTGGTGGTGCTGTTTTAGATACGCTGGGTTATAGATGATGTAGTAACGTACATTTCACCGGTTTTCTTCTTAATCTGGCTGCTGTAAGATGTAGGCTGGCGCTGTGCTCCCGTTGGGTGGCACCGTCTGGGGGACACGTCTAGCCGGGGGGGGGGGGGGGGGCGGGGCAAGGAGGTGACAGCCTTTTATTTATTCTGTGCTTGAATTTCTTCACAGCACGTGTTGGTGTGTAGTTGAAAGACAGCTACATAAATTATTTTGAATTCTGGATCATGTGGCCTGGTTGGGCGAGGATTCCCCAGTGTGGGGTCTAGTTCACACAGGTTCCTGGAGTTCACAGAAATGCAGCTGCTGGGCGCCGCCCACGGTGGGGCTGCAGCAGGACGTCTGGGGGGCGGGGGTGGGGGTGGGGCGGAGGTTACAGAAGTCTCCAGAGACCGTGCTGTCACGTGACAGAGCTGTCACGTGACAGAGAGCATCATGTCGTGGGCATCTGCGACGTAGGCGTGGGGAGGGAGGCGAGAGAGCAGACGTGGAGGTGGGCCGGCCCCACCCCCCAGAGGACCCCGGCCCCTGCCTGACGCTGAGCCCTTGGAAGGTGGGCGTCCACTCTTCCCGCCCACCTGGCCTGGGTCTGACCGCACACCCCCAGGTCCTTTTATTTGCCTTCTCTTCACGGAGAAGGGGGACAGCTCACCCAGGGGCATCCAGGCGCCCGTGAGCTCTGCCTTTTTCGTCTGCACCACCTTGAAACACCCAAACCCCTTGTAGGCTCATCGGAACCTGTCCCAGCTCCCAAATTTTGCCTTCTCTGTGCCGCTGGCGTATTTCCTGTTGAGTCAGCAGGCAGACCTCCCCGACCAGGAGCTGAGCTCTGCGAAGGAGAAGGCCTCTCTCTTGATCCAGCAGGCGCTTATCATGTTCCCTGGAGGTGGGTGTGTCCCTGCAGCCCCCCTGCGGGCATGGATAGGTCCCAGCGCTTGTCCCAAGCTCTCGGGAAGATGCATTTTCCAGCGGGGCCTTCAGGCGCCGGGGCTGCAGTTTGAAAGCTAACTTTGCTGTCAGAGCACCTGGGGTCTTAGGGTGTCCTTAGATATTAACAGTTCAAGCAAAACTTACCACCTGAAGTAGACGCATTTTCTCTGGCGGTGGGCTGGGTGTGAGAGAAAACGGGGCCAGGAGGGGCCAAGTCAGCAAAGTGGGTGTCTGTCCTCGTCCTCAAGTCCCAGTTCTCTCTGGGGTGAGGAGCTCAGAGTTAGGTTTGTCCTGGGTCCTCTCGGGTGACCTGCTGGTTAACATGGGCCCCTAAAGTTGTGGGTGTGTGGACGGGAAGAGGGCCCACGGCCCCTCTGCTGGGCGACATTCTCAAAGGGTCTGTGACCTGAGAGAGGAGCCCACTGCCCTCTCAGGCCCTGGTGGGGCTGGGGTCAGGACCGCGTGCAGCTCCACAGGGGCTGGGCCGTGCAGCTTGGGCCCTCGGGCTCCATCCCTGGCGGTGAGCCTCCCTGTGGGCGGCTGGGGTGACGCCTGGTCGCTCGGGGCTCCCGGCAGACAGCGCCCTCAGCCAGCCCCTCCCTCTCATCTCAGCTGGGCTCCATCCACACAGGGGCTGCCTGGCCGGCTCTGAGCCATGCTGGCCCTTCCCGACGAGGCCCCTGACGGGGTGTTAAGGCCCTGCATGGGGGGCTGTGGCCGCCAGCAGGGCCTGCTCGCCAACCCAGAGTCTACCTCCATCATCCAGAAAGCTCCCTGTCAGGCCCGTGGCTTTTAGTGGAGCCCGTCCCTGGGAGAGCGTTGGGGCAGGGGTTCTCTATGATGAGAGCATCCAGTGCACGTGCTCTCCTCGGGTGCAGGTGGGGCCGCAGGGCAGCGGGACGGACAGCCCTCCGTGGCGACAGGGGCCCCTGGGCTGGTGGGAGAGCGGCCTCCCCTGCCCCTCAGCCCTGGCCTTGCGGGCGTGACGGTCCTGCTTCCCCCGCAGTGCTCATGCCTCTGCTCGAGTACTGCAGCGTGCGCCCCGACGCCACCGTGGCCGCGCACCGCTTCTTCGGACCTGACGCCGAGATAAGGTACAGACTGGTGGGCGCCCTGGGCAGGGGGCGGGCCTGGGTGGCGGGACTGTCCTCCCTGCAGGGGCTCTGGGGCCCTGGCCATGTGGGCATCAGCCTGGCCTGTTGGACACAGCGGGGGCACTGGGGCTGTAACGTCCTTGCAGCCGTGAGTGTGGTTCAGACGCCTGTATTGGCACCTGCTACCTTTTAAAATTTCTCGTAAAACATGAAGAAAAACGTGGGACTTGGGAGCCAGCCACCTCAAGCCCGGTCAGGAAACTGGGGAGGGCTCTCCAGTGTCTGTGCGCACGGGTGTTTGCGTTCTCCTTGTATTTAGATTTTGATCGAGGAACTTGTTCTTAGTAAGGATGCTGCACAGAAGCAAATGCCTGTGTGCCCTGCCTCGGGGTCCCTTTCCCTTGTCGGCAGCCCCCTCTGGGCAGCCTCTTTCCCCTCCAGGTCGCCAGCACGCCCTGGATGCCCACAGGCACCGGCGGGCGCGTGGAGCCTGGGCCCGTGGGGGTCTCACAGGCCCCACTGCCCACAGCCAGCCCCCCGCCCTGAGCCAGCTGGTAAGCCTGTACCTCGGGAGGTCCCACTTCCTCTGGAAGGAGCCGGCCACCATGAGCTGGCTGGAGGAGAACGTGCACGAGGTTCTGCAGGCGGTGGACGCCGGGGACCCTGCCGTGGAGGCGTGTGAGAACAGGTAAACCTGGGGCCGGGGTGTGGGCACTGCTCTCAGGACCAGGCCCATCTTGCGGGCGGCGCAGGGCTGCGGCCGCCTCCACCACTGCCCCTCGTCTCCCTGGGCCCTAGGCGCAAGGTGCTGTACCAGCGCGCACCCAGAAACATCCACCGCCACGTGGTCCTGTCGGAGATCAAGGAAGCCATTGCCGCCCTACCTCCGGTAAGGGAGCGGGCTGGACTCGGGCTTCTTCCTGCCGGCAGCTCTGCCCCCGGGTTGGGGTCACGGGCAGAGGCCCCTCCCCTCACAGACACTCGCGTTCTGAGAGGCAGAGCTGAGCCTGCAGCTTTCCGTGACCTTATGGGGCTCAGAGCGGTGACCTGGTGGCTCGGAGCCCCGAGGCCAGTAGCCGGCAGCCTGGGAGTGAGGCCCTGACATTTTGCAGGCCCTGACATCTCACACAGCACGTGTGAGCGGAGGTCCTGTGGTTCCCCCACCCGCGCCGATCCCTGGGCTCATCCCAGTCCTCTGAGCGGGCCGGATGAGCGTCCTGCTGGAGGAAGGGCCCTTCTGCCCCCTCGCCCAGGCTTTCAGTACGGGGAACACAGCCTCGCAAACAAGGGCCGTTCCGTCAGACCGTTCCCACTCCCAGCGGAAAGGCCTGGTGCAGAGTGGAATCGGCTGAGAGTCGCCCCTCTGCTCTCTGCCTTTCTGAAGGATGTGAGCACGCAGTCTGTGCTGGGCTATGACCCTTTGCCTCCCTTGGACACCATCTACTCCTACGTCAGACCGGAGAGGTACTTCCTGCCCTGCTCCTTTGCCCACACGGCTCCGAGGTCAGTGCTGGGGCTCGGGGGGGTCTTGCTGCCTCAGAGTCCAGCCCTCAGAGAATATGGTGATCTGGGGTCACGGATCAGCTGTTGCAGGCCATGTGTTTTCACTTATTTGTCCATCTAAGGCCATTTCTCTGTCAGGTTCTGGAGCAAGTGGTGGAGATAGGGTAGGAAGCAGTTGTAGAATCCGGGAATAAATGTAAAATCAGAACTGCAGTAAGAACCTGCGAGGAAACAGCGGGTGAGCCTGACATGTGAAAGGCGGCTGGTGTCCAGCAGGAGCCTCAGCCTGTGTGGAGGCCCCGCCAGGGACGAGTGTCTGGCAGTCAGGCCGGGATGCAGAAGGCCCGGAGGCCCAGCCAGGAGAGCAGGGGCAGGCACCGCGGTGCCGAGTCTGCAGGCTGCCTTCAGAATTGGCTCATACAAATGCTTTCTTCCCCCTTTCCTTCCGGCCTTTAAAGCTTTACGTTAAGTAATTGCTTTACCTCACGTAGAGCCTGTGGTCACAGAGTCACCGACCTGGGAGAGTCACAGACAGACTTTCTCGTTTCCAGGCTTCAGGCGGACGTACTTTGTAGAATGAAGTCCTTTTTGTTCTCTGCTGAATTATAAAAGTTAAGAGTGCGCATTCACAGGGAAATACAGTCCCCAGTTAAATTCTCAGCAGGTTAAGATGAAAATTATTAATGATCAGTGTCTGTGGCTTCAACACCAAGCTGACGTGCTGGGCATGGTCACACTGAGGATGGCTGGGTGCTGTGCTGGCTCCAGGCGCCCGGAAAGTCCAGGAGGGCCCCCCCCTGACACATGCCCTAGAATCTTCTCTCCACTCCTCAACTCTGAGCGAAGGACACTTTGAAACAGCTTTTCTCAAGAGCGAGTGGGGCTTGGCTGCAGCGGCCCCACTCTCCACTCCACTCAACTGGCCACGTTCCGAAGGCCAGCCCCACGCTGGACCCCCTGCACCTCGGACCTGAGCCATCCCCCTGCCGCCCCCCGCCCCCTCTCTCCCCAGCCGCCGCGGGGGCTGCCCTCATGGCCCCGCCAGGGCCTTTCTGACCGTCCTGACTCCCCTTCCAGGCTCAGCCCCGTCAGCCATGGAAACACCATCGCCCTCTTCTTCCGCTCCTTGTTGCCAAACTACACCGTGGAGGTACGTGGAGCCCAGCACGTGGGGGCCGCCAGCCTGAGACCGGGTGTCGGGTCCCGGGGCGGGGGGCTGGGCGGGGGCTCGTCCCGGCAGGCGCGGCTCAGACGAGTCTCTTTGCCGCAGGGGGAGCGGCCAGAGGACGGAGGGGCCGGGGGTCCACACCTTGACCAGGGCTTGAACAGGCTGATGCTGGCCTTGCGGGACATGATGGCCAACTTCCACTTCCACGACCTGGAGGTGCCACACGAGGACCACCTCGAGGGCGACGAGTGGGACTGAGGCACGGGCGGGGCCCCAGCGCTGTGCAGTTATGTTCCTGATTGTGTGCTGGTCGGATCGGCCAGGTCCCCGACCTAGAAGTGCTGCTGTGTTGTCCACTTGCCTCTGCTGTTCTATAAACGTTAACGGGTTGCGCTCTGCCCGGCGTGAGCTCTTCCTTCCCGGCGCTGCGGTCGGCGCCCCCAGATCCTCACACCCCCCAAGGCTCCCCCGGAGCGTGCCCCGCGGCCACTCACGGCAGAGCCCCAACCCTGGGCAGGACCTCCCCGCCGCTGTGCTGCCGGCCCGGGGCATCGCAGAGCCAGAATCCATGCTCGCTTCAGTGAGCGCCGTCGGTGGGGAGGCCGAGAGGTGTGTTTTGGAAGGAACGCTCGTCTTGGCAGCTCTGGGGGGGTGTACGTGGCAGAGACTGGGGGGCACTTGATCCAGGGGTGAACGGACCGCAGGCTGGGGAGGGTGAAGGGGTGGGACCTGGTGCTCTTGAGTGGCAGCTCAGAACCACACGGGCTGCCTGTGACTAAGGATCCTGTTTGGTTCTGGAACGACCCAGGCCACCAAGGTTGTGAGCCCCACGTGCTACCCTGTACACTGGGCACCCTCCCAGCCCTGACCTCCACCCACAGAGGCTGCCCGTGTGCTCCAGGGTGCGGTTGGGGCCCCAGGCCGGTCAGTGTGGCAGGAAGTGTGACCCAGCCATCTCCAGCGTGCACCCAAGTCCTGGTCCGTCGGCCCATCTGCCAGGAAGTCTGTGGCATCCTGATCGTGATGTGGGGTCACCTACTGCAGAGGCCTGTGAGGTCATCCTTCCAGCTGTTCCCGAGTCGGGGGCGCCTCTGTGCCTTGCACACCCGTGGCAAGGACAGGGCCCTGCAGACGTGGTTACCCCTCCCACCACCCATAGCCAGCTCGGAGACTGAGCCTGCCCTAGAACCACATGGTCCCCACCAGGGTGGCCTGTGATGAACTTCAGCAAGTGAGTCTGCTGGGGGTCTTCTGGGAAGGGGATTGATCTTTGAAAATGACAGGCAAGCAAGGAGAGCTTGGCGCCCTACCTCTTCCAACCTTAAATACATTTAGGTGAAGGTGTGATGTGTGGCGCTACAGCAGCCATCTTGCAACCAGGAATCCAACTTTAAAATGAAGAGCCAGTGTCCTGGGGATAGTGAAGCAGAGGCTGGGCCCAGGAGGTGATGAAACTGCTCACCCCCCAGGCCTGGTGCCCACCCAGTGCTCTGTCGTGCTGCTCCGTCTAATGGGGGTGAGAAGACAGCCAAGGCCCTCACATCTAGGCACCTGCTGTAAAGGCTCAGCTGACCACTCAGGCCTTGTGCTGCTCGTGCATTGCTGATGGATTGTGCTCTTTCCCATCAAGTCACACCCCACCTCAGGTCTTCAGCATGGGCACCAAAGGGTGGGCACAAAAGCCCCTCTTTTCCCTGCGTTAAAGGAAACTAGACAACCCTGGAACCCAGACCCTGTGACCCAGCTCTGGGCCAGGTCTTCCTGAGATCTCTCCGTGGTGAGGGGAGGGGGCAGGGGCGCTGGCTGCACTCCCCGTGGCTGCTGTCGGGGGACCCCCATGAAGTCAGGCCTCCCCGGCGTGGCCGTGGCTAGACAGGGGCGCCCCTTGGCTCTGCAGGCAGAAGCTCCTCAGGCTGCAGCTCCCATGAGCTCCCTCACACGGTGAGCCTTCGTGTGCTGCGGGCCTGATCCTGTTCTGGTGCTGGGGACCCAGCACTGAGACAGTTCCTGCTCTCACAGCCTCATGAGTGGTCGGCACGTGGTCTCATGTGGTATGTCCTTTGAGGGGGTGGCCGTCCCCCCCCCCCCGTCTCTGGCCAGTCCTCACTTGCTTTCTTCCGGGGGCACTGGAGGTCGAGCGGGTAGGACTGGCCGCAGGGTTAGCTGTGGTTTCACGTGGCCGTTTCCCAGGACTGTGACCAATCGCAGCTCAGCTGTACCTGCTGTTCCCCTCCCTCGGGGTGAGAACCAGACAGGGAGTCTCGAGGCCTGCCCAGGAAGAGGGCTGTGGTCTCATGGCAAAGGCCACCCAGTTCTCCTGGCCTTTGAAGTCTCAGGCTGGGGCGCTGGGTCTGGGGAGGCGCGGCAATCTCAAAGGCCTCATTTATGGAGCCGTGATGAAATGTAAGCTAGAGGCAGGACACTGCTCGCCCGGCGGCCAGGGAGTCCTGGGACTCACGTGGCAGAGACACCAGGGTTCAGGGCAGCGATGCCAGCACTGCCCCCACCGTGGCTCTGCCTCGTGGTCCTGCCCTGGGACCCTTTGCTCCCTTTGGGGTTCTCCACCAGGAGGTGGGGCGCCCTGGTTCCTGTGGAGCCCAGGCGAGGCCCTTCCTTCCACCCTCCTCTATGTGGCGGGTGGGGGACTTGTGCACGGCCAGAAACAGGCAAACGGGTCCACCAGGGTGTAAAACGGTTTGGCGGAATCTACCAAAGCTGAAGGTGTGCCTCTGACCATGCGGTCCCACCCGTGTGTTACCCAGCAGCAGTGTCTGTGACAGACGGGGGCCACCCAAACGCCCACGCGACCTGCGCGTTAAGGACCGTTGCGTGCGTCCGCGAGGGTGTCTCACTGCTGAGTGAGGAAGGGTCCGGAGTCCACGCGTATCAGGTTCCAAAACAGGCAAAGTTAACCAATGATCGGGGCCGGGAGGACACCCCGGAGGGTCTGGTGCAGTCGGTGTTTGATTGATTGGGTGCTGCATTCCCGGCTTTATTTGGATGAGGTGTGCACCAACCTGCATGTTTATGATTCGTGTACTCTCATGTACGACGCGCTTCAATAAATAGCACCAACAGAGGCAAAGGGGGAAAGGGCCGTGTGAGTCGTCAAGGGCAGGGAAGGGAGCTGACGCTGGTGAGCAGGTGCGCCCTCCCCCGTCTGCTGAGGGGCACAGGACGGACCCAAACAGGAACATCACAGCTCAGCGCCTTCAAAGCACCAGACCCTCGGCCGGCCTCTGACTTCCCCCACCCGTGAGGGGCCGGCCCTGCGGTCCATGCCCACCCCGCCCTCAGAGGAGGCTTTGTCGTCAGCACCGGGCACTCTTTAGTGACAGAGTGCTGGCTCGGCTGCGGTGACCTTTTGCAGAGGCAGTGGGGGCCGTCGGGGGAGGTCTGGCAGCTCTGTCCCCGCCCCTGCCCCGGGAGGAGCCGGAGCGCAGGAAGTGGCTGGGGGTCCTTGGGGCAGGACCGCCTTCAGTCCGCGTTTAACGTGGGGCAGGCTGGTGTGTGTGCGCATGTGCGCGTGTGTGTTTCTGAGGCAGGATCCGACGGCTTCAGGGAGGATGTGGTGGTCTTGCATAGGGCCTGGAAGAGGGCTGGAAGTCTCAGAGGCAGGTCCGGAGCGGGACCCCCGCGCCCGCGACACCTGGAGGGGAGGCGGGCTGAGCACGGCGCGGCTGGCCAGACTGCAGTGGTCTGAGCGCCAAGCTGCCGGGACAGGCCCGGGCGGAGCTGCGCCATCTAGCGGCAGCCCTCGCGCCGCAGCCCGGGCACACGCCCGTCACGGTGCCGCCCTCAGGGGGAGAGGCTCTGCGGAAGCCTTTAAAGGTCCTGAGGAAGGCAGGCGGTCTCATAGGACCGAAGGTAGCAAGAGGCCTAGAAATGTCCGGATCTGGGCGACCGCGCCTCCAGGGAAGAGGGGAGGTGGACTGAGGACCAGGACAGAGACACTGAGCCCTTAGGGCTGGCAACTGGGAGCTTGGGGTCCTGGCTGGGAAGTGACGACTGGTGGAGAGGCCCGGGGCCGCGCCTGGGCCGACATTTGTCCAGCCCCGGAGGACGGAGTGTGAGGGGCCTCCCGGTGGAGCCATGAGCTGGGCGGGACCCTGAGAGCAAGGGCCCCTTCCTGCTCCCTGGCAGGACGATGCCTGTGCTCGGCCCCCAGAGGCAGCTGCTGAGTCCCCTCAACGCCACGTCCCCAGCCACCCCCCGCCTCGGGCTGGCCACCAACCAGACGGGGCCCCAGTGCCTGGAGGTGTCCGTTCCCGAAGGGCTGTTCCTCAGCTTGGGGCTGGTGAGTCTCGTGGAGAACGTGCTGGTGGTGGCCGCCATCATCAAGAACCGCAACCTGCACTCGCCCATGTACTACTTCATCTGCTGCCTGGCCGTGTCCGACCTGCTTGTGAGCGTCAGCAACGTGCTGGAGACGGCCGTCATGCTGCTGCTGGAGGCCGGCGCCCTGGCCCCTCGGGCCGCCGTGGTGCAGCAGCTGGACGGCGTCATTGACGTGCTCATCTGCAGCTCCATGGTGTCCAGCCTCTGCTTCCTGGGCGCCATCGCCGTGGACCGCTACATCTCCATCTTCTACGCCCTGCGGTACCACAGCCTCGTGACATTGCCCAGGGCGTGGCGGGCCATCGCGGCCATCTGGGTGGCCAGCATCCTCGCCAGCACCCTCTTCATCGCCTACTACAACCACACGGCCGTCCTGCTCTGTCTCGTGAGCTTCTTCGTAGCCATGCTGGTGCTCATGGCGGTGCTGTATGTCCACATGCTGGCCCGGGCGTGCCAGCACGCCCGGGGCATTGCCCGGCTCCACAAGAGGCAGCGCTCCACCCAGCAGGGCTTCGGCCTCAAGGGCGCAGCCACCCTCACCATCCTGCTGGGCACCTTCTTCCTCTGCTGGGGCCCCTTCTTCCTCCACCTCTCGCTCATCGTCCTGTGCCCTCAGCACCCCACCTGTGGCTGCGTCTTCAAGAACTTCAAACTCCTCCTCACCCTGGTCATCTGCAGCGCCATCGTGGACCCGCTCATCTACGCCTTCCGCAGCCAGGAGCTCCGGAAGACGCTCCAAGAGGTGCTGCAGGGCTCCTGGTGAGCTGCTGGGCAGAGGGAGGAGGTGCTGTCGTGCGGCCCAAGCCCTGGGTGGCCGGGGCGGTCCCTTGGCAGAGAGGACGGGCTAGGCCATCTCTGAAGGTGTGGATGCACAGATCCTCTGGGGTCCGGGAGGGGAATGGCATGAAGCTCCAGGAGGAGCTGTGGGGGATGGATGAGGCTGGGGAGACTGCGGGGCACGACCCACGTCTCTCGAGTCCCCCCCTCGTGCAGAGACCCGCCGCACCCACTCTGGGACTGCCCCCCCCCCCCCCCCCCCCCCCCCCCCCACTGGGATGTGCAGTGTGGTGGCAAAAGCTGTCGGCAGTGCTGCTCCAAGGACTTTGTGACCAGCAAGGAGGAAGGCGTGGAGCCACAGTGGGAGGGTGGGGCTTCTCTCTTCTAAGGCTCAGTGGCTCAGCCCATCTGTCGACACCGCACGCCCCTGGCAGACAGTGCCGGCCAACACCTGCTCTGGGTGAAGCAGGGGCCATCGGCCTGAATTGGGGACCAGTACCCAGGCTCCTGGGGCCAGGAAGCAGTCTGGTAATAAATTCTATGCTTGGTGCAGCCTCCTTGCCATCTGTCTCGCCTCCTTCCAGAAGCTGCTTGAAGCTTGAGGTGGAGGAGTGGGGGCGGGGCTGAGGGGGGAAGGAAGGAAGGAAGGCCCAGGAACCAGCCAGCAACCGTGGCTGGGCTGCCCAGGTGAGGAAACCACAGCCCCACCTGGGGGAGAGCGCGGGAACCTGACCACACCCACCCGATCCTGTGCCTTTGCTTTCTCTGGGGTGCAAACCCCCGCCCAGAGCAACTGGAGTAAGGGCAGCAGCTCCCCTGCCCCCAGCCACCACCATGGTGACAAGACCCCAGCACTGTCCAGGCGCCCTCAAATGCAGCAGAAGCAGGACCACAGTGACCCATGTGTGACCCTGGCCAGAACATGGCCCTCTCTCGGCCCAGTCCTGCAGCCTCTCGTCCGTATCCCTGCCTCGTCCAGCGGCAGGGTGGCCTGGAGGCTGGGGTCTGCTCTCTTCCAAGTGCTGCCCTTCTGGGAGGAGGGTCAGGACTCCACCAGCCCTGGGGGGTGTGAGGCAAGGCCGCCCAGAAGGCCGTGAGGCTGTCCAGGGGCTACAGGGGTGTCCAAACCCCAGGGGAGTGGGCCTCTGTGGCGGACCGTGCTGACTGATGCTGGGAGCCCTTGGGTCCTCCCTCTGCTGCAGCCCTGGGCTGAGTTCCCACCTGCTTCCTCCACAGGCACAGCATACATTCGACCCCCTTCCTGGTACAGGCTCAGTGGAAGAACAGTAATGGTATCAGCCAACTCCAAGGCAGGTCTAGTAATGCCTGCAGCCCCTGCCGCCCCCTGGCCAGCCACCCGAGCCCCGTCCCGGCCAGTTCCTGCCCGCCCACCACTGGCAGCTCCAGCCCTGACTGCTGACCTCGGGGCTGGGAGCTGGTTCCCAGCAGGGCCGGCTTTTGCTGGGAGACGGGATGATGAGTCAGCCTCGAGCCGGGCACCAGAGCCCTCTGGGGATGGAGGAGGAGCTGGCCTGGCCCGATGCCACCCTGCAGGGCGGCAGGGCTGGTGATGGGTCCTGGTCAACGGGATGCAAAGCTTCTTCCTTTGCTCAACAGGGAGGCGCAGCCAGCTCCAGGGAAGAGCCAAATGCTCCCCAGGACCCCCTGAATGGGGACAGGGAGGGGCCCCAGGCGGCTGGAAGCCAACCACAGAAAGCCACATCATGGACGTGTTGTGAGGGAGGGCGTCTCTCGAGAACAAAAGGCCCATTTCTAGACTTGCCAAACTGGGGAAGCTGCAAGAGGAGAAAGAGAGGGGCGCGCACACAGCCACACCACACAAGCAGTGTGAGCGCACACACAGGAACAGGTCCGCACGGTGTGGCTGAGACCCCTCCTGAGGATTTTGTTACTGAAATATCAGGAGGACTTGATGATAGGCGGTTTCACTCTAACGTCTGACCCCAGCAGACTGCTAGGCCAGTGGGTCGTCCAGCCTCTGAACTGCGTGTCCACTTCACCGCCTCCCTTCTCTCTCTTATGCGCACACCATCTCCCTACATAGCTCCCCCAGCCCACCGAATTTCCTTGGCCTCACTTGGACCAAGACTCCAGGGGTACAGGTGACATCAGGGAGAGTGAGTCAGACAGAAACCACTGCCCTCCCCCCACCCCACCCCCAGTCAGTTCTGTGCCTGGCTTGTTTGTGTCCTGACAATTCCTGACACCGATGTTCACTGAGCAGCAGCTACATGCCAGGTGCTGTGCCTGGCAGGGGTACAGAGCAGCCCCACCTGCTAGGTCCGTTTGGAATCTCATGGCAGCCCCCTGGGGAGGAAGGGGCAGGTGGCACCCCCCAGTGCAGAGAACAGTGAAACTCAGAGCTGCCATAGCAACCCGCCGCCCCCCTCCTGCACTCACAGCCCTTCTGACTCAGACGTTTGGGAGCCCTGCCCCATGATTTCGTTCTTCTGGAGAGAAGTCGGTGCCTGCTGCAGCCTTTTCCTGGCTACCCCACCATTAAGGGACCCGGCAAAGCTCAGAGTACCTGGTCCGCCCCTTCGCGACACAAGACAGGGAGCTGGGAGGCGCCCATGTTGGCCTTTCCGGGTGGGAAATGGGGTTGGTCCCTACACAGGTGTGGACAAGAAAGACCCTCCTCGCAAAGCCGAGGGGCGAGGCTGCCGCTGGGGTGGGATAGAGGCGGCAGCCGGGGCGGGGGCCGAGGGCCAAGGGGGCTTCTATTGTCCTCCCTGGAGCTCGCCAGCCCCTCCTTTCGGGTGCGCGGTCCCCAGACCCCTGGGGCGGCGGGAGGAGGCGCTGCAGCGCGCGGTGGAGCGGGGATGCGCGGTGCTGATGCTGCAGCTCTGCCGCATTCTGCGGCGGCGTCCCCGGATTGGCCGCGCGCGATGACGCCAGGCCAGGCGCGGCGGGCGGGGCCCAGCCTATAAGAGCGGGCGGCGGGGGCGGCAGATCCTCCGCAGCCAGCCCCGGCTCCAGCGCGTCCGCCTGCGTCCCGCAGCCGCCCGCCACACGCACCGAGCATGAGGGAGATCGTGCACATCCAGGCCGGCCAGTGCGGCAACCAGATCGGGGCCAAGGTGAGGCCGCGCGCCGCCCCCCTGCGCCGGGCTCCGCACCCGGCGCGCATCCCGCGTCCCCCGCCCCCTCCTCGAGCCGGTCCCCGGGGGGAGGGAAGCAGGGAGGCGGTACGCGCAGAGCCGCACCCCGAGCCTCACTCGCCACTGCGAAGCCTAGAAGAAAAGGATGGGCTTGCCCTCGCTGCGGGCTGCCGGGACGCCGGGTCGTCCCCTCTGCCATTCCCACCCCCGCCTTTCCGCTGCCCCTACCGGGCTCACCTCGGGCCTGCGGGAGCACAGCCCAGGTCAGCCGCTAAACTCCATCCACCCGCCGCTGCAGGTGCGGGGAGGCGGGGGGGCGCTGGCTGGGCGTGGCCCTCTTCTCTGGGGTCACAATGCAGCCTTAGGCGAGATGGGTGGGGTGGGCAGGTTTGGGTGGGGCTCGCCCCAAAGCCATAATGATCCCCCCCCCCCCCGGCACGCCAGTAACTTGGTACCCTCCAAGAGTCCAGAGCCGCCCCATGCCCCCGCCTAGCTTTGACCACCCTCAGCTTCCTGGCCGCACCCTTTTCCTTTGTTGGGGGAGGAACTGGGCCCGGACTCGGGATGACCTTGGTTGAGGACTGGACTCTCCCTCAGCGTAGCCCTGCCTGGACAACCCCTGGCCCCTCGCCACAGGGTTGGATCAAACCCACGTAGGGACCGCGAGTCTCGGGGTCGGACGTGGGAACAAAGCCGGGGTGGGAGGGTGGGGTCGAGAGCTACTTCACCACTAGGCCCCTCCCCTCCATTGTTAGCCCACCTCACAGATGTTGGAACTGAGGCGGGAAGGGGATGGCGTCATCCCCAGCCGAACCCAGGAGGCAGGTGTCCCATCCCTAAGTCCAGCGAAGCTGTCCCTTGCCCAAGGTCACACAGCAAGTGGAGACAGAGCCTCTCCACCCTCCGGCTCTCAGTCTCTGCAGATGCCCAGCGCAGGGCTCGGGCTGGGTGGGTGCGGCCTGCTGCCCCCTGTGCTCTCCTCAGAACAATATAGGGGAGGGGGGGGGGGCGGGTGGCTTTGTCAGCACCAAGGCCAGGGACCCAGCGAGGGCTGGTGTCGAGCTGGTTCCCCAAGGAGGCAGTGGGAGGAGACAGGTCCTGGAGGGGAAGGGGCCAGGAAAGGCTTCCTCTGGAGGCTGTTGCCATGGAAACCGGGCAAGAACAAAAAGCTAATTACAACAGGGCTGGGGCAGCCACGTGGCTGACATGTAAATTGCAACTTGGGCTCTAGGGTGGAGGCGCCTCACATGGGGGGGAGGGCGTAGTGGGGAGACACCCTAATCACCGAGGAGACAGCTGTGCCTGCCTGAGGAAGGGGCTGGGGGAGGGGAGGCCTGGGGGACCAAGGCCTCAAATTAAATCAGGGCTCTGGGGGCTGTCACTGACAGCTGCCCTGGACGGGCAGAAGGGGCCATGGGCTCATTAATGTGGTCACAGGGGCCAGGCCTGCCCTGAGCATCTGCTCCTCCGAGAGTCAGGGGTCACTGAAGGGAAGCAGGGCAGCCTGAGTCCCACCATGAGCCTGGGGGAGTGGTGATCCTGTCACGGGGCTTCCTTCTATGGCTGGACCGGCACTGAACAGGCAAACGCAGGTTCATGCCCAGCTGCAGCCCCCATGGGTGGGGGGCAGGGCAGAGGCAGCGGCCCGAGTGCTGGACAGTGGCCTCCGCAGAGATTTTTTTCCTGCTTCAAGTGCAGTGGCCCTTGGGTTTGCTCATTACTTTTTATTCATTTTGGCTTAATTTCCTTAACTCTTGTTTGTTTTTAAAACTAATATCTGATCCTTTTTAACAATGCAAAAGAGAGAGTGGTGGATTTGGGGGGGAGGGGGATCGTTTCTTCCTTTTCAACCGCTGCCCTTTGCAGTGACCAGTGGAAGCAGTCTAGTGGTTTCCTTCCGGCCTCCCAGCCCTGGAAAATCTCCAGAACCAAACTGGATGCGCTCACAGCGTGTGTGGGGATTTGCCTGCCCCGGCACCCAGCACCTGCCCTGTGGACAGGCATGCGTTCCTTGGCCATTTTTGTTTCCAGCTTCCGTACTGGTTGTGACCTCCTGGTGGAGGGAGAGCAAACTTTTCTCGCCCATCACCAGCAAGCAGTAGCTGACTGGGGTGGGCAAGAGGGGCTGCTTCCCCTGCTTGGGGGCGGGCCGCCCGCTCGGGAGAGGGCCTGGCTGCGGGTGGGAATGGGAGTGGAAGTTATGGAGGGAGGTCAGGGCGATAGGGGCCAGGAGAGAGCAGGGCTCTCCTGAGAGGTGACATGACAGCATTTATGACTCGTGACGATGACCACTACGTGTTGGGCGCTGCACCTCTCGAGGCTGCGGTGGGATTGGGTGTCGCTCTTCCCCAAGGATAAAAAAAACGCCTGGGATGGACAGAGCAGGAGTTTGAATCTAGGCCTGTGTGGACACATCAGGATGGGCAGGGAGACCCCAGCTCCCACAGTGGGGCGAGGAGTCTGAGGACCCCACCCTCCACCCCTAGGGGGCAGGGCCGTCCCGGAGCCTTTGTCTGCGCCCAGCCTCTCGGCCGCTGGGCGGGGCCTCGGAAGGGCGGGGCCTGGCCCTGACAACCAATGGGAAGAGGAATTTCCTGGTTTCCGCACCCCACCCCCGCCCCTCCCAGTTGGGTCCAGCTTAACGCCCCCCCAGTCGGCCAGCCCTCCCTCCCGGGAGCCACTGCACCCCTCTTGCCTTGGGCTCCTGCGCGCGCCCCGCCACCTCCCCCGCCCACGAGCATAGGCGCCGCAAAGGTCAGTACCACGGACAGCGCCGGGGCGCACGCCCCCAGCTCGAGACAAAACCGTGGGGTCTGAAATAGGAGCCCTGGCCTGGACCCTGGGGTCCGCGCGCCACCTGGCAGTTTTCTCATCTGTAGTGATGATCATAATTATTCTTTAATTTATAAAATAGTATTTTGTTATTTATTAAATGTTATATGATCTGTATATATAATATATTCTAAGTTTTATTATTTTAAATCACAATTCGTATTTGTTTTAACTACAAAAGCAATTATTAACGTATTCTCCTTCTAAAAAGTTGAAACATTGCAGATAAGGCTAAAGTGCCCATGTAAGCACCTCGTCCCTCTCCGTCCCTCTCTTCAGGCAGGACAAGTTATTTTCCACTATTCTAGTCCATCTTCTGTGCATAAGCACCTATGTATAAAAAATATAGCATCTGCTGTGAGATTCTTGCTTTTACTCTGTATGTCATTGCAATGTGCCTTTTCCCCTAAGGGTGTGCCTTGGAGATCTGCTCATACCAGTGGTGATCTCTTATTGCAACACAATATTCCAAAGTATATTGATTTTTTTTCAAGTATCTTTTATTTTATTTATCAGTGAATATGACTTTACAAATTTAAATAACATCTAAGGCCTTTTAATTTTGTGAGGCCAACATTTGCTGACTGCTTTTATGTGTCAGGCCTTGAGTTGACCACTTGAAGTGGGTATCATATTATGTCCACTTTACAGATGAGAAAACGGAGGTCCTGAGAGGTGGAGTCACTGGCACACACTGGCCAGTGCTGGGGTCTGCACTCACTCTGGTCTGCTGCCTCCTGGAAGCCTATGCATGTCATAGAGCGGTCCAGAGAACTTTCCATAGACGTGTTGGTGGCTCGGTGGCTGAGTCACTCTCTCCCCCTCCCACACTTGCCATCTCAAGCTCATCCCTTCTCTACAGGGGCTGTGGGTATCTCTGAAGCCAGAGGTCTGGGGTGTCCCAGGGCTGTGGGAACCAAGGCCCGCGGCTCACACTGTCCTGAGGAGGGCATGGGGAACCCAGCAGTGGGAGGAAGCTCTGATCAGGCCCTGAATGCCTCAGTGACACCTCTAATTCCAGCAGTAATGCACACTTAATGCAGAAAAAAAGAAGAAAACTTATCAATGACAAATACACACAAAGGAGGAAGAAGTCCAGCTCCCGCCCTTGCTGAGAGCTGACCTCTGATAACAGTCTCTCTGCGTGAAATGCCAAGATTCTTCTGTACATTTTATAATAATGACAGTTCGTACTTCTCAGGTTTAAAAATGTTTTTATTTTTAACTAATCTTTTTTTTTTTTTTTTGAGAAGTTAACATGTGTACGTGACAAAAATTCCAAAAGAACCAAACGGTGTGCAGTGCCAAAGCCTCTCCCCCAGCCCCGGACCACTCTCAGGCACGGCTGCCTCCCCCAGCCCCGGACCACTCTCAGGCATGGCTGCCGGGAGCAGATTTTTGAATGTCTGTCAGAGACATCTATATATAGATACGCACGTGAAAACTGATTTCTAACTGCTTTTCTCACTGAGCAGTCTTTTCCAGAGCACATGACCCATGTGTAGAGGCCCTTTGCTTCTTGGGGCCTTCACACCCATTCTTCTGAGTCACCCCAACCCTGAGGGGCAAAGGGGAGGGGCACTGGTAAGTCACACGGTGTGTGACCACGATCTCCGGCCTGCATGGGCAGCTGTGCTCTGAGACAGCCTGGAAGTGCCCCTGGGGCGAGCACAGAGCACTGCGCAGCCTTCCCTTCACCCAGGGCGGGTGTCTTTGCGTGCTAATAATCCCACACGGCACTCACCATTCACAGGCTCTGTGCAGAGTAACTTGCTTTATTCTCAAAACAACCTGGCTTCATCATCAGGCCCACTGAACAGGTGAGGCCACTGAGGCACAGAGAACCTTCAGGACCTGCCCAAGGTCACGCAGCTGGGAAGGGGTGGTCCTGCCCTGCCCCAGTCCTGAGAGAAGCACGGTAGGTTCCTGCCCAGGGCGAGCAGGGCAGGAGGCCGTGGGGAGAGTGAGCCCTTGAAGCTGGGGCTGTGCCATCTCAGCTTGGACAGTCTGGGTAACCCCAGGCAAGTCATTCCCCACTCAGGCCCCTGTGGTTCCTGTTGGCTGAGGCTGCTGACGTGCTGGACGCTGCCAGGCCCTGTCACTGGACATCTTTGCCTCGACACTGAGGGGCACGTGTGTCCTGGACCCTGTCTCCAGCGCTTACCTTCTCTGTGCTTCAGCTTTCTCATCTGAAAGGAGGGAATTAAAAGCGAAACACCCCAAGAGGGCGTTTATTACTCATGGAGAAGTAGACTGTCCAAGGCCCCTGGTCACCAAGGGCAGAGCTGGGTTTGGGGATCCGGGTCTGTGTCAGCTGAGCCCTGAACCACGCTGAAGGCTCTGGTCTCCATGGACATGCATATTTATTATGACAATTTTCTTACAGATGACAGAGCTAGGGGCTCTTTTTCAAAGTCACTCAAAGGGACTAGTGCAGGCTTTGGGTCCAAGCCCCTAATTTCGTACCAGGGCTTCAAGGCTATGGGAGGGAAGGGGCCTGGTGGGGGTCACAACCACCTACTGACCCCTCCGTTCCCCCTGCAGTTCTGGGAGGTCATCAGCGACGAGCACGGGATAGACCCCAGTGGCAATTATGTAGGGGACTCGGACCTGCAGCTGGAGCGCATCAGCGTCTACTACAACGAGGCCTCTTGTGAGCCCCCATCCTGGACTGAGGGGTGGGGTGGGGGGACCTTGACTGCTGGGTCCCAGCATCTCTGCCTTCCTTTCGGTTGGCTGGCAGGTGCGACCAGAGACTCACAGAATAAAGACAGGGCATCCTAATAACCCTAGCGAGATTCAAATGTGTTTAATGGCCATGAGACACACGCACAGTCCGGTGGAATGGCCGGGGCTGGGCAGGGTCCCAAAGGCCCCTTCAGGAGGCCCATGGGAGGGTCCAGAGCAGGGGTTGCCTGGAGAGGTCGGGCAGGGGCTACTCAGCAACTGGTGCGAAATGGTGTCTTTAGTGAACTGGCAAAATATTAACCTGCCCACGTAGACATGGGATTTGGTCCTGGCTGTCCGGATGTCAACCATGACTCCCTTTTCACACGTGGCTCCTGCCTCTCTGACCCCAGAGTCTGAGCTCTTAGGGTGAGAGCACGAGGCTGGCAGTCCGGGGCAGGACGTAGGGGGCAGGAGGGGCGCCTAGCTTCTGTGACCCATGTAACCCACCCCTCTGCCCTCAGCCCACAAGTATGTGCCTCGGGCCATCCTGGTGGACCTGGAGCCTGGAACCATGGACAGCGTCCGGTCTGGGGCCTTCGGGCACCTCTTCAGGCCTGACAACTTCATCTTCGGTAAGTTTCCCCTGCCCCAGCCTCTCCTGGTGGACCCCACTGCCGGCAAACCCAGATCAACAGAAACAAGGGCAGAGTCACCCCTGCCTGTGACCCTGCAGAGCAGACCTGATCTCCCCAATCTGCAGCCTGGGACAGAGTCCCAGGGAAAGGGTTCTGTGCAAGGAGCAGAAACCACTTGTGATTTCAAGCAGAACGATGTGTGCAACAGAGGCTTGAGCTCACAGGATCCTTAGAGAGATGGGGGCGGGGGGCAGAAGCAGTGCCTCCAGAGGATACCGGCTCACGAGCACGTGACGTTGCTGTGGTCAGGTCAGCTGTCCTCACGCCCTTGAGTCTGGTGGCAGGGCCCTGGGTGCTCACACAGTGACAGGAGGAAGGCCACAGCCCACTTCCACCCCCCAGCGCTCAGCACCCTGACTCATGGGCATGAGCCTCCTCCCGACCCCGGGCTGTGAGGGGTGCTGGGGTTGCAGTTTACCCTTCCAGCACAGCCGGCCAGAGGGTGGATGGCCTGGAGGGGAGGGCTGATCGACTCCCCACACTGTGTGGCTGGGAGGGGTTGAGAAGGTGCGGGCAGCCCCGCTTCATGGAGGGTAAACAGGCACAGGGCTGCGTCCGCGGCTGCCATCAGGCAGGCACTGGAGGTCTGACCCCGTCTGTGTCCCCCTGCCCCCGTCCCAGGTCAGAGTGGGGCCGGCAACAACTGGGCCAAGGGCCACTACACGGAGGGCGCCGAGCTGGTGGACTCGGTCCTGGACGTGGTGCGGAAGGAGTGTGAGAATTGCGACTGCCTGCAGGGCTTCCAGCTGACCCACTCGCTGGGGGGCGGCACGGGCTCGGGCATGGGCACCCTGCTCATCAGCAAGGTCCGCGAGGAGTACCCCGACCGCATCATGAACACCTTCAGCGTGGTGCCCTCGCCCAAGGTGTCGGACACGGTGGTCGAGCCCTACAACGCCACGCTGTCCATCCACCAGCTGGTGGAGAACACGGACGAGACCTACTGCATCGACAACGAGGCGCTGTACGACATCTGCTTCCGCACCCTCAAGCTGGCCACGCCCACCTACGGGGACCTCAACCACCTGGTGTCGGCCACCATGAGCGGGGTCACCACCTCCCTGCGCTTCCCGGGCCAGCTCAACGCCGACCTGCGCAAGCTGGCCGTGAACATGGTGCCCTTCCCGCGCCTGCACTTCTTCATGCCCGGCTTCGCCCCGCTCACCGCCCGCGGCAGCCAGCAGTACCGTGCGCTGACGGTGCCCGAGCTCACCCAGCAGATGTTTGACGCCAAGAACATGATGGCGGCCTGCGACCCCCGCCACGGGCGCTACCTGACCGTGGCCACCGTCTTCCGGGGCCGCATGTCCATGAAGGAGGTGGACGAGCAGATGCTGGCCATCCAGAGCAAGAACAGCAGCTACTTCGTCGAGTGGATCCCCAACAACGTGAAGGTGGCCGTGTGCGACATCCCGCCGCGCGGGCTCAAGATGTCCTCCACCTTCATCGGCAACAGCACGGCCATCCAGGAGCTGTTCAAGCGCATCTCGGAGCAGTTCACGGCCATGTTCCGCCGCAAGGCCTTCCTGCACTGGTACACGGGCGAGGGCATGGACGAGATGGAGTTCACCGAGGCCGAGAGCAACATGAACGACCTGGTGTCCGAGTACCAGCAGTACCAGGACGCCACGGCCGAGGAGGAGGGGGAGATGTATGAAGATGATGACGAGGAATCCGAGGCGCAGGGCCCCAAGTGAAGCGGCTGAGGGGTGGGACGCGGCCGCGGCCAGGACCGAGAGGTCTGTCCCCTGAGCCATGTAGCCACTGACACACCCCTGCCCTTTCCCCCACCAGGCCCGGTCATGTCACCCTAGGGCTCCCAAGTGTGTGTCCTTTAGTACTTACAGCATCCCCGCCCTGTGTGTCTTCTCAGCTGTCTTCTGCCATAGGTCAAATCCATTTTGCGTGGCCCGTTTGTCTCTGCTTTATTATCAGCTCCAGGCCTGATGTTTTATGGTTTGGTTTGTTTTTTTTACTGGTTTGTGTTTATATCTTGGGGGGGATACTTAATAAATTTATTGCTGTCAGATACCCGTGCCTGGTGCTGGAGATTTCTTCTTATTCTGGAAAGTTGGGGCCAGAGGGGTTAGGAGGGGCAGACAGGGAGGCCCGGTGGCGGGGGCAGGACAGAGCATCATCGTCTCCCAGTGGGGGCTGACGTGGGCCTGTGCTTGGAACCTGCAGCTGTCCCAAGGTGCAGCCCCTGGCAGGGGAGCTCCTGGCGGTGGTGCTGGAGAAGGTGGCCATGGCTGCAGGAAGCCCAGGCGTGCTCTCAGGCAACCCGGGACAAGCCCCAGTCCCCTCCAGGGTGACTCGTGCCGCAGAGTTTTCCTCTGGCTTATACGGGTGCTAGACGTTAGAGGCAGGCAGCCGAGACCCAAAGGGGAGTCAGGAAGGGGGGACCTTGAGGACTCCCCAGGAAAATGTGGTGTGCTGGAGGGCTGGGGCTTGAGCCCTGGGGAAGGGCGGGTCTGGTCAGCGAGTTGTGGGCACAGCACCCCGCGCAGCCGGACCGGGAGTGAAGTTCTGGCCCACGCGCCCCCTGGCGGTCGTTTCCTGTGGCCGCAGGGCACCCAGGGTCCCGCTGGAAGGGGAAACCTGGCCGCCCCCTCCTCCTATAGGGAGAGAAGTGGAATCCCAGAGGCGCTGCCTGCCCGGGGCCCAGGTGAGCCCGTGCAGAGCTGGACGGGCCCAGACCCTCTGCCCTCGGCCTCCCCACACCCCACCCCTCGAAGCCAGGGTCTCATCAAGGCCAGCTCCCCCGGGACACCCCTGCATCCCACCCTTCTGTGTGGATACCCGGGCAGAGAGAGGCCGAATGGGGCTGATCTGGACCAGGGAATGGAAGCCCCGAGAGGGCCGGCATCCAGGGCTCTGGCAGGAGCGGATGCTTCCAGGCGCCTGCTCCGGGCCAGGCCAGCTCTAAGCCGGTCGCGCGGCTGACCCTGAAGAGCTGTGCTCGCCCACCTCACAGGCAAGGCGGCCAGGTTACAGTGAGCGTGACTGTTTGTGTGTGAGGGTCTGAGCCCTGCGCTGCGCCCTCCTCTCTGGGTGGTGAAGGCCCCGACTCCACGTCCACGGCAGCTTCACAGGGCTGCGGCCTCCATGCACGGCAGGGGAGGGGTGTCCACAGCTCAGGTTCTCCAGGGGCTCAGTGACCCCTAAAGACTTGAGTCCCCTGCCAGGTGTTGACAAAGCTCCCGATAGCCAGGTGCTCATGCTGGGTCCCCCGGTCCATGGTCTTCCCGGGCTCTCTCCTGAGGGGTGGAAAGCTGTGCCTTGTTTAACCTTTACAGTGAGGCCACCAGGCTTCCAGGCAAGAAACGAGGCTCAGAGACGTGAGTGTCTGCCCGTTGGCAGGTGGCACAGCCGGGGGTCCGACCCAGGCTGTGTATCTCTGCACTTTGCTTCAAGTGGCCACAGATCCACTTCCCTCCTGAGCACCTGCACCTGTGAGAACTTCGTCCTGGCTCGGGTCACTTAGATGAAGCTGGCCTCCTTGGGCCGCCCTGCCTTCTCTGCCTAGACTGCAGCCCCGCTTTAGCACTCACGATGGCCTAGGACACCTCTGTTGCTCCCCGGGGTTCCTCTCTTGCGGGAGGGGCTTGGCACCTCCTTCCTCCAGCCCTCCCTCCTCTCCTCCTGCTGGGTCCCTCCACCCCGTCCCTTGAGCCTCCAGCTCCCTTTCTTTCTTTTTTTTTTTTTTTTTTCGGTTTGCGGGCCTCTCACTGTTGTGGCCTCTCCCTTTGCGGAGCAGGGCTCTGGATGCGCAGGCTCAGCGGCCATGGCTCACGGGCCCAGCCGCTCCGCGGCATGTGGGATCTTCCCGGACCGGGGCACGAACCCGCGTCCCCTGCATCGGCAGACGGACTCTCAACCACTGCGCCACCAGGGAAGCCCCGGCTCCCTTTCTTATGAGGGGCCGTTTAGTTCTCTCCTGTTTTCCTCAGTCCTAGCCTCACTCCTCGCAGACATTGTGGAGCAGAGACAAGCCAGCCCTGGGCTCTGCGTGAAGTCCTGACCCACGGCGTCCCTGAGCGAGGTGAATGGCTGTGCTTTATGTCAGTGCATTTCAGAGCGGTTCGCTGTGCACCTGAAAACAGGAACACACATGGAAAGTGGCTGGAACAGCATGTGGCCCATAACAAAAGCCCTAAGTGTTAGCTCTTACATGCCTGTTATTATTGGTGAGGCGAGATTATTTGCAGGGATGCCTGGACAGGAGGGGGCAGGAGAAGCCCGCTCAGGGGTTACTCAGTCTCACCTGAACCTCCCCAAAGGGCTCTGATGGGCCCAGTGCCATCCAGTATTGACACCACTGTTGGATGGCCTTTGGGGCCGCCTACCTCACGGGCTGTTTTGCCTTCAGGTCCGCCTGTCCCTTTCAGCCTGGGTGATGGGCCAGGGGCATCTAGAC
The DNA here is from genome assembly GCF_005190385.1 of Monodon monoceros. Classification (NCBI taxonomy): domain Eukaryota; kingdom Metazoa; phylum Chordata; class Mammalia; order Artiodactyla; family Monodontidae; genus Monodon; species Monodon monoceros. Next base: position 121,369 of record NW_021703766.1, on the reverse strand, counting down.
CTGGGCACACTCCCGGCCCTTGCCCTGCGCCCTCAGCCTGGCATGCAGGGCTGCTCAGGGGCCAGGAGATGGCCTCACCCCCAGGGACAGGGCTGCCAGAGCAAATACAGGACGCCCAGTTACACTGGAATTTCAGATGAAGAACAAATAACATTGCACTTGGGGACATGTTTATACTAAGCAATCATTCCTCAGTTACAAAATCTGGAAATCTGAGACTGGGGTCCCCGGCAGCCCCACAGCTGGGCCTGTTCTGGGGGCCAGGCAGCCCTGAGCTCTTCATCCACCAGGTCACACATCCCGGCACACTTGTGAGGCGGATGCTTCAGGGGAAGAGGCCGAGGCCTGGAGACAGGCAAAGCTGCCCAAGACCCCAGCCTCCAGGGGCAGGGACACAATTTGCACGGAGGATGCCGGAGCCGAGTCATCATGGATCCCACCACCCCTGGGGGACAACGACAGCTTGAGAAGGGGGGCAGTGAGTGTGGAATGGAGAGGACCGTCAACTCTGCCCCTCTCCATGTGGCAGGGCACTTCCCCTCTCTAGGGCACCTTCCCCAGCTGCGAAGAACACGTCCACTCATATTTTAGGAGTCGGAACTCCGTATAGATTCAATCGAAAGAAAAGACTTAGGCTCTTAAAATTCTTTGAAAGCGACTTGCTTAGATAATAATAAATGAGTGGGTACACATACGAGTGCAATAAAGCTCCGCATGTTGAGGCCACCACGTGCAGGTGCTGCTGCCAGCACAGGTGTGGGGTGTGGGGTCCTCCCCAGGAGAGGATGGGCCAGGGCACCGGGGCTGTGGAGGAAGGATGGAGCGAGGCAGAACTGGAGGGAATGAAGTCACAGTGGGCTGGTGTGACGACACCCACCGCAGACCAGGACTGCGAAGCTGAGCAGGATCCCGTTTCCTGGGGAACTGCAGAGTTCAAGTATTAATACGCGTGGGACATTGGTGTGGGTGCTTCCGTATGCTTTTCTATCTTCTTCTCTGAGAGTTTCAGAGGAGGACTGTATTCTCATCCAGCAGGAACCATTTATAAGGTCAGCTGAGAGTTTCCCCGGGATTCCTCCACTTTCCAGCACCTGTCACACACCTAACATTCCTTCCAGCAGCCCTGGGGAATACAACGGCATGATTGTCAGAGGAAAACCAGAGAACAAAGATGAACGTGGTGGTGCTAACACTAGAATCGAGCCAGCATGTCCCAGATCAGTGGCTGCCTGGGGACAGAGGTGGGGACAGGGTGGGGGGCGTGGCAAGGGGGCAGGAGGAAGCCTTTCAGGAAGAGGAAGGATAGGGTTACCATCTTAGCGTCATAGTTTCTCAGGTGTATGCAATTGTCAAAACTGATCAGATGGTGCACTTGAACACGAAGCTTGTCGTGTGTCAATCACACCTGCATAAAGCTGTCAAGAAAAAAGAAACTTCCAACAGCTGTCATCTCACCGCAAATCAAAGGCAGTGTGTTTACAAGGACCCGCAGCCCCTGGCCTCTCCCATTCCCCTCCTCGCCCTTCGCTGTTCACCAGACTCTGGCCACAGGAGCCTGCTCTCTGTTGCGCTGGCACACAGCCTCTTGTGGCACCTGGGGGCCTTCGCAGGTGCAGCTCCTGAGCGCTGTTTCCCAGCTGTCCTGCGGTTCTCTCCTTCTTACCGTGTGGGTCTGGAGCACGACGTCCTCCTCCCAGACCTTGTTTGCCACCTTGTCATCCTGTGTATTTTCTTCCTGTGCTTCACATCTCTTACTGATTTGCATCTTTGCTTATTGTCTGTCTGGCTCCTTGAGTTCTGGGGCCGTGTCTGTCTTCTCCCCGCTCTGTCCCAGGGGGAGTGGGCCCCTTGCCAGGTGGAACATTCTTCCTCTCAGGGCCAGTCTCACTCAGGACTGGCCCTTCCTCAGTCCCTGTAAGTAAGTACCTACGTGTCTAGGTACTGTTCTAGGCCCCAAAGAGTGAAGAAAGCAAAAAAAAAAAACCCTTGTTGGGCTTCCCTGGTGGTGCAGTGGTTGAGAGTCCGCCTGCCGATGCAGGGCACACGGGTTCGTGACCCGGTCCGGGAAGATCCCACATGCTGCGGAGCGGCTGGGCCCGTGAGCCATGGCCGCTGGGCCTGCGCGTCCGGAGCCTGTGCTCCACAACGGGAGAGGCCACAACAGTGAGAGGCCTGCATACAGCAAAAAAAAAAACAAAAAAAAAACCCTTGTCTACAGCCTTTATTTAGTGTCTGGTGCGGGGCAGGGGGTGGAGGTGGGGTGGAGACAAAAATCAAGTGAAAATGTACAAGACAGAGGACATCAGGCAGTGACACGAGTCATGGAGAGAAACCCAGCAGGCGCCCCTGGAGAGCAGCAATTATACTGGTTCCCACAGACACAGACTTCTCCAGCTCCCGCCCCCATCTCCACTGAGCAGCCCCTAGTCTCACTGTGCCTCAGTTTCATCCTCTGTGAAATGGGGTAGAATTGCAGTGCTTCCCTCCCTCACCAGTTGTGAACATGGGTGGAAGGAAGTACAACCATCTGCTGCTTGCAGTGATTCCCTCTTCCGTTTTTCCCCCCTCAACCACTGGGGTTTCAAAGAAAATTAGGGGACTTCCCTGGTGGCGCAGTGGTTAAGGATCCACCTGCCAATGCAGGGGACATGGGATCGAGCCCTGGTCTAGGAAGATCCCACATGCCATGGAGCAACTAAGCCCATGCGCCACAACTACTGAGCCTGCGCTCTAGAGCCCGTGAGCCACAACTACTGAGCCCACGTGCCACAACTACTGAAGCCCGCATGCCTAGAGCCCGTGCTCCACAGAAAGAGAAGCCACCGCAATGAGAAGCCCGCGCACTGCAATGAAGAGTAGCCCCCGCTCGCTGCAACTAGAGAAAAGACTGCGCGCAGCAACGAAGACCCAACGCAGCGAAAAATAAATAAATTACAAAAAAAAAAAAAAAAGAAAATTAAATACCAATGTTTAAAAGAGAGTGGTTTCGACTTAAACCAGGACTTTTGTGATTACGGAAAATCTAGGCAATGCCGTCCCCTGCCTATACCATTGTCGACGAAAAATCAATCAGTTGATCTAAGGAAGAAATGGAAAATTTTATTCGAGCCAAATTTGAGGACTATAACCCAGGAACACCATCTCAGTAAAGCTCCAAGGACTGTTCTGCCATTAGAAGTCAAGTCACAGTTATACAGGTTTTTTGAGACAGAGGGCTGGACATCAAATGACATATTATTGACAGTTTAAACAATCTAGATCTAAGCTCATCCTGGCCCCTTACAAGATCAGGAAGGAACCTTATCTTTTTTTAAAAATAGATTTTAGGGCTTCCCTGGTGGCGCAGCGGTTGAGAATCTGCCTGCCAGTGCAGGGGACACGGGTTTGACCCCTGGTTTGGGAGGATCCCACATGCCGCGGAGCAACTAGGCCAGTGAGCCACAACTACCGAGCCCGCGCGTCTGGAGCCTGTGCTCCGCAACAAGAGAGGCCGCGATAGTGAGAGGCCCGCGCACTGCGATGAAGAGTGGTCCCAGCTTGCCACAACTAGAGATGAGCCCTTGCACAGAAACGAAGACCCAACACAGCAAAAATTAATTAATTAATTAATAAACTCCTACCCCCAACATCTTTAACAAAAGAAAAAAGATTTTAAAATATTTATTTATTTATTTAGGCTGTGCCGGGTCTTTGTTGTGGCATGAGGACTCTTAGTGGAGGCATGTGGGATCTAGTTCCCTGACCACGGATGGAACGGGAGCCCCCTGCACTGGGAGCGCAGAGTCTTACCCACTGGACCACCACGGAAATCCCGGAACCCTATCTTTTAAGCAGCTGTCGTGGATGCCAGGAGAATGCTGCTCTTTGTGGTTAGGCAGGCGTTTCTGCCGATGGGGAGGTTTGATCGATGCGTAAATGCAGATACAGATGCACAGCGGGGCGAGAGCAGGCCAAAGGGCAGAGAAAATTTTTATGTTTAAAATTTTCTTGTCTTGCCATAAAACATGAATTTTATTTCACACCACCTTGAAGAGCTGGGATGAAGTGTCACCCATTTCCTGGAGCGGGAGGTGGAGGCCTCCGGGCCGGGGGCGGGACGCGCAGACTCCGCCTGTGCTGTGAGCCTCCGGGCCGCAGGAGGCAGCAGCGGGCGGGGCGGATACAGTGTATCGAGGGCGGCGGTGGATACGATGTAACGAGGCCGGCCGGCCGCACACAATGTAGCGAGGGCTGCGGCGGTCAGGTGAGCGGCGGAGCGGGCGCGGGCGGGGGTCCGGGTGGAGGAGACGGGGACGCTCGGGCCGCCGCGACCCGGAGCTCGGAGAGCCCCCTCTCCCGACGCGGACCCCGCGGCGCAGGGGGCGAGGGACCCGCCCGAGGCCCCGGCCCGGGCGCAGAGCAGGATTCAGACCCGCGGGTCCTCACCTGGGGGCAGAGGGATTTGGAGACCTCAGCCGCGCCACCCACCCGAGCAGGGTTCAGCGGGGAAGGCGTCCCCCGGCAGATGACGCTGTCACTGCTTCCGGCCGTCGACACTCTCTGTCTGTAGGATCCGTGAGGCCCGAGGGGTCGCCGTGGCTGTGCCGCCCTGCGCTGGGGCTGGACCACTCTGAGCCTCAGTTTGCTCATCTATGAAACGGGCGGAAGTGGTAGAAGAGACCTGCCCCTGTGCGGAGCCAGTTAGCGAGGGTCCCCAGAGTGTATGTTGTTGTTGTTGTTGTTGTGGGTGAAGGTGGGGGAGGCCCGTTTGGGGGCGGCGTCTCCCAGACGCCGGGGTGGCTGCCGCTAAGCTTCAGGCGCAGACAGCCCTTCAAGGGACAGTAACTGTGCCCCTGCGGGGCCCTGGCAGGCCTCCTTCCAGGTGTGAGCAGTTAGGATGTACCTTCGGCCCTGCGCCCTCCGGGGAGAAGTGCAGGGGCCTCTGGTGGCAGCCGGGGTGATAACAGGTCCTCTTGTTGGCCGTGCCTCCCCGACAACAGGAGAGGCTGTTTCGGGCACATCTGAGCTTCAGCCCCATGTTCCCCGGGGCCCTGAGACGTCTTGGGCTTTGTTCTGAGCTTTCCTTTCATTGCAAAGACGTGGAGTCCTCAGCCCCCGTGAGAGGAGGTCTCTGGAGGAGGGTAGACAGTGCAGTAGCGGGTTTCCTGCATGCCTCTCAGTGCCCACCTTCCTGCGTGCTCCTCTCTGAGGCCAAGCCTGAATTCCGGGTGCAGAGCTCTCTGGGAGGTGAACCTGGTGGGGTGGTGAGGGTTGCTGTCACTTTCCTCAAAGTCAGCTGCCGCGCACTGCATCTGCCAGGCAGGCCCCTGTGTCGGGACATCATCTGTCTGCCCTCGGCAGCTCCCCTCCCACACCTCCAAATAAGATTCTCCAACTTGGCCGGAGAGAAACTGGGGCTGAGAGAAGTCAGGTGACCCCACTCATTCACTCACCTGCAGCCTCTCTGCCAGGCTTGAGACTGGCACTGCCCATAAGGGGGTTAATGAGAGATGCTTTTTCCAGAGCCTGTAGCCCAAGGAGGGCTGCTGGGAAGAGTGGAGGTGTTCCTGCCTTTGAGCTCCTCCGGCCATATTTTATTTTATTTATTTATTTTTCTAGGTAGGGCCTGAGAACCTGTGCTTTTTATTTATTTATTTTTTAAATTGAAGTACAGTTGATTTACAACGTTCTTTTAGTTTCTGGTGTACAGCAAAGTGATTCAGTTAAATATATAGATATAGATAGAAATATTCTGCTTCATATTCTTTTCCATTATGGTTTATTACAGGATGTGGAATCTAGTTCCCTGTGCTATACAGTAGGACCTTGTTGTTTATCCATTCTATATATAATAGTTTGCACCTGCTAACCCCAAACGCCCCATCCAACCCCCGACTCCTTCCCCCTTGGCAACCACAAGTCTGTTCTCTATGTGAGTCTGTTTCTGTTTCATAGATAAGTTCATTTGTGTCATATTTTAGATTCCACATATAAGTGATATCATATGGTATTTGTCTTTCTCTTTCTGACTTATTTCACTTAGTATGATAATCTCTAGGTCCATCCATGTTGCTACAAATGGCATTATTTCATTCTTTTTTTTTTTTTTGAGATTTAAAAGTGATTTCTTTATTTCCAGTTCCTACTGATTTCATTTCTCACATACACTCTTTAAGAAATAAAGGACGAAGTAGGAAATTAAAGTACATTAATAAAGACACAGCAGTGTTTACAACACACACCCATGTCATCACATCCTCTTGTTAAGTGCTGTATGTTTCCCATGCTCAGGCCTCACTGGACAAATTCCGTTTGAGTCGAAAACAGTAAACTGTCACCCTGTGGTCCAATAGATGGGTGAAAAAAAATACTTTTGCAATTCCCTGGGGACAGGACAGGGTTATACACTGGTTGAGCCACAGCATCCAGGCTGCACAGGTAAAGAGAGAAAGGGTGGGGTTGGGTGGGATGCCAGAAACCAGAGAGGTGAGGTGAAGGGATTACAGGAAATACCTCCTGAGGGAGGGAGTCTCCACTTTCAGACTTTTTAATTGGCGTAAAATTGCTTTACAATGTTGTGCTAGTTTCTGCTGTACAATGATGTGAATCAGCTATATGTATACCTATATCCCCTCCCTCTCGGACCTCCCTTCCACCTCCCCCCTGCATCCTACCCATGTAGGTCATCACAGAGCATCAAACTGAGCTCCCTGTGCTCCCTGCAGGTTCCCACTAGCTATCTGTTTTACACACGGTAGTGTGTTTATGTCAAACCTAATCTCCCAATTCATCCTACCATTCCCTTCCCCTCCCCGTGTCCACACATCCATTCTGTATGTCTGCATCTCTATTCCTGCCCTACAAATAGGTTCATCTATACCATTTTTCTAGATTCCACATACATGCGTTAATATACAATATTTGTTTTTCTCTTTCTGGCTTACTTTGCTCTGTATGACAGACTCTAGGTCCATCCACATCTCTACAAATGACCCAATTTCACTCCTTTTTATGGCTGAGTAATATTCCATTACATATATGTACCACATCTTCTTTATCCATTCATCTGTCAGTGGACATTTAGGTTGTTTCCGTGTGTTGGCTTCCGTGCATAGTGCCGCTGTGAACATAGGGATGCATGTATCTTTTTTGTGTGTGTGTGTGCTACGCGGGCCTCTCACCGCCGTGGCCTCTCCCTTTGCGGAGCACAGGCTCTGGACGCGCAGGCCCAGCGGCCATGGCTCACGGGCCCAGCCGCTCTGCGGCACGCGGGATCCCCCCAGACCGGGGCACGAACCCGCGTCCCCTGCGTCGGCAGGCGGACTCCCAACCACTGCGTCACCAGGGAAGCCGGCATGTATCTTTTTGAATTATGGTTTCCTCCAGATATATGCCCAGGAGTGGGATTGCAGGATCATATGGCAACTCTATTTCTAGTTTTTTGAGGAACCTTCATATTGTTCACCATAGTGCCTCTGGCCATCTTTTTTTTTTTTTTTTTTTTTGCGGTACACCGGCCTCTCACTGTTGTGGCCTCTCCCACCGCGGAGCACAGGCTCCGGACGCGCAGGCCCAGAGGCCATGGCTCATGGGCCCAGCCGCTCCGCGGCACGCGCGACCCCCAGACCGGGGCATGAACCCGTGCCCCCCGCATCGGCAGGCGGACCCCCAACCACTGCGCCACCAGGGAAGCCCGCCTCTGGCCATCTTTTAAAACGCTGGGCGGTTTCCGGGGTGAGACCCCAGGGGTGGCTCCTGATCCTCCAGTCTCTTGGGGGTGGGCTGATCATCAAGTGATGTCAGAGACAGTTTGCTCTGCAGCGACTGTGGGTTACAGGCTTTACTGTCACGCACAAGTGCTTAATCCTCACCCCCCTCCCACCCCGCCCCAGGAGGCAGGCATGCTCCCTTATTTATGGGCAAGAAAATGCTCTTCACTGGGGAAGGCAGCATTACATCAGGCCTGTCTGATTCTTAATAGTAACAGTGATAACGATAAGTTGCAGCTGGTGTTTATTTCTGGCCAAGGTAGTCAGAACTTTGTATTGACTAATTTAATCTTGAACTCTACACAGTGGGTACTGTTATCATCCCCACTTGAAACATGAGAACTCAAAAGCAGAGAAAGCCTTAGGCATTTGCCCAAGGTCACACAGCTGGAGCTGACAGCTGGGATTTGAATAGGGCCAATTTGTCTGCTGACCACAAGGCTGTTAGGGTGATCAGTCAGGATCTGTGTTGGCTGCAAGAGACAGAACTCCTCCCAGTAACAGTAGTTTAAACAGAAGTTTCTTTCTGTCTCACCTGAATGAAGCCTGGCAGTGAGCAACTCAGGGCTTCCTCATCACTCCAGAAGAAGAGGTTAGTGAATATGGATCTCACTTGTTAGTGACAACTGGGTCTCCCCTGCGCTCTGGGGGCTTCCTAGGGCACTGTGGCCCAAGCTTGCCATCTTGGGTGGTGCTGGGCATCAGGGTCTAATCACCCTGTGTGAGCTGCCCAGAGACATCAGGTCATAAGGGAGACTGTGACTTGGGCCCATGGCATCTGTGTCCTGCCGTGTTTTGACCTAGGGGCAGCTAGTCAATGGGTGCCAGGTTCTACCAGGCTGGAGCTTCTCCACATCCCACCACAGAGACCAGAGAGGCAGGCGAGGTCCCGGGGCTGTGAGAGAGTCCCTGCCCAGGTGCAGGGCAGCAGGGGGCGGGGTGGGGTGGCCCTGGGCCATGCACTCTGGCTCAGTTCTCCTTTCATGGGGCGGAGGGCAGATAGGAGTCAGAGGATTGCCTTGTATAATAACAAATTATTTCAGACGGTAACCAGGTATAAGGAAAGCATAACCAACATCCATGCCCTTACTACAAAGTTTTAACAAACATCTGTCCAACCTTCTGTGAACTCATTTGGCCCTGAAGCAGAGAGAGGCTAAGGGATGTGGACCCGCTAGTTAAGTGGGGGGTACCTGGGAAGCAAACCCCACCAAAGTCCCTTCCTCTGTCTCAGGAGCATCAGCCCCGTGTGTTCGCGGTTTGCTGAGCTCTGCGCAGGGGAAGGCAGTGCCAGGCTGTGAACCAGGCACTTCCTGCCTGTTTCCTTGGGTCCCGAGGTGTGGGGCTGGGCATGGGCTCTGGCCACATGGGGCATCAGTGCAGCGCCAGCCTGGGCCACACGGTGACTACACAGCGTTCGTGGGCCCTCCCCATGGGGCACCGGGAGGTGGGCCCTGCCAAGGCCACACTGCAGGTGGCAGAGCAGGCCTGAGCCCTGGCATCAGCACTGACCCTTCTGCTGGGTGGGTGGGGGGGCGGGGAGGGCGGGTTCTGCATGCTCTGACTGGAAAGGAGCACCTTGGGTCCAGGGCCAGAAGGGAGGAACTGAGTCCCGGCAGGTGTGATCCTGGGAGCCGCACAGCTTTGGCGCCTCGGTGGACAGGGAGGGCGTGGCTCTACCAGGGCAAGTGAGGCAGGCGGGATCAAAGGGGCCCGTGCTGGAGGTCTGACTGGGCACGCCCTTCTGGCCCTGCCTGCGCCATCAGCGGCTTGGACATCACTGCTCTTTGTGAGGGGGCTCCAGCAGTGGGCGCCGGGGTGAGGGGGCTCGGCTGGTTTGGGGAGGGTCTGAAGGGGGTGGCCGTGGTGTGGGGATGTTTGGCCCGGACCCTGCTGGGGAAGGGAGAGGGGCCAGGCCTCCCCTCCGAAGCTCCAGGCACTCAGAAAGGGGAGGGGACCACAGCGAGCCCGGGAGCCGGACGCCCACCTCTGCCCCGCCCGGCCCGCCCGCCCACAGGTGGGGTGCTATGGAATATGACGAGAAGCTCGCCCGGTTCCGGCAGGTCCACCTCAATCCTTTCAACAAGCAGCTCGGGCCCTGGCAGCATGAACAGGGGCCTGGCAAGGAGGCCCTGCAGGTCCCTTCTGAAGGTGGGTGCTGGGGGCTGCTGTGCGGGTGGTCTGACCCTGTCACACCGGCCCCCCCTCTACAGGGTTCCTCCCGTGGACACGCGGGGGCCCCCCTCTTCTCTGCAGCACAACCCGCTTTCCATCTGTTGCATCCCCTGGGGAATGAACACTCCCCAGGGCAGGGATGTGTGCCTGTCTTGTCACTGCTGTGTCCCAGGGCCCAGTGCACAGCGGGTGCTCACTTGGAGAACGCTTGGGGCGTGAACTCAGCGCCAAGATCTGGAGGGTGAGAGGTCAGCAGGATGTGAGCCCCGAGACTGCGGATGGAGCCAACGGGGTGCCGGGGGCCCCGGGTGTGTGTGTGTGCAGAGGTGGCTGGTGTCCACACGGGGTTTCACGTGTTCTGGTGTGTAGTGCTCCGGCGGCCCTTCTCGAGCCCGCAGATGTACACACGAGGCGTGGGCCTTAGAAATCGGCATGTTTCTGTAGTATTTACTGTTTTTGCACGGCACTCTCCTGTCTGCACAAGGATTCGGGTTCCTTTGCAAGTGCAAACAGGGCCGATGCCAGGGCAGGGCCCTGCTTCCCTCGCCTCCCATGGGCTCCACGGCTTCCTCCTGGGGGTGGCAGGCTGACTCGTCTCTCTGCCGCCCTCCCCAGAGGCCCTGCCCGAGCTGCCCCCGGGAGAGCCAGAGTTCCGCTGTCCTGAGCGCGTGATGGATCTAGGCCTGTCCGAGGACCACTTCGCCCGCCCTGTGGTAAGGTTCAGGGTCTGCGGGCGGGGAGGGGGACAAGGTGAGCCCCCAGAGCGCAAGGAGCCGGCCATGTCCACCTCAGCAGGGGCTCCTGGGCCTGGAATCTGAGGCCCATGTGACACCTGGCTCCCACCCGCAAAACGAGTTTGCGGGCCTGTGGGGACCGGCTGGACCTGATGTTGGGAGCCTGGGCTGCTGTTCTGAGCGCCGTTCCCTCCCCTCCCGGGTCCTGTGAAGCAAATGTGAGAGTTAATTCCACCTGGGGTCCCAGGGAATCCTATAGTCATGCTGTAGGGTGAGGGAGAGGACGGGAGAGGGGAAGCCCCCTGCCCACACCCGCTGCCCACTCAGCTAGGCAGGGCCACTCTTGTCTGTGCTATATTTTGTTCCATGGAAATCTTGCTGTTTCTTGTTTTTTTTTGTTTGTTTGTTTGTTTGTTTTCTAATAAAAGGGCTCTAATAATTTTTTTTTAAAGTTTGAAAATCTTCCCGTTTTATGCAAACTATCTCCAACTTTTGAGAGAAACGTTATAGTAACATTCAAATATGATTCTTAAAAAATTCACCTGGAGACCCCAGTTCTCGTCTGCTGTTCATTTTTGTTGTTCATGTGGCCTTTAAGCTTTGCGCTTTGCTGCTGCAGGTACCTATTTCATTTATGTGCTTTGCATCTTTATTATACCATTTCTGAGCCCCTCCTATGGGCCACACACTGGTTTCCAAGAGAGGTGTCACCTCCTCTTTGCCCGGAGGCTCAGTGTACTGGGGGGAGGAGCACGGCTCCTGAGGGCAGTGACACTGCTTTCCTGGGGCAGGATCAGCGCCAGCTCTGAGCCCCGGCCTGTCTCCCTGCCCCTGAGTCTAGGGGCTTTGTTGGGCCCCGCCCCCGGTCCACCTGTGAGGTGCTGGGGCCAGGGGCGGGTGGGTGCCCGGGGTGTCTGTGAGCTTGGTGACCGAACCAGAGGCCACTTCCTCTCGTTGTCGACGGACGAGTGTCATTTCCCGGCTTTCCTCCAAGAGGAAGTTCTGTAGAAGTAAGCGAAATAGCATAGCCAGAAAAGCGATTGGATTTCTAAAAGAGGGAAGTTGTGTTTCAAAAAACATCCTGAATTAGGTCTCCAGAGGCCCGTGGGTGGACAGGTCCAGAGAGGGGCAGGTGGTGTGGTGCGGCTCCTGCCTCTGCTGCCCAGGTTCCCGGGCCTTGAGCAGGTCCTCGGCCACCTGGGCCACCTGGGCGAGCAGGGCCAGGGAGGTCTTCTCTGGGCCCAACTGCCTATGAGGCTGGGCCTGGCCAAAAAGGAGAGCACGCAGGGGGCATCTGACCGTCACTGTCCCCAAACCCGCCACCTCCCGCCTCCACCCGAGCAGGGCCTGTTCCTGGCCTCTGACATCCAGCAGCTGCGGCAGGCCATCCAGGAGTGCAAGCAGGTGATCCTGGAGCTGCCGGAGCACTCGGAGAAGCAGAAGGACGCCGTGGTGAGGCTCATCCACCTCCGGCTGAAGCTCCAGGAGCTGAAGGTGGGTGCCGGCCGCCCCCCCCCAGGCAGCTGGAGCTGGGCTGGGGCCCGCACGCCCAGAGGCCGGGCCGCCTCTGGGGCAGCGGGGCTGAGGTTCCACCCTCTGCACCCGACTGGCTGAAGCTACCCAGGCAGGCGGGAGAGAGATGGGCCGCCACCCCAGGTGCAGCCTGTGTCTCTACTAGTCTGATGGTAATCACAGTCCTGAGTCATGTGTCCACCCACTGGAGCAAGTGGGTCAGTTAATCCCACCTTGAACCACGTGACCCAGAGCAGGGGGTGGTTTGCCGAAGGTGACAACAGAAGGGCTTATGGATCCTGGAAGCCAAACACCACAGGGGTCCATCATGTAGTCCTTGAGTCTGTGCCCTGTTTGGCTGGGGCCCCACCGCATCCCTGCACTGGTTCCTGAGTCCCTGGGAATATAGAAAGTGGAATGTTCATTAGAATATAGGTAACGCTATGGCACGAGCTAAGACACCCCCAAATACAGTGGCTTAAAGGAATTGGTTGTGTAGTTTTACTCATGTGGAAATGTTGTAGGTGGCCCAGGGCCCATCTGGCAGCTCTTGGTATCGGAGACCTCAGGTCCTCCTTTTTCGGTGCTCTGCCAGTCCCTGGCAAGTCCACGACAGCCCCCCACTGCCTCTGGGTCTGCACCGAGCCAGCAAAAACAGTGTGGGAAGGGCAGCGAAGGCCCTTTCACCCCTGCTTACGTGCCGCCGGGGCAGCACCTAGGTACAAAGGTAGTCTGTAATCTGGGTGGTCCCGGCCTGACCAATCACTGTGTTCTATTGTAAGGGAAGGGCTGTGGCACTGGGGTAAATTTCACAACCTCTGCTACACGTGGTTACCTGGGAGACGCAGTCAAGGGGCTCGTGTGACGGGAAAAGAGCTGCTGCCTGGCTCACCTGTGACCCCTCCCTGGCCCCCTCCCCAGGACCCCAGTGAGGATGAGCCCAACATCCGAGTCCTTCTCGAGCACCGATTCTACAAGGAGAAGAGCAAGAGTGTGAAGCAAACCTGTGACAAGTGTCACACCGTCATCTGGGGGCTCATTCAGACCTGGTACACCTGCACAGGTGGGCCGAGACCAGACTGCTCCTTCTGGCCTGGCACTCCAGGCCCCAGGGGAGGGGGAATTCTCTGCTGTGTTTTCGGTATTTACTGAGCCCTGTGGCGTGGGGGGGATGGGAGGTAGAGCAAGGGATGAAAGACCCAAACACCTGCCTTCACCAGGCTCACATCCACTAGCCATGCGTGGCTATTCGAATTTCAATTAATTAAAGTAAATAACTAGTTGCTCAGTGGTACCATGCACATTCCAAGTACACAATAGCCACATGAGGCTGGTGGCCACCCATTGGACAGTGCAGACAGGACGTTTCCGTCATTGCAGAAAATTCCATTGCAGGTCCTGTTCTGGATGAAAAATCAAATAAATAAATGAAATGGTATGTTAGACAATGGTATGTTATGTAAGCAGCGACAAGGGGCTGCTCTGGGTGCCTTTTCACTTCCCCCCCGGGCAGAGTGAGGTTGCCACGTGTGTGAAAAAGAATAAGGAAAGGGACTAGTATGTGTTGGGGAGGGGGATGGGTGCTACGTTAGGGTGAAATGAAAAGGCATCATGTGACACTTAATAAAAAACTTGGAGGTTGGGGGCAAACCAGGAGTATATCTAGGAAGGAACATTTCTTCAGGGGAGCTGTCTGTGCAAAGGCCCTGTGGTCAGTGTGTGTCCAGTGTCTTCGAGGAGAAGCAGAGAGCAGTGTGGCTGGAGCACTGTGTCAGGGAGGAGGCATGGTAGAGGTGGGCTCAGAGGTGGCTAGAGCCTTTTGCGTAAGTGCACTGGGGCCACGGGTGAGTGCAGGACATACTTAGGTTTTAACTCCGGCTGCTGAGCTGAGCGTGGCCTGAAGGAGGGAAAGTGATGGACTGTGACCAGGGTGGGGCATTCGGATGAGAAGGGGCCAAGTGCAGCCCTAGCTGAAGGACTGGGATGACGTCTCAGTAGGTGGAAAGATGGAGGCACTGAAACCTGAGCTGGGAAGACTGGGGTGGGATTGGTAAGGAAGAGCTGGATTCCACCCAGACAGCTTGGGTTTGAGCCCTTTACGCACCCAGATGGGAATGGCAGGTAGGCCCCTGGCCCTTTGAGTATGGAGTTGTGGGGAAAGGTCTGCACGTACCTTCAGGGCAAGACTTGGGTGGGGACTGAAGGGACCTTTGACATTTGGGAACCTGCCTTGGTGCCTGGAGAGGCTCTTGCGTTGGTCTGGGAATCGGAGTACAGGCCCCGGGGGTCCCGGCAGCTGAAGGTCAGCCTGGGCCGCAGGGTGACCACCCTTCTAAGAGGCACGTTGTCGGGCCCCCAACCAGGGTGTTATTACCGCTGTCACAGCAAGTGTTTGAACCTCATCTCCAAGCCCTGCGTGCGGTCCAAAGTCAGCCACCAGGCCGAGTATGAGCTGAACATCTGCCCCGAGGCAGGGCTGGACAGCCAGGATTACCGCTGTGCTGAGTGCCGGGCACCCATCTCTCTGCGTGAGTGCCCCGGGGAGAGCAGGGCACAGGGCGGAGGGGAGCTGCCTGGGCCAGGAGCCCTGCCGACAGCTGTATGAGAAACTTGGGTGCGTGCGATGGCTAAGGGTAGCGTGACTCCGGGGCACGAGTCCTGCTCCGTTCCTGGGGGAGCACAAGGGGCTGCTCTGGGTGCCTTTTCACTTCCCACCCGGGCAGAGTGAGGTTGCCACGTGTGTCCCCTAGGAGTCCCTGCGGGGCTGGGCTGCACTCAGCCTCCCATGTGTGGCCCCATTGTCACAGAAAACCCACCTCGATGGGGAAATCCCGCAGCAGTCGCTCACAGGCTGTGTATCGGGCCTTCTTCCCAGAAACATACTGCCTCTGGCAGTCGCCTGGCGGGAGTCCTACTGTTGTCCCATTTTACTGGTGAGAAACAGGGAAGCAGGGAGGCCTAGAAGACGAGTCGGGTGTGGAAGGTGGAACCCTTGGCCCCGCTGGTTCTCGTCCTGTGTGCCGTGGGCGCAGCTGGGGGAGGGACCTCGCATGTCTCCCAGACTTTGTAATGCTTTCCCTCTCCACAGGGGGTGTGCCCAGCGAGGCCCGGCAGTGCGACTACACCGGCCAGTACTACTGCAGCCACTGCCACTGGAACGACCTGGCCGTCATCCCAGCGCGTGTGGTGCACAACTGGGACTTCGAGCCGCGCAAGGTGGGCGGGGAGCGCAGCGAGGTGGAGCGAGGGGCACGGCCCTGGGGTACAGCCCCCGCTGGCTGGAGATTGGGTGGGGGAGGGGGCGTGGCCTGGGGCGTGGCGCCGGAAGTGTCGGGCCCCCCCCCCCCCCGCCCCCGCAGGTGTCCCGCGGCAGCATGCGCTACCTGGCGCTGATGGTGTCGAGGCCCGTGCTCCGGCTCCGGGAGATCAACCCTCTGCTGTTCAACTATGTGGAGGAGCTGGTGGAGATCCGGGTGAGGCTGGGGAGGGGGCGGGGGTGGGGCGACCCTGCTCCCCCTGGGGTGTGGTGGATCGGAGAGATGCCGCCTGCTTAGCTGGGCCCCGCCCCTGTCCTTTAAGTTAAAGTCGCTAAAGCAACTGTCCAGCCACAATATGATATACAACACAAGGATCAGAGGCAATCTGAATTTTTCTAGTAGCGACATTAGAAAAAAATAAGAAGCAGGTGAAGTTCATTTCAGTGATGTAGTTTATCTAACCCAACCTATCGGTGTACATTATGGAGATACACTGCACTGTTTCTCTTTCTTGCGCTAGTCTTTGCGTCCCAGTGTGTATTCTCCACTTAACCACGTCTGTGTGCTCAGGTGCTGGACGCACCTGAGAGTGGTGGGGGCCACTCTCTTTGCCATTCAGCAGGAGGCCGGGGTGGGGCACGGGCAGGTGAGGGTGCCTCAGGCTGGTGCTGAGAGGGGTGGGGCTTGAAGGGGAGCGGGCTGAGGCACGGCAGGCTGAGCTGCCGAGATCCCGGGCTGAGGAGGGGTTTGACTGGTCAGTCTCCATCGATGGAGGCAAGCTCAGATGCGCCTGAGGTGTGTGTGCACGTGTGGAGCTGGGCTCGGGGGAGAGACTGCGGACGAAGGAACCTCAGGGTCCTCCTGCCTGGCCGAGAAGCTGTGGCTTGAACTTGAGCTTGGCTGGAGCGCTCAGATCCGGGGCTGTGCTGGGGGACGGGAAGGTACCTCCTGTCCCCTACTGACCCAGAGCGTAAGGTGACATGAGTTCCTACAGAGCCAGAGCAGGGCCAGCCCCTCCCCCACAGACACACCAGGCACAGCCCATGCCCCCACCAGGGATGCCCACCGGCCCCTCTCGTCCACAGAAGCTGCGCCAGGATATCTTGCTCATGAAGCCGTATTTCATCACCTGCAGGGAGGCCATGGCGGCACGCCTGCTCCTGCAGGTCAGCCCGCCTGCCCCGGGGGTGGGGGGAGGGGATCTGTCGGGGAGGGCGGGGAGGGGGGGGAACAGACCAGGGCCGTGGGGGGATGGCTTGATGCCTTGCGTGTGTTGTGCTGTTAGCAGAAGGTCTCCACACTGTCACCGGGAACACTAGGTCTGCCGTAAACAAACAGGCATTGTACCCACAAAAACCTGCTCTGATTCCATCCCCGTGAGGGGCGCTGAGAGGAGCGGGTCTCATCCTGCAGCCTTCATGGGAGTCTCCATGGAGTGGACCAGGCACGGGCCAGCCCAGGAAGGGCTGACCACGAAACACTTTTCAAAGCTTACCTGTTTATTTGTTCTACAAATACTCACTGGGTGCCTGCTGCAGGCAGACAGCGTCTGGGTCCTGGGGGGCAGGGAGCAGAGCAGTGCCCTTCGGGTGGGCAGAAAAGTAGGAAGCAGCGTGGCGGGGGTTGGCGAGGTGTGTGGATGAGATACAGTGGGGAAGTGGGCCCAGCTGCAGCGCGAGGGCGCTGGCCCGCCACCGGGGTCACGCTGGCTGGGCCCGCAGCTCCAGCACCGGCAGCACTTCGTGGAGAGCGACGAGATGTACTCCGTGCAGGACCTGCTGGACGCGCGCACGGGCCGCCTGGGCTGCTCGCTGGCGGACACCCACACGCTGTTCGCCAAGCACATCAAGCTGGACTGCGAGGTGGGCCCCCCCGCGGGCCAGGTGGGGAGGGTGGGAGGGGGGCTCTGGTGGACGTGCCCCCCACCCTGACCATCCCGCCTCGCCACCAGCGGTGCCAGGCCAAGGGCTTTGTGTGTGAGCTCTGCAGAGAGGGTGACGTGCTCTTCCCCTTCGACAGCCACACGTCGGTGTGCGCCGACTGCTCCGCCGTCTTCCACAGGTTGGTGCTTGAGACCCTGACCCCCGACCCCTACGCTGACCCCCAACCCCCTCCGATAGACACGGGGAGAGGGAGGGAGGGAGACACTGGGGCTTGATCTTCGCCGCCGGGTTTCAGATCTCTTTGCCTTGATCCTGAGATGTGGACTTAGACCCTGATGGTGAGACTCAGCTGAAGTTCCGCTGGGAAGAAGCCCCCGTGGGCTGGGGAGGGGTGGGCAGCCCAGACCCCGCGGGTGCGCACGTATCCGGCTGGCTTCCCTCCTCCACTGGGACTGAGGTTTAGCTGAGGCCAGGGCTTCCTAAACTTCTTAGCTCGTGTGATTTTTTTTCAAACGTTCCCTAGACCAGAAGAAATACCTAACATTTTTGTGTATTAAGTACTTAGGTTCAAACAACTTAAGCATTTATGTCCTAAAGACTTGTGGATGTTTGGAAGAAAGATATTTGAATTTGTTAAGCACAGTTACCAATAGGCGTGCGCCTGCTGGGCCCACACAGCTTCTCACACTGGGCTCAGATGGGACCCCGCCACCCGTTTCAGTCCACACTGGTTTTTCCTGGCACTTGGTGTTCCTCAGAGCCACCGCCGACCTCATAGGTCTGCAGAGCTGGGATTGTGGTTGCAGTGACTATAGCAGAAGCTGTTGTTAAAACCATGAGCTCCCTCGAGCTAGCAGTTTGCATGGTGTCTGTCCTGTCAAATACCGCTATGCCCCCTTCAAACATTTAAACTGCCGTGGGGACCGTGTGCATCTCCACAGAGCCCTGAGTGGAGGCTCTGCACGGCAGTGGGGACAGGTCGGGGGTCACTGAGCTCTGAGCAGAACCCTCCCTGTCACAGGGCCACAGGCAATAGGTGTGGAGCCGTTAGGAAGGGCCCGCACACAGGGACAGGACAGCAGGCCTGGCAGGCACACCTGGGTGCATCCTTCTGCACTGACCCTTTGGGAGAAACTCTGCTTCAGTTTTCCCGTCCGTCTGGGGGGATACTGGGACCTGACTTAAGGAGCTTGTGAAGACTCGGTGGTAGATGTCTACGTGCAGGGAGCCATGCCCCTTCCCGGGCTGACCCTGTCTCCCTGCCCCCAGGGACTGCTACTACGACAATTCCACCACGTGCCCTAGGTGTGCCCGCCTTACCTTGCGGAAGCAGTCACTCCTCCAGGAGCCTGGTCCAGACGTGGACGCCTAGAGCAACGGAACCCCTCGTGGGCCTGTCTGGGGCCCGCCCTGCCAGTCGTTGCCGAAGTCAAGGTGTTTCTTGTGCTCTGGAGACCCTAGGCTACAGCCCCTGGACCTCTCCCCAGCACCTCGGGGACGATGGTAAGCTCTGGGGGATGACTGGCCTCGTGGGGCATCACAAGGACCATCATCCCCTAGCGCTTACCGGGACTTGGGGCAGCCACGCCTGGCTGTTTTCCGGGTGCTGTGTGGGCCAGGATGTGCACCCCCTCCCCGAACTGCAGAGCTTTAAGGGGAGGGGAGTGGGGGAGGGATTCTTCTCATCTCCCCTTGGCCAAGAGCCCCCCACACCCTTGGGACCAAGGCTGCTGGGCCTGGGCCACCCTGGAAATCCTGGAGGGCTTCCGGGGAGTGGCCGACAAGACTGAGGATGCCAGCTGCACACACTCAGCCTTGGCCTGAGTTTTATCTGCGGTGGATGGTTTGGGTTCTACGTGGAGGCTCCCTCCCCCAGCCCCTTGTCTCTCTGGGGACCTCTGGTTGTCCCTGGCTGGGGCTGTTCATAACTATCTCCCAAGGGCCCTGCCCCTGCCTCCCACCAGGGTTCTCTCTCTGGGTCCTCCTCTGGCGGGCCAGTCCAAGGGTTACTGGCTTTTTCTACACAACGTGGAAGGAAGGGGCCATCTAGCTGTCACCGCTGGGTGGACTGGCCGCCGCTCCTGCCTTGGCCCAGCCCAGCTTACCCTGGTGTTCCAAGCTGGGGGGCTGGGGGTCCCACCCAGAGAGGCTGCCCTGCTTCCAGGTGTGGAGCAGGGACTGTGCCCCCGGGGGAGGTCAGGGTTAGGTGAGAGGGCTGGTGACAGTAGGCCTGGGACCCAGTGTGCCGAGGAGCTGCGTCCTGCCACCACGGTGCCTGCCTGCAGAGGCCTCGGAGACTCCGACCGGGGGCCTTCTGTTTGGGGCCCTGAGGTCAGGCGCCGGAAATCTTTGCTGCAGCAGAGGGAGCCCGGGATGCAGGACTGACCCCCAGCTATCCAGTGGGGGAGCTGCGTTTGCTGGGACCCTTGGGAGACCCTGCCGTCCAGGGGAAGGCCCGTGGGAGGAGGACGTCTCAGGACACGGCTGCGCAGTTCTGCCCTCCTCCCTGCCCTGGAGTGTGCTGACTATTGACGCACAGGTGGGCGGTGGGCAGGGGGTACAGCCACCGGGGCGTCCATCACCTTTGGGAAGCCCGAGCAGAGGCTCGGCCAGCAGAAAGGAAAGGCCAGCCTAGTTAGCTGGTGGGCCGACGTGGGCGGTGGGTAAAGACAGCGCCACCCCCTCCTCACCCCTCTGCACCCCAGGGAAGCCCTGTCCGGTGGCTTTAGGCGATCCCCTCCTTCTGTGCTGAGCACAGTGGGAGGCTGGCCCCCATCGGGACCCCTTTCTTCTCGGGGTTGAGCGGGGGTTAAAGGCTAAATGCCCTCTTCCTACACCCCAGACCTGCACACGTCTCACCGCAGCATCGCATTTCTGTCATAAGGATATTGGCTGTTCCCGAATTTACCATGTCATCAGCACGCTATTCCAGCTACTATCACTGTGTCCACAAGAAACGTTAGTAGCTGCCATTTGTTGGGCAAAGTTGGCTCTTTTTTTTTTTTTTTTTTTTTTTAAACTACCCCCATTACCTCTGCCCCATCTCCCCCTTCTGGATGACAAATTCTTTAAGCAGAATCATGTGTGGGTCTTTCTGGGTCCAGCTCATGGCAGCAAGAACCCATCAAGGAACCAGTTAGCATGGGCAGGCCCTCCCAGGAGAGCTGTGTAATGGGCTGCAACCCCTGTCTCACTAAATCTGTGTTCTCCAGACCGTGGTGTGTGTGCTGAACTGGGGACAGGGCAGGGTTTGCTTGACATATGAATCAAACACAGGTTTAGCCACAGCCCACAGCCCTCCCCATCCAACGGGGTTGTCTGTAATCTGGGCATCGTGCCTAGGCCTCAGTGTGCTGACCCCTCTAAGAGGCACTAAAACACATCCCTGGTGGGGCTGTTTGGGTGCCAGGAAGCGCCAGGCATAGCCTGGCACACGGAGAATGCTCAGTGAGTAGAAGCTACGTCTTCTCTGCATAACCCTCCCGGTGGAAAGACTGTCTGGTTAATGCACTGTGAGTAGTGCAGGCCCCAGGTCCAGCTCCTGGGAGGCTCTCGCGTCTTCACAAGCTGGACCCACTGACAGGGCCCTCGGACTTCAGGAGAACCCTACACCCCCTCCCAAATTACATTCAAACCTCTGTGTATGTACATTGCTCTAGAGATATGAGCCCTGGTTTTGACCAGGATCTCAAAGAAAACATCAGGAATGTGCTTGAGAAGGTGCCTTTATCCAGCTACATCCAGACAGGCTGGTAGACAGCAGCCCTATGGCCGAGGAGACCTGAGAGCTCGATGGGGGCACAGGCAGAGGGTGGGGGAAAGGCGTGTGAGGGGGTCCGTGGGCCTGGTGCTGGCACCCCCAGCTTCAAACAGGTAAGGCTGCACGTGGGCATCACAGGACGCAGCCTCCACCCACCCCCTTCAGGTATGAAAGAGTACTTCCTTTTAACCTTTTAGTTTTGACAAATTTAGGTTTACAGAAGTGTTGCAGAAACACTCCCAGGTACCCATCTCCTGGATTCCATAAATGTTAACATCTTGCCCCATTTGCTTCATCCTTTGTCCATACTCTTGTGAACCGTGTGGCAGTTAAGGTGCCCCTTTGCCTCTAAGTAACTCGTGTGTTACTCCCAAACAAGGACGCTGCCTTCCACGGCTGCGGTGCGGTCATAACATCAGGAAGTTGACATTGATTTGGGACCATAAAACCTACAGCAAACCGTATTCAGATTTTGCCATTCAGTTGCCATGTCGTTTTAGCTTTTAATCTGGAAGGGTTCATGACACTGACATTGAAAAGCACAGGCTAGGGACGTCCCTGGTGGCGCAGTGGTTAAGAATCTGCCTGCCAATGCAGGGGACATGGGTTTGAGCCCTGGTCCGGGAAGCTCCCACATGCTGTGGAGCAACGAAGCCCATGCGCCACAACTACTGAGCCTGTGCTCTAGAGCCCGCGAGCCACAAGTACTGAGCCTGCGAGCCACAACTGCTGCTACTGTGGCAGCACAACAACTGAAGCCTGTGTGCCTAGAGCCCCTGCTCTGCAACAAGAGGAGCCACCGCAATGAGAAGCCCGCGTGCCACAAGGAAGAGGAGCCCCCACTCACCACAGCTAGAGAAAGCCCACGTGCAGCGATGAAGACCCAACGCAGTCAAATAAATTAAAAAAAAAAAAAAAAGGAAAAGCACAGGCTAATTATTCTGAAGACTTTCCTTCAGTGTGGGTTTTTCTGATTGGATTTGGGCTTTGCACTTTTGGTGGGATTTTCACAGAAGTGATGCTGTGTCTGTAGTGTGTCATCTGTCCTCCTCCTGGAGATGCTTTGGTCCCCCTGTCTCCTTTTGACATGTTCCTGGCATTCTTTAGGCATTTGCTTCCTTTCCAGCGTAGCAAGGTATTCCAGGCTTATTCTGTAATTTCCCCAGTCCCAGCCCTGGAACCAGTCATGTTTCTGAGGTGCCCCAGAACCTTCTGGTGGAGCATGGCACTCAGGAAACAAGATGTGGTTGTTGGTTACACTCATGGCTGGGGTAGGAAATAGTAGCGCATGTCCATTTCCTTATTGGTCTATAAACATATTAAAAACCATGAGTTTACACTGATACTTCCAATTTCAAAACAACACAAGAGTCATTCTTCCCCTTTTTCATATTTGCAATTCCCTTGCTTGACAGTGAGACACCCGGCTCCATTATCCATAATATACTTATTTGCTCAATCCTAGAGTACACACAAAGCACCTTCGGCATTGCTCACCTATGCTGGTGAAAAACAAGGCTACTAACAAGCGTTTAATATTTGTTTAGATTCTTTTTTGTCTCTAGTCTGAGGGCATATAGTCAAAATAAGGTGTTTAAAATTTATTTGGGTGTTTCTCCCCCTTCGTTGTGGATACGCAATTCATGCGCAACACAGTTCCGTTCATATACTCCACTGTTTTATTTCCCTACCCTTGTTTACTTTTGTTTGTGCAATATGTTAACATGGTTCCCCAATCAGAACTTCCCAAAAGGTACAAAAGTTACATTCCGCCCCCCCCCCATAACCAATCTCTTTAGTCTCCGGTTTCTCCTTCCTGTGTTTCTTTTCGTACAAGAGTAAGATACGTGTGTATTTTATTTTCCCTTCTTTCTTCCACAAAAGGTAGCACACCCTACTCTTGCACGTTGCTTTTTCTCAATTAATAATATATCCTGGAAACCACTCCACATCAGCTGAGTTCTTCCTTATTTTACTATTATGGTAGCTATCACCATTTACAACTGTCTTACATTCCACCGTGTGGAAGTGCCATTTTATATGTGACTATTTCACTCGAGACTCTTCAGGCTGTTCCGTAGCTCTTGCAGTTACAAACAAGGCTGCAACAAATAATCTGTGCACATATATTTTCTTTTGTTGTCAGTGTATCTTTAGGGTATAATCCTAAAAGTGGGATTGCTAAATCAAAAGAAATGTATTTTTCACTAGTGTTCAATGCCCCTCGGTAAGGGATGTGCAAACCTGCACTCTCACCAGCAATGAATGAGGGTGCCAGTAACGCCACAGCCACACCAAGAGAATGTGCAGTCACACTTTTTGATCACTGCCGATCTGAATGATGAGAAATGGTATCTGTATAGCTTTCATTTGCATTTCTCTTGAGGTCAAGCTTACGTTTCAGGATCTAGTTTACTTATTTATGAATTCTATGTTTTGCCCACTTTTCTATTGGATTTTTGGTATTCTCAATCTTTAACAGTCCTTCACTGATCAGGGATATTAGCCCATTATCTGTGAGAAATTTTCTTCCAGTGTGTCATCTGCCTTTGACCTTGTTTGTATTTTATCCTCATAGAAAAGTTTTGTTTTGTTACCTTTTCATATGGTTAAACTGATTAATCTTAAATTTCCTCTGGATTTTGAGTCCTAGAAAATCTTCCCAACACCCATGTCAAAGACATTCATCCATGTGTTTTGTAGTACTTGCATGGTTTCAATTTTTCCATTTAGATCCCTCATCTGTTTATTCTTGTGTATGCTGTGAGTTATGAATTAACTATCTTTTGCCAAATTTTAACCAGCTGTCCTGCACTATTAAAAAAAAAAGCCTATCTGTATCTATTTCTGGACTTTCTATTGTATTCTACAGGTCTGAATACCTCCCTGATTCAATCAGAGAGGTTTTATAGTGTGCTTTAATGTCTACTGGGGATAGTCTCCTTGTAGTTTGTTTTAAAAAACTTTTCCTGGATTTTCTTTCATTCAATCTTCTTAAAGCACATATTTAGGTAAAATTTTAATGCCAAAATTGATGCTCTTAAGTGTCAAAATGAAAATACCAGAAGCAGGGTTTCCAGGGATGTTAAACACCTGAAAGCAGAGGCTTGGCTGGGCCTCACCCAGGAGGTCACCCTGTCACGTCTGGTCACGCACCGAGTCGCCTAGGAGAGCTGCCTTGAGCGCCACTCCTTCTCACTGTACAGGTCCCTGTAGCAGCTTATTGCATCGTTGATTGCTCTCGAAACTTTCAGGTTCCACGCATCATCAGGGCTGTTACTGGTAAGGACCTGCAAGCCAGCCTCGAAATGTGAGAAGGCTGCTGACAGCTCCCGTGTGGTTAGTTGGCGCAGGGCAGGTGCAGCCTCTTCACCCTCCTCCTCCTCTCCTGCCGGTTCCTGCTCCAGCTGCACCAGCTCCTCATTTGAGAGACCCTCCTCGTGGGACTGCAGCAGCTGGTCCACGTCAGCTTCTCCCACCTCTCCAAGGGCCACACTCTTGGCAAGGGTCACAATATTTTGTTGAAGCTGGGCAATGTTGTCTGTTTGGGAAACACTCTGGAACTGAACACATTCGGGCCAAATCTTCTTCCACACACTGTTCATTGTTGCTGCCCTGAGCTCCTCCCAAGCTATTGCAATGTTGTCCACGGCATCCATGATGCTGTACTTTCTCCAAAACTCCCTGATCTCAGCTGTATCGTCCCCATCTGTTGCTTCTAGGATGTGCTCAAAAGTCCTTCTCAGGTAATGAGCTTTGAAGGTAGAGGCCACACCTTGACCCATGGGCTGGATGGAGTTAGCTGTATTGTCATGAAGATATTCCACTCTTACATTATCAGACAGATCGCTCAAATTTACTGGGTGGCATGGTGCATTGTCTAAGATGAGCAGTGCTTTGTTGGTGAGATGATTCTGGGCACAGTATTTTTCAATGGCAGGGCAAAAAAAGTATGTGAACCACTCATGAAAGATGCTCCTGGTTGCCCAGGCCTTTTTATTGGAGCGCCAAATCACAGGCAAATTGGGCTTGGAGTACCCCTCCAGAGCCTTGGGGTTTTCTGAGTGGTACACCAATAAGGGCTTCAACTTAAAGTCCCCAGCTGCATTGCCGCCAAGCAGCAGCATCAAGCGATCTTTGGATGATTTAAACCCGGGCTCAGCTTTCTCTTCTACCGAAATAAACGTTCTTTCAGGCATTCTTTTCCAATAAAGCCCTGTCTCATCTACATTAAACACTTGCTGGGGGGTGTACTCACCTTCTTGGATGATGCTTTTCAGGATTTCTGGATATACATCCTCCTTACCAGGAGCCGCACTGCTCATCTTGAAGTGGGGCAAACAGTGGCGTTCCTTGAATCTCACAAACCACCCTTTACTTGCACTGAACTTTGCTGTTTGAGAGCGCTCCCCTTGTTCACGCTGTAAGTCATCAAACAAACTCTTAGCCTTCTCCTGAATAACGGTGACGCTCAGGGGCACGTTTCGCTGGCTCTGGTCCTCAAGCCACACACGCAACAACCGCTCCATCGTCTCCATGACTGCACTTCGGTGGCGAGTCAAACGGGAGGCTCTCAACGGAGTAGCTATTTGTGAACTCGCTTTGATTTTTTCTTTGTTATCTCGGATTGTCGCCACTGTAGAGACAGCAAGGCCTAAGGCCTTTGCGACCTGGCTGAGCTTTTCACCCACTTCAAACCGTCTTAACACTTCTAATTTCACGTCGAGGGTAATTGCCTTCCGTTCCCTTTTGGCACTCGGGATGGCCGTCGCATTTCGGGGCCTTTTCCCAGGCATCTTTGCCTCCGGAATGTACTAAAAGAACAGCAGTCCCAGGTGCGAGAAAGCCTGTGGTTATTCTATGCCCCCTTGCAGAACTTGGGGAAGAGAAAGTGGGGCTTCGAGGAGGCGAAGGCTGCCGTCCCTGGGGACGTGGAAGGGTCAGCACAGGCCGGCCCACGACACTGCCCAGTTCCAGGCCGGTTCATTCTGGGCTCCAGGGCGCCCAGCGTGGCCCTCTGGCGTCGATCAGAGCGTCCACTTCCCTGGACAGCACGCGTGGGTTTCCGTGACGCAGAAACAACTCCGTGAGCGGCAGTAGGCTGCACAGCACACGCAGCCCCAGTGCCGTGCTTCCTCCCGGAACCGGTTCCCAGCGCGGCGCCGGGACCACCAGGAGCCCCCGGGCTGGGCCTGGCGGGCCGGCGTTCGCTCTTGTGAGCCGCTTCCCATGGAGGACCCCGGAAATACCTGTCCTTGGAGACGCCGGATTTAAAATAAATCTAAAGGCGCTGGATGTCCCCTCAGCACCTCGCCCGCGTCGGTCACCGCGGGCCAGGGCGGCGCGCAGGTTGAGATCCGCGTCAGGCCGTAGAGTAGACACCTAAGGAGAGGTCCCCGCGTCGTCGCCTTGGCCTCACCGCGCATGCGTCAGGCACCCGGAGGTCGGCTGGGGGTGTGGCGCCCTATGCCCTATTCGCCGCTGAACTGGATGTTGTAGTGGCTGGTGGCGGCGGCCGGCAGCAGGGCGGTGGCCGACCCGCTCGCCGTGCTGTGGGGATGTGGCGGTGGCCCACGAAGCGGCAGGACGGCTGGGGCAGGCGTGAGGGCCCTCGGAACCGCCCAGCAGTTGAGCGGGGAGGCGTTGCCCTCCGGTTCTGGGCGGCAGGGGCGGTGGCTGCGCTCGACGCGCGGTGACGCCATCCGGCTGCGCCGGCCGTCGCGGGGTCCGGGTGTGGGAACCGGGACACCGAGTAGCGGGGGTGTGGCGGCGGCTACCACATCCCCCGGCCAGCGCGGGGGAGCGGGGCGCGGGAACCGGGTGCGGGAACCCGGGCACCGAGAGGCGGAGGCGCGGCGGCGGCGACCACACCCGCGGCCGGCTGGCCCCGGGGCTCCAGCCCATCCCCGCGGCTGAGCAGGCTGACGCTCGCCCGAACCGGTCTCCGTCTGTCCTCCGAGCCCCCGCCCTTTTCTTCGAAAGTTCCCGCTGCTTCTCAGCGCCCTGCCCACTGCCCGCGCGTCCTCATTCCGCTCTCCCAAGAGCCGCGTGCAGCGAATTGCGTTCAGGCCTCGCTCCGCTGCGAACCTACCGTGTCTCCTCGGGCGCCCGCTCCGACCGCGAGGTGGTTTCCTCCTGGGCTCAGCGGTGATATGACTTCTGCACTATCTCGCAGGGTTGCTCTCCGTTATGATGACGGACGTGAAAGAGTTTTGTCAAGTGTTATGTGGTTTTTATTCGAACAGCATTCGTCGAGTCCAGTTCTACCAGTCTAATCATAGCTAACATTTTTTGAGGGCTTTACGGGGACTGTCTCCTTTAAGTCTTATTATAGCCGTCCTTTAGGTAGGAGCTGCTCTA
The DNA here is from genome assembly GCF_005190385.1 of Monodon monoceros. NCBI lineage: Eukaryota > Metazoa > Chordata > Mammalia > Artiodactyla > Monodontidae > Monodon > Monodon monoceros. Next base: position 93,940 of record NW_021703766.1, on the reverse strand, counting down.
ACTCTATTTTATAGGCGAGGAAACGTAAGGCCACAACTGGTCAGCATCTTCGCTTTTAGATACTCCTGTATTGTACGCCTTCCCGTGGGTTAGATACTCTGAAATACACCATATTTTAAGGTTTGTTTTTGTACATCCCAGGGAGCAGTGATCACATTGAATTCTTTTCTGAGAGACTAATGTGGAGCCTCCGGATTTTGATTGGAGAAAGTTATCTTGGTTTTCAGACAGTATTGAAAGACGGAGAAGGGTTCCATGGGTTCATTTTCTGTCCTGTCTTCAGGAGTGAACTTTTCCCTCTCATCTCTGTTCATTTCGGGGCTGGTGCACGTCAGTTTCAGGTTGTTTCCGCAATATCAGTGAAAGCAGAGCCTTTCACCTGTGGCCACGTGGCACTCAGCATTGCAGGGGGCTGTTCTAGTTGTTAACCGGGTGGAAGGCAGTAATTGACGGGGTGCAGCACAGGTGTGTCATGAATTCCATGGACCTCAGTGGCTTTAGTTATGAAGGGAGGAAGTTGCATGATCTTTGGGTTCCTTCCCAGGCTGAGCTGTTCTGTTCATCTGTGGAGTCTGCTAGCCAGGGCATGTCACAGGGAACAGGACAGGCAAGGGCTTTGCCCCATGAGCTGCTCTCCTTTGAGGGCTTGGTGACTTGTAGGCTGAGGGGGGCATGTGAAGGCTGGAGATGAAGTAGCAGACTGCTTTATAGTTAAAAGATGTGCCCTTTTAACTATAGTCAGCACTCCTCAAGGGGAAGCTTATGTTCTGGAAGTTTCTATGAGTTATTTTTTCACTCAGTGAGCTTCCTACATTGTTCCTGCCACACAAGACAACAAATGTGTCGGTAGCATGTTAGGCGGTTATATGAGGTATGAAGGAAGAGGAAGCAGAACAAAGGAAGTAGGAAACGAAGAGAAGGGGTGGAGGAGGGTAAATGTCACGTTATCTTAGGCGGGGTAATCGACTTCTGAAGGAAGTGAGGATTGAGCTGCGGGCAGATTCACAGGTGCCTGGTGGGGCTGCACCTGTGTGCCAGGGTCGCCTGATTTGTGATCTTACAAAGAAAGGACCGTGGTACTTTGCTTGTTAAAGGGAGACTGTGGTATGCACAGCTTCACGTGTTGGCTTTGCATATCCAAACACCAAGAATGGATGGTAGACCCCTGTCTTTGAGAGCTGCATCTGACCTAATGTGGTCCCCTAACCAAATCAGAAAAAGACTAAATTATAAATTAAAATAAAGGAATTGGATATTTTCTCAAGTTTTGGAGGCCTGAAGATCATACTTTGTCCTTCTAGGGCTGGAGGCCGCCTGACAGAGAGACTGGGCGCCAGAATCCTTGTCACACACCTCCAGCTCCCAGTGACCTTACCTCAGGCGCTCACCAGCCTCTCTGAACTTCTGCGTTCCCACCCCGCAGGGGGATGGCAGCACCTGCTTCCTCAGGGTGGGCACTGAAGAGCGGAGGAGGTGACCGAAGCGCCTGACACCCAACCAGGGCCCAGGACCACCACCTTCTCTGCGCCTTTACCTAGACTTCCCCTCACAGTGACAGCCTTTGTGACATCAGGTTCTGGTCCCCTTGTGCGCGGTGACTTGCGACGGTGGGGAGGTGGCATTCATGGCGCAGAGGCTCCAGGAGCCTCATCACTGTTAACCGCCATGTCTCCTTCCTGAGCCTCCCTGTTTGGAGTTTTCCCTGATTTTAGTATCTTTCTCATAGCTTACCTTACTTTTTAGTGCTCTGTGGCCTTTGATAGGGATGTGTGAATAATTTGGCTTATGAGCAAATTAATAATCACTAGGGAATGAGTTTGCTTTGGGGAATAGCCTGCCTCACCATGAAAGATGGCACGACTGAAATAACGCAAGTGTCGTCACCTGTGGATCCAGTTTCATTGTAACAAAATATTGGGAACAACCCAAATCTTTGGTTAGGTTGGGGTTTTTTTGAATACAGTTAGTAGTAGGTTAGTGAGTGTGCTTAGAGCTTGTTTTTTAGTATGGTGGCTTTTACTGTGCTCGTTTTTGCTGTAATGGCTTTTGACCTGTGATAGTGAAAAACCGAAATTGTCTCTAGTTCTGTCCTTAATTGATGTTAAGTATTGTTAGCAGCTTATGGTAAAAACTGTTGTTTTCCTCTTTGAGAACTATAGAAAATACAACGTCTAGGAAAAACATTTGCTTTCCTGACAAAAATACTAACCTGTGGCTGATCAAAGATAAATCATAATACTCTTTGCTTTTTAGATTTCATATGATTTTAATGTTAGAATAATGTTTGGTTTTGAGGCTGTAAAAATTTCAGGGACTAAAATTGCCTCAGGCAGGAAGTGATTAGTTTTGTTTTGTTTTTTGACAGCTGTAGCTATAAAAATTCTTCATGGGGCTTCTCTGGTGGCGCAGTGGTTAAGAATCCGCCTGCCAGTGCAGGGGACACGGGTTCGAGCCCTGGTCCGGGAAGATCCCACATGCCGCGGAGGAAGTAACTCTGTGCGCCACAACTACTGAGCCTGTGCTCTAGAGCCCCGTGCTCCACAACAAGAGAAGCCACCGCAATGAGGAGCCCGTGCACCGCAACAAAGAATAGCCCCATTCGCTGCAACTAGAGAAAGCCCGAGTGCAGCAACGAAGACCCAACGCAGCCAAAAATAAAAAATAAATAAATTAAAAAAAAATTCTTCGTATACCTCTGCATTGCATTTAGTTTCTTCTTCTCCTGTTTGAATCATATTTTTAATGAGATAAAGCAGATAAAGCCCTTAGGTTTACACCCCAGCCCAAATCCTGGTCCCTTTGCGCCTGTAACGGCCGCTGTGAGAAGATGCCCCATCGGATTGCAGAGGAAGCTAATTCTCTTTCCCGTTTCAGTGCCTCCTGGGAATCTGCTTTCAGCAGTTGGCTCTGTGGAAGAGACAGACGTCAGTTTCCCAGTGGCTGTGTTCAAAACCACCCAAAGGTACCTGTCTTTCTCTTACCATCGTTGGCAGCATAAGGTCACAGGAACCGAGGTGAGTGTGGCTTCCTTGGTGTCCTGCATCATGGGGAGTGGGGACAGGGCGCATGATGGCTCAGGAGGCCCGGACCTCTCGTTTTCTGGCTTCCATATTCAGTCACACTTAGCTCTCCCCATTTCTGGGTTACCTGCCCCACGTCTTTACAGTTTTGATCTATCGGTGTAGGTGGTGAAAGAGAAACTCTTCCAGTAGGAAGTTGCTGCTGGGTGAATCTTTGGCGATGCATGGGAACAGACCTTTGTTTCTGCACATCTGAGGGCCAAGCTGAGTCTCACGTTTGGAAAGCAGAACAGAGATCTCGTGTAGACTGCAGTTAGTTTGGGGCACGTGTGCCCCCGGGGGCGGGCTGTGGGCTGTGCTCAACGCTTCTCGGGAGACCCTGTGTGCAGTGCAGAGCAGAAGGCAGTTAGGACGTGGCGGCGCATGCTGGTCTCACCAAGCTGAAGTCAGGAAGAAAACCCGCTTCTCCCTTACTCTTCCTCTCCTGGGTTGACAGTATGGCTGCTTTTGTGAGTGTGGTGTGTGCTCTTAAAGTACCAGAACCTCATCATTTTGTCCCGGTGGGTTTGAGAAGTTCTTTAAGAGGAGTAGAAGAAACACAGACTTAGAAAACCAACAGCTCCAAAGCAAAAACAAAAACGAAAACAAAATGGTAAAAGGGACATTTGACAAATCAGATTGTCAAAATTGTACATTTGAGAATTTTTTAATTCTTTAATTAAGTTAAGTAATTAATTTATTTTTGGACACACGTGCAGCATGTGGGATCCTAGTTCCCCGACCACGGATTGAACCCTTGCCCCCTGCAGTGGAAGCACAGCGTCCTAACCACTGGACCGCCGGGGAATTCCCCACTGGAGGATTTTTTTTTTTTTTTTTTTTTTTTTTTTTTGCGGTACGCGGGCCTCTCACTGCCGCGGCCTCTCCCGCCGCGGAGCACAGACTCCGGACGCGCAGGCTCAGCGGCCATGGCCCACGGGCCCAGCCGCTCCGCGGCACGCGGGATCCTCCCGGACCGGGGCACGATCCCGTGTCCCCTGCATCGCCAGGCGGACCCTCAACCACTGAGCCACCAGGGAAGTCCAGGATTTTTTTTTTTAAAGCGTTCATTGATTTTGAGTTAGTCTGGGGAGGTGAGCGGCCAGTGGCCTGTGCGTGGGTGGACCTGGTATTTCCTTCCCTTCACTCACTTGTTGACGTGGCCTCCCTCCCTCCCTTTGTCTTCAGGGCTCAGCACCTCCATAGCTTGTGTGGATCTGAAGCCTCGACAAATCTGTTTGTGAAGTTACAGCGTAGTTTGGTGATGTGGGTGGGTGAAGTGAATATTCAGTGGGTGTGTTTCTCCTGGGAAATGTCTCCTGCTCGGGTAGCCAGGAGCAAGAAGTGGAGCGGGGCCCATGAAAGCTCGTTGGGAGGAGTGCTTACATGATTCGCTACAAACGTCAGACTTCTTTGAAGGCTCGTGTTTTGTCCTTAATGTTTATGCACATCTTCCCTCTATCCTATAATATGTCTGGCTGTTCCTGGGATCATTCTGGCCTTCCGGCTTCCATGGCTTTGCGTTGGGCTTGCTGCAGTGGGGCCGTGTACATCGTGGGGCAGCTCGGGCTTTTATCCTAGAACTTGTGTGAATGTTGTGCTCAGGCCCTGCATCTGCTGTTGTTGGCTGGCTGTGGATGGATTGCCTAGGGGAGAAAGTGATTTCTGTTGCAAGCCTCTGTGTGCCCACCTTTTCTTTACTCAGGGGAATGATTTTTTTTTTTTTAATATTTATTTGGCTCTTAGTTGTGGCACGCGGGATCGTCATCGCCGTGTGCTGGATCTTTCTTAGTTATGGCACTCGGTCTCCTTAGTTGCGGCACGCGAGCTCTTAGTTGTGGCATGTGGGATCTAGTTCCATGACCAGGGATCGAACCCGGGACCCCTGCACTGGGAGTGCGGAGTGTTAGCCACTCGACCACCAGGGAAGTCCCAGCAATCTTCATTTTAAAACAGCATTGTTTTTTTTCCTGGTTACAGATGTAATACATGCTTGCTGCAGAAAAATTTGGGGAAATAAATAAAAGTATAAAGAAAGAAATCACCATCTGCTAACTCAGGCTGGCCTTTTTTTTTGATCCTCCTGGCCAGTCTGAAAGCGGAGCTGCTCACTCTTTTATACCCTCTGTCTGACTGCCCCGTTGCACACCCCGGCAGTGGTGCACCGCGCTGGGGGAAGTGTGAGGGGTCAGCTGGGCAGGGGTCCCGCGGGGCAGGGAGGATGCGCCATGCCTTCGCCTCCATGAACCTGAGAGCTGGCGGGGCCTGGCTGGCTGGGGCTCCACGTGCTGGCGGAGAAGCCAGGGCGGGCAGTCACCTGGAGTCCTGTTTGCCGTGGTTTCAGCTGTGTTACAGGCGTGTGCAGGAGTCGGGTGGTGGTGAGGTTCCACACTCAGGGTCGTGTCCTCGCCGTGCAATCCTCAGTCTTCCCGTTGTTTCCAGGAGGAGCTGTGGTGTTTCCAGTGGTTATGGTGGTGTTGACAGCAGGCCATGTCTGCAGCTCCCCAGAGGGCTTGTGCCTTCTGGGCAGCGGGCTGTTTAGGCAACAGCAGCTAGCAGGCCTTGGCGCTGCACTTTCATTCTCGTCGGCACTGTTTTCTTGTGGTGCCTGCTGTCCGACCAGGGATTGAACCTGGAAAGCCCAGAATCCTAACCATTAGGCCACCAGGGAACTTCCCTCCTTTAGGATTTTTTTTTTTTTCTTTCTTTTTTGCGGTACGCAGGCCTCTCACTGCTGTGGCCTCTCCCGCTGTGGAGCACAGGCTCTGGACGCGCAGGCTCAGCGGCCATGGCTCACGGGCCCAGCTGCGCCGCGGCATGTGGGATCTTCCCGGACCGGGGCATGAACCCGTGTCCCCTGCATCGGCAGGCGGACTCTCAACCACTGCGCCACCAGGGAAGCCCTCCTTTGGGATTTTTAAAGCCAGTTTGGAGGCTTAGTGCTCAGATGTGCCACATTTTAATCCCTCTTCTTGCATTGGTTCCTGTTTATTAAAATAATCCCAGGCTAAAATTGTCCATGTTAGTAGGAAACAAAACCAAGACCTGTCCTGCGGAGTGTGAGCTGCCCTCGGAGAGAGGTGCAGCCCGTGTGTGTGAGGCTCGTCTGAGGAAGAGGCCCAGGGTTGCTATGCCGTGTCCTGCCTGGGACCTCAGCTCTTCTGACTGCTCGTCTCTTTTCTAGGTGGACCGGCTGGAAGTCGTGAACAAACAGCTTGTGCGTGTTATTACTGCCCCTGGGACATCGTCTGAGGTGAGGGCTGGGTTCAAGGCCGGTGTCCTAGACGTAGGTTTTGGTTTTAGCGTAAGGTGTAGTTTTCTGGGAATTCCCTCATGGTCCAGTGGTTAGGACTCTGAGCTTTCACTGCCAAGGGCGCAGGTTCAATCCCTGGTCGGGGAACTAAGATCCCGCAAGCCTCGTGGCCAAAAAATAGGTATAGTTTTCTGTTTTTTTTAGAGAAATGCCTTCCCTGGTTTCACTTTCCAGCACCCACTTGTGCTCGTTTGTTTTGGTGACACGACAGGAACAGTCTTCCAAGTAGCGCAGGACCCTCATAAAGCTATAACTGCTTCAGTTTTGCCGAGTAACACGTGCCAGCTGCCAGCTGAGATCTGGAAGGGGGAAGAATAACATGACGGAGGGAGGCGACGTCAGCTGTCGATGGGCATTTATACTTCGACCTCAGACCTAAGCCTGTGGTTTGGGGCCAGGACAGGTGGCCTGTCAGAGCTGCTCCGGGCTTTGCTGGGAGAGGCGCTGGGGAGGGGCGGCGGCTGTGGGGGGCACCCCCTACGGCGCCTGGCGCCTTGGTCTCTGCAGAAGTTTGTGTGGTTCAACATCGGCAGCGTGCACACCTTGGAGCGCAACCTGGAGACCGCCCACTGGGAGCTGGGCATCGAGCTCCCGGAGCAGACGGCCGTGGTCTACACCACCGAGAGCGATGGGTGAGTGGGCGCAGCTGGGCCCGGTACTGGCCACGCAGCACTTCCTGCTGTACCCGCTCAGGCGTGTTACAGGCGTTCTCCGATAGTCACGGTGTCTGTGGTGGAAGATAAATTTGTTGGCTCTGTTTTTATTGAGGAAAGAATTGATCGGGGAAATGTTTAGCTAGGCAGCCTGAGGACTGTGCAGTGGGCCGGGAAGGGCTCAGCTGTGGGGAGGCTGTGCTGGGTCTGGAGGGGTTCTGAGGGAGGGGCCGCAGCTGCCCTGCCCGCCCCACAGGTGAAATCGAGCAGGTAGGTGTGCGTGGCTGGGGGAAGCTGCATATACAGGTTGGCACATTAAAAAACAAACTGTTGGGGCTTCCCTGGTGGCGCAGTGGTTGAGAGTCCGCCTGCCGATGCAGGGGACACGGGTTCGTGCCCCGGTCCGGGAAGATCCCACATGCCGCGGAGCCGCTGGGCCCGTGAGCCATGGCCGCTGAGCCTGCGCGTCCGGAGCCTGTGCTCCGCAACAGGAGAGGCCACAACAGTGAGGGGCCCGCGTACCGCAAAAAACACACACAAAAAACTGTTCCCTTTTGTGTAGCAAAACCAAGTTCTGGAGCCGTCCACTGTTCATGGCCTGGAGGCAGTGTTTCTGCCTTGTCTCTCAAGGGAATGTGACAGATGGTTTTCTTGGACTTTCTAGGTCTTTCTTGCGAAGCCAGGTGCCCACCTTTCTCCTGACCGGAATCCTCCTCTGTGTCGCGAGGAGGGGCCCGATGGGGCCTGGGTGTGGCAGGAGAGGAGGGGGCCTCTTTACCGTTGGCAAGACCACAGCCAAGATCACGAAGAACAACGTCGGCGTGCGCTTTGCAGACGTGGCTGGTTGCGAAGAAGCCAAGTTGGAGATCATGGAGTTTGTGAATTTCCTGAAGAATCCCAAGCAGTATCAGGACCTCGGGGCCAAAATTCCAAAGGTACTGATTTGAGAAAACATGATGCTCTGAGCTTCACCCTGGTTCATTGTGGACAGAGCTGGGACAGTGTAGCTTTTGGTAATGATACTGTGTCTTATTAATCACAGTGGGGAGTGGAAATCGCATTTGCAGAGTAGTGAAGTGAAAATCCTCTTATCTGATCAGCTGTTTTAAACTATAAAACTGGAATCATAGGGACAGTGCACGCCCACCTGGAGTGTGTTTATTTCACCTTCAAGTGCAAACATACGTCTTTGTTGGTGTGGTGTCTCGTTTAGAGCACAGGCCTTCCTTTGAGTTTGGCCCCAGTGATCAAATTCTCTGTTAAATATCTTGCACAAAGCACTTAACGTCTATAGTTTTGTTTCTTTAAAATGAACTGAGGACATAGAAGCAATCTGAGTGCAGGATCCTATATTTTTATGACTTTTTCTTACTCTTTCAGTTTTCTGTCCATTCAATTTGACAGCATTTTTCTTTAACAGTTTGCCTTTATTACTTTATTACCTAAAGCCTTCAACTTTGTTTTTGAAAAAACAACTTTCTTTACCATTACTTATTATCAAAGTATATAATTAAAATAAGTACATGGAATTCCCTGGCGGTCTAGTGGTTAGGACTTGGGGCTTACCTTGCCATGGCCCGGGTTCAATCCCTGGTTGGGAAACTAAGATTCTGCAAGCAGTGTAGTGTGGCCAAAAAAAAAAAAAAAAAAAAAAATCAAGTACAACTCTCGTAAATGGGTCTGGGATCAGATGCAGCTGCCTCTCGGGAAGCCCACGAGCAAGTAGTGGGACAGGTGTGCGGTGTGGATGCAGGTTGGGGTGCTGTGCAGAGGAAGTGGAGCTACGGTGATTCTGGCCACTCCGTCTACTTGGGGGTGCCTCTGGGCATCGACCTTTTGAGGGCCTGGCTGAAGCTGTGAGTCCTTTTCCCAGAAAGGTTTGCGTCTCACACAGAATAGATTCACAGACCGCTCGAGGCGTCCCTGGGCCCCGGACCAGGCTCCGAGCTCTCGGGTGGGTGGTGCTCACCACACTGACCTTCCTGGTGGCCCCATGCTTCCCCCAGCGTGCCCTGAACAACAGGAGAGCATGACTGACCGCTGGGGCTTTGTGGGCAGGAGGTCTGTGCTTCTGTCTGACCACCTGGTGAGAGCTGGTTGGAAAGCCGGGTGTGGGGGGCACATAAGGCGCCCTGCCTTGAGGAGACCCTCTGTGAATCCGCATCCACGTTCACAGGGACGTGGGGCCCTGACGCCTTGTGGTTTTGAGTTTTGTGGCTCCCTCCTCCCTCCCTTTATATATTTTAGTTTTGTCCTTAAAGACTTAAAAAAACAACCTTAGAGTCTCCTTTGAAATAAGTAGATATTAACCCACACTCTCGACTAGAAATGGAGCAATAGGAGCCCCGTTTAAATCTCTCCTCGATTTTCACGTGTAATGGTAACCCCGAAAGGAGCACTGAGGTGTGTTTCTGGGGCGTGAATTATGAATTTCAACCTTAAGTAAGCGTAGAAAAAGGCAGGTTGTCGATCAGGAAGCACAGGTGCCAGTGACCACACACAGGTGCCGCCTTCACAGCTGCTGGTGGACGAGCTGGACAGAATCATGTGACCAGGTCTGGGGAGTGGGCTCTTGTTCGTCCTGGTGTGAGTTGGTGTGTTTCGTAGGGCAGTTTGGCAAAGACCGTTAAACATCAGACCGCGAGATCCAGCGAGCCGTGCCCTGGGAGCGTTGCCTGAAGAGACAACCTGCTCGGCTGGACTGGGGGTGTGGGGGGCTTTCCCACATCTGCAGCGTTTGAACATTTCATGGTGAACATGCGTTCATTTTACAAGCAGGAAGTATCACACCGAAAGCAAACCTTAGCCGACCTGCGTGGAGCAGGCCTAGAAAACGCCTGTTCAGTAGAACGTGACTGTCTCCTCAGCTCCGTCTGTGCCCTTTCAGAACCAGGCATTGCCTTTCTGTTTCAGGGAGCCATGCTCACTGGTCCTCCTGGTACCGGCAAAACGCTTCTCGCCAAGGCGACTGCAGGGGAGGCCAGTGTGCCCTTCATCACCGTGAATGGGTCCGAGTTCCTGGAAATGTTTGTCGGCGTCGGTCCAGCTCGGGTAGGTGGATGCGCCCTTGTCCTTGCCCTGGGCTTCGTGTGGGACCCTGGCAACAGGCGCAGAGCACAGATGTGCAGGGGGACCCGGGCGGGCAGGCAGAGCAGCTGAGATGAGAGTCGAGTGCCAGAGGCGAGGGCTTAGCTTGGTGAGCTCTTTAGTCCTGTGTTGGCACCAGTGGCAAAGCAGACCCTGCGTGGACTCCTGTTTCACGTCCGTGACGTGTATGCAATGGCCCGAAAAAATGCTCCCTGTGTCTTGTTCATTGAGGAGATTGACGCGATGGACAGGAATTGCGGCCGTGGGCACTTTGGGGGCCAGAGCGAGCACGAGAACCCCTGAACCAGCTGCTCGTGGAGCTAGACGGTGAGCGGCTGCACGACCGTCCCCCAGGCCTTCCTCTGTGCGGGACCTCCCCGGGCGAGAACCCCTGCTTGCTGTGTTTTGAGGAAGGCTGTTTTCGGCACACACAGTGGAGGAAGCTGCCCTCAGAGCTCAGCGCAGGACGGGGCCAACACCCAGGCTCCTTCCACGTTGGCCTCTGACCCGGGCCGCCTCCTGCCCAGAACCCCTCTCCGCTCTCCCCCCTGGGGACCACTGCTCGGGGAGGTCCCAGCTCCGCGTGACAGCCCGGCAGCCCTGCCGAAGCTTCGCGGGAAGCGTCTAGGCGTTCTTACTAGTTTCCAAATTTGGAGAAGCTTTTGTTGGACCTTTGGCAGGTCTTGTCCTCGCTTTGGCTTTGGAGCTGTGTTGGGGTCCCCGACATGATCCCGGGTTTGGTGATTCGCCGGGAGGACTCCATGTTTAGTTGGATTCAGGACCACGGTTGAGTGGGGAGCAGGTGCCTGGTGGCCAGGGAAGCTGGTCACAGCCTCTGGAGCCCTGGAGTCGCAGGATGCAGCTACTTCCGTGGCAGCGGGCTGGGTGACACTCGGGAGTGGGGTTTCCCCTGGGGGCTGGTCACGTGGCAGCCTCTGCTCAGCACGTGCTACGATCCCAGCCTCCCAGGAGGAAGGCAGGTGCTTCGCAGAAACCACATGTCTGCACGCACAGTTGAAGCGCAGGGAGCCCCTCTTATCAGGGAGCGGTCCTGAATCCCAGGTCCCAGAGGTGGCCGAGGGCCCCTGTGAGCAGGCCTTTCTGCAGATGAGTGCTGGGTGAGCTCAGGCCCTCGCCGCCCCGCCTGCCTTCTAGTCAGGCTCCCTGAGCCCAGCAAGCCGTCCAGGGCCTGGGTGGAGGGAGGTCTCTGCAGCGGCCCAGGGCCCCGACGGTGGAGGCTCTGCCCGGCCCCTGCAGCTCGCCGCGTGGTGTCAGAGGCTGGCCGTTATAGACCAGTAATGAATTAGGATGGGCGTCCGTGGCGTGAGGAACGTCTGGTTACCCACCAGTGCACGTGCGCCTCAGTCAGCATTGGGGGCCGCGGGGACCAGAGCCACTGGTTGCTTCCTGAGACGGGTCAGAGCTAGCCCTGGGCGTGAGTGTCCGCCCCACACTGAGCGGCTTGTGCAGTGGGCTGCGGGCCCGCAGGAGAAGCAGGCCCAGCGTGGGTCTTCCGGGGTGGGTGGCAGGGGTCCTGGGAAGACGGGGCCAGCTGCGCAGGGGAGGAGCCCTGGGAAGAGGAGAGACTCCTGCTGCCTGGGCCCCCTCCTTGGGCTCACCTGCTTCTCTCATGTCCAGGGTTCAGCTCTACCATGAGCGTCATGGTGCTGGCGGGCACCAACCGCCCCGACATCCTTGACCTGGCCCTGACGCGGCCCGGCCGGTTTGACCGTCAGATTTACATTGGTGAGTGTGCTGGTTGCCTGGGTGCTGAGGCTTGGCTTTTCCTTCCTTTGGGTTAAAAGTTGGGTTAGATCTTTAGCTGTGTATTTGGAGGAGATTTTGATCGGGGTCCTAAAGCCGTTAATACAGTGTTGTGAAAACGGTGGAGGTGCGTGGGTGCCCCCCACTTTGGGAAGAACAGGTGTACTTGGGGCTGGGGGAAGGTCACTGCAGTCCATGCAGGTGGGAGCGAGGTGACAGACTTGGATCCTTCAGCTTTTACTTTTTGTGCGCCGTTAGCGAGAGCAGCATTCACCCTGGCCCTTTCCACTGGTGAGGAGATCCTGGGAATTTAGGACTTGAGTCCTGCACGGACACCCTGCTGCCAGGGCAGTCAGAGTTTTGCTTGTGGTTGGGTCCCTGTCCTGGGATGGATTTGCGTGGGCCAGAGGCTCCACGGTCAGGAAGTTCTTTGATGTGTTGAAGAGCTGAACGTACGTGACCTGTGGGTCGTTTCTGCCGCGGGGAGCTCCCTGGCCCGGGTCGGACAGCCAAGTGTGCAGCACAGACACGCAGGGGAGGGCCCTTGCAGTGAAGTGGCTGCAGGTGGCCCCGCCCTGGCCCTCAGTGCCTCTCTCTCTGTTAGGCCCCCCTGACATCAAAGGCAGGTCGTCCATCTTCAGGGTCCACCTGCGTCCACTCAAGTTGGACGAGAGCCTCAGTGAGGACGCCCTGGCGAGGAAGCTTGCTTGCGGCCCTCACTCCAGGCTTCACAGGTGAGTGTGGCCAGGTGGGCCGTGCGGGTCTGGACGTGTCGTCGGTGGGTGGTATCTGGTTGTGCCACTTGGTCCTGGCATGTGCTACCCTTGTCTTTAGAACTTTTGAGTCTGATGGACGTATCGGAGGCCTCAGAGGTGATTAGCCCCAAGGCTGGCTTGTGCCTGTTTGAACTCCTGCCACCCCGGGAACATAGTGCAGTGACGTCTTGTCCCCTTGGCATGCTGCCCATTGAAGGGGTCATGGTTCAGCACTTCCCAAATTGGATGACAGACCTGAGTCTCCACGTCCAAGAAATTGAATAAACTCCAAGTAGGGATAAACCCAGAGACGTCCACACTGAGATACAGTGTAATTCATGTTGGTCAGAGATAACGAGAGACTGTTGAAGCCAACCAGACAGAAGGGACACCTAGTGGGGACGGGTCTTCAGTAAGGTTAACAACCGATTCTTCTTGGAGACCATGAGGCCAGAAGGCCGTGGATCTGGCAAGACTGTTCTTCAATAGGGAAGGAGAAATAAAGGCATTCCTAGATTGTTTTTTAAAGTTGAGGGAACTTACTGTATTTAAACCTGCCCTCCAGGAAATGCTGGAGTCCTCTGGGCTGAAATGAAAGGGCGCTGGCCAGTGACTTGAAGCTGTGTGGGGAAATAGCCCTGGGAGAGGCAACTGCATAGGTAAACGTGAAGGCCAGCATCCTGTGTGTTTTTGGTTTGCAGCTCCTCTGTTTTCCCTTTATGATTTAAAGGGCAGGTGCTTAAACCCATAAAGACATGTCTGTGTTAATGGGCACACGATGTAAAAAAAAAAAAAGTAACCTGTGAAGGTGGGAAGGGCTGTGTAGGAACAGAACCTTTGTACGTTGTTAAAGCTGGAAAGGGAAAAACTGATTCTAACCTCCCTGTGGAGCTGCCAGGGGACTGAAGGGCCAGCACAGTCTGTGCAGAGCAGAGATGGAAGACACACTTCCCTAATGCAGAACTGACTACAAAGCTCCAGCAAACAGAAGGGGGCTGCTGGTGCAAGGGTGGGCGTCGACCAGTAGAGTAGAACTGGGAGCCTAGATGTGCGCTTGTGCATCTCGGTCAGTTGTTGTTTTTTTAAATTCACTTTATTCATTTATTTTTGGCTGCGTTGGGTCTTCATTGCGCGCGGGCTTTCTCTAGTTGTGGCGAGCGGGGGCTACTCATTTTTTTGTTTTTTTTCTTTTGCGATACGCCGGCCTCTCACTGTTGTGGCCTCTCCCGTTGCGGAGCACAGGCTCCGGACGCGCAGGCTCAGCGTCCATGGCTCATGGGCCCAGCCGCTCCGCGGCATGTGGGATCTTCCTGGACCGGGGCACGAACCCGTGTCCCCTGCATCGGCAGGCAGACTCTCAACCACTGTGCCACCAGGGAAGTCCTTGGTCAGTTGTTTCTGTCAAGGGTGTGAAGACCATTTGATGGGGAAAGAATAGTTTGTTCAATCAAATGCGCTGGGACGACGGTGTCCACAAGCAAAAGGACGAAACTAGACCTTAGACCACATGCAGCGGTCAAGTCAAAATGGGTAAGAGACCTAAACTGTGGAGCTAGAACTATAAAGGTCTTAAAAGAAAATCTTCGTGACCTTGGATTTGGCAATGGTTTCTTAAAGCACAAGCAACAAGTGAGAAAACAAATTAGACTTTTCCAAAATTAAAATCTTTTGTGCGTCAAGGGACATTATTGAGGTGGTGAGAAGACAGCCCACAGAATGGAAGAAACTATTTGGAGATTATGCATCTGGTAGGGGTTTATAATCCAAAATATTTAAAGAACCCGATTTAAACATGGGAAAAGGATTTGAACATTTTTCCAAAGAAGGTCTGCAGGTGGCCAGAAAGCAGATGAGCAGGTGCTCAGTGATGGTAGGAAAACGCACATCAAAACCACAGTGTGGTGCCGCCTCACGCCCACCAGGATGGCCGTAAGAGGCAGATGCATGAGTCGCCAGGGCTGTAGGGAGGCGGCCGTGCTCACACGGTGCTGGTGGGGATGTAAGATAGTGTGGCCACGGGGATCCACCTGGCAGTTCTTCCAGAAGTGAAGGACAGTTACCGTATGACCCCAGTTCCACTCCTCGGTATCTAAGAGAATTGAAAACATTTGTTCACACAAAGGCTTCACACAGATGTTCACAGCAGCATAATTCATAATAGCCGAGAGGTAGAGGCCACCCGTGTCCAGCGGTGCGTGACCAGATAGGTGTGTGTAGAGTGGGTACAGAGGGCCAGCTGTACTGGCCATGTTATATCAGGGACTTGAGCGTCCGTGGAGTTTGCTATCTCCTGTGGAGGCCTCGGGGCGGCTGTGCATGTGATGGAACCTCATTCAACTGTGAAAAGGAATGAAATAACCAGTACACGCTACGATAGCGGATGAACGGGAAAACACTGTGTCAAGTGAAAGAAGCACACAAAAGACCACCTATCATGTGATTCCATTTATGTGAAACGTCCAGAAGAGGCAAATCCATAGAGATAGAAAGTAGGTTAGTGGTTGGCTGGGCATGTGTACAGGAATTAGCCACATATGTCACATCGGTGATGGAAATGTCTGAAATGAGATCAGCGCAATGGTCGCACATCTTGATAAACTTACCAAAAGTGTTTGAAAGGTACACTTAAAACGGATAGATTTTATGTTAAATAACTCATACCTCAGTAAATTGTTCAACCAAAATACTGGCTGAAAGCAACCGTGACTGACAGAGCAGGTCCCGTTTCCTTCCAGTCCTTGACCTAGTTTAGCTCTGGTCCCTCTGCTGGAGATTTTCCTCTTAACAGTCTGCCCTGGGGCACTGATGGGACTGTTTCTCCTTTTCCGGGTCAGGTGCTGATATTTCTAATGTTTGCAACGAAGCGGCCCTGATTGCCACCCGCCACCTGAGCCCTTTTGTCCAGGAGAAGCGCTTGGAGCAGGCGGTTGAGAGGGTCGTCGGAGGCGAGCCGGGCAGTGCTGGGGGGCGGTTTCCAGCTCTGACCCACAGCGGGCCCACCCTGGGGCCCAGCTTCACTTCAGTGAGCTGCAGTCGTGGACAGTTTTCCAGACCAAAATCTGGGACTTGGGATCTGCCAGCAGCTTTCGTGCTCTTACTAGAGCAACATTTAGAATTTCAAAGAGATGTAACCTCCAGGGCGCTGTGTCAGACCCAGGTTCGGGTGCTGCCCGTGGCCGAGAGGCAGGTTTTTTGCGTGCTTCCTTGGGAAGCTTCAGCGTGGGGTAGAGGTCTCCCGAGTGCCCTCCCGGGAACGGAGGTCCGGGAGGTGTCCGTGTGGTCAGCAGCTGTCCTTCATGATCCCGCCCCACAGCTGTGAGAACCAGCCCGTCTCCAGACAGCAGGTTGGCAGGGCTGCTTTGTCTTTGCTTCACGTTTTATTGAAGTGTGGCACGCACAGACAAGTGTCAGTGACCCAAGGCAGTCGCCACAGCTGCTCGACGCTGTCCTGGCGGCGCCGCTGAGCTGACCATCCCTGAAGCTGAGCTCACGCGAGTCGTGGTGCCTTCTCTGTGCCCTGTTCCCCGCCTGCAACTGGGTGTAGGCGGCGTAGAGAGCGCTCCTGGTCTCCCTGCGTGCGGCCTCACTGCCAGTCAGGTCACGGAGAGTAGCTAACCCCCTTGGCTACAAACGGGCCCCCAAAGGCACCTGCCGCTTGCACGGTGGGGCAGAAGGCAGTGTAGCGTCTGGTGTGGAGGGACAGGCGCCCAGCAGGCCTGAGCGGTGTGCATGGAGCGGACAGGCTGCGGGCCTGTCCTGGGCGGACGGAGGCCCTGAGCAGCCCCCAACACGCCCGCGGTGCAGAATGGGGCCTTGGCACCCACCTCTCAGCTGTCCGTTTGTCCTCTGCCTCTTGCCGTGAACTTGACTTGCAGGTCTCGAGAAGAAGATGCAGGTCCTACAGCCCAGCGAGAAGATGACGGTGGCCTACCGTGAGGCTGGCCATGCGGTGGTGGGCTGGTTCCTGGAGCATGCAGACCCCCTGCTCAAGGTTGGCCCATCCCCCTGCGCATCTGCAGTGTGGTTCAGGGCCCACTCCCCTCCCGGGGGTGCTGTGTGGGCACGGTGCATTCCAGGTGGCGGCCCTCTTCCCTCTTTGAGGATGTAATGGTCTAGAATTTGTTACACAATTCCCTGAGGGGTGGGTGGGCAGAGAGGGGGGGGTGCTGGTTCTAGGAGGGGTCTGGATGCTGGCCACCTGACACCTGGAGGTTCCACGTTAAACTCACCTCACTCTAAACTTTCCCCTGACGGCACGGCTCCTCCACAGCTTCCTGGGATGGCGGGACAGAGGGGGTTTCTGTGTTCATCCTTGGGGTGACCTGTCAGCGCTGGGGCCCAGGGCTTCCTCTCCTCCTCCGGGATACCCGGGGACCCTGGGGGTGACAGGGTGCGCCTGCCGTATCTGGCAGGTGTCCATCATCCCCCGGGGCAAGGGGCTTGGGTATGCCCAGTGCCTGCCCAGGAAGCAGTACCTGCACACGCGGGAGCAGCTCTTCGACCACATGTGCGCCATGCTGGGTGGCCGGGTGGCCGAGCAGCTGTTCTTCGGGCAGATCACCACGGGGGCCCAGGACGACCTGAGGAAGGTCACCCAGAGTGCCTATGCCCAGGTAAGGCGGTGTCCGCGGGGGCTGGGAAGGGGGCTCAGGGCACCGTCCGCCAGGCTCACGCCTGCGCCTCGCCTGCCCCAGATTGTGCAGTTCGAAATGAGCGAGAAGCTGGGCCAGGTGTCCTTCGACCTCCCCCGGCCTGGCGAGGCGCTGGTGGAGAAGCCGTACAGCGAGGCCACGGCCCAGCTCATCGACCAGGAGGCTCGGCGGCTGGTCAGCTCTGCGCACGCGCACACCCTGGACCTGTTGACGCGCTCCCGGGAGCGGGTGGACGAGGCGAGTGGGGCCGGCCCGTCCCCAGGGTCGGGGCGGGGGCTCTGCGGGGCGCCGAGCGGACGGCCTGACATGGTCCGGTGTGCAGGTGGGCAGGCGGCTGCTGGGGAAGGAGGTGCCGGAGCGTGCCGACATGGTGGAGCTGCTTGGGCCCCGACCCTTTGCGGAGAAGACCGCCTACGAGGAGCTCGTGGAGGGCACCGGTGGCCTGGAGGACACGTCCCTTCCCCAGGGGCTGAAGGGCTGGTGCTGGGGGCTGGAGGAGGGCGGCACGGAGTGCCCCCTGCAGGAGAGCCCAGCCTAGCGCCCCTGCCTGGAGAGCAGCCTCCGGAATCTCCAGAGAGCAAATTAAAACGCGTGATAATCACAAATGGGTGTTTTCAGGTCAGGGTCCTCTGAGCCCACGGGGATTCCAGCTCCCAGAACGTGCCCTTCCACCGAGGCGGGGGCTGGGACCCTGTTCCCGAGTCAGAGTGGAGGGCAGTGGCCGAAACTCACCTGCCCCCTGGGGGCCTGCGTGTAGGACCCCCCTGGGCCTCCCCCGAGGTGGCTGGTGGGCTCATCTGCCGGGGACAGCTGCCCATCGCAGGGACATCGGTGCTGGTCACCTCACCTGCCCTGGGGAGAGACGGAGAGGGGGCTTTTGGCCCAGTTCAGAAATCCTCAAGGTCTGGTGAGGTTCAGAATTGAGGAAAGGAGAATACTAGCCAGGCGCCAAGCGCGTAGCTGTTAGGGTGGTGGAAGACCAGTTAGTCCTTATGGAGGGGCCTCACCACTTCCACAGGCGGGGTGTCTGTGGGGTCTGAGCCTGAGGGGTGCCCCAGCGGAGCCACCCCTGTTCTCAGGGTCGGGGCCTTGCCAACCCTGCGTCTCCGGGAAGCTGTGTTCCTTGCGGCCCGTGTTGTTAGGGTACAGGAGAGGGGGCTCTGGGTTGCTCCACGTGGTAGGACAGCCACCGGGGGCCGTAGCTAAGGTCTAGGGCTGAGGCTTCCATTCCCCGGTTGGTCCTGGAGCGAGACCAGGGCCCAGCCCCCGGGGAGTCGGGGTTAGTGGAAGTGGCCCCGCAGGTCCCCAGGACACGGCCAGGGCGTCGGAGTCGTCAGAATTGTGACAGTAGCAGCAGCTGCTGCCTTGCGGTGGGTGACGCGGGCTGACTGTGAGAGCAGGGGCACCGCCCCGCGTGCCCGCCGCTGCTGTCCCGGCCATGGCCACACGCTGGGCCTCAGGGATGAAATTTTCC
Source organism: Monodon monoceros (assembly GCF_005190385.1). Taxonomy (NCBI): domain Eukaryota; kingdom Metazoa; phylum Chordata; class Mammalia; order Artiodactyla; family Monodontidae; genus Monodon; species Monodon monoceros. The sequence continues at coordinate 75,183 of NW_021703766.1, read as the reverse complement.
AAATCGTTTGGTATGTTTGCCTCAAAAATAGAGTTTCCAACTTGGGACAAACACTTCCAACTTTGTTGCTTGTGAAATGTGTATTGCTGAATTTCTGCGATCTCCGGGGTTCGCCCTGTGACGCAGCCTTGGACACTCAGCCTCCGTGTGTTGAGCTGCTTGGCGTCCTGCAGGGGCCTGTCCTGGGGCTTTTTCTGGTGGAGGTGGGGTGCTCTCCTAGACCCCAGGAAGGACCCACGTTGTCCTGAGCCTGGGGGTCTGTTCCTTGGGAGACTGGGTGCAGCCCCTCCCCGGGTCCAGGGCACGCCCCTGGGGACAGCGCCCCTGCCTGCGTGCCCCGTGCCTGCACCCCCTCCAGTCTCCTCTGCCTCCCCTTCACCTCGCACCCTGTCTGGGCCATCGCCCCACCTGGGCCGAGGCTTGGCCAAGGATCTCGGGTTAGGGAGGCTCAGCCCCGCAGGAGGAACCGCCCGGCACGGGGCACGCGGCCTGCGTCTCATGGTGGTTAAAACGGTCAGGGTTTAGGCTTCATCCTTGGTCTTCTGCTCACAGGCGGACCCTGCCTGGCGGCTGCCTCCCCAGGAACCTGCCCCAGGCTGGGAAGAGCCTCTCGGGAGTACCTCTGCCTCTTCCAGCCTGGGCTTGTGGAGGCAGGGTCTTCGCTTCTTTAACGCCTCGAGACCCAGGGCGCTTGGCCCTGAAATGTGACCCAAATAAGAGCCCAGGGCGTGTCACAGTGGAACCCCCAGTGGCTTTAGCTGGGGGAGGGCCAGAGTGTGGAGCTCCTGGAGGCCCCTAGAGCAGCCACCCCCGGCCCGCACGCCTGAGCTCCCACGTCAGCTGGAAAGGAAGAGACTGGTCGGCGAGACTTAGGACAGGGTGCCGTTTTAATCCTGCTGTTTGGAAATGAGATCTGCAGAAGCCGTAGCGAGGATGGGAACTCAGCCCTGGGGAAGACTGGGGGGCGGGGGGGCACGGCTGCCCTCACGGGATCCCTTTTAAGTGAAATTCCTGGTTGTGTCTCGAAGACACCTCCCTGTTGCTGCCCCTCACGTGCCCCTCCTGGCGCATAGGGCGACCCTTTTCCTGGCGGGATGTGCTGTAGCCACGCCCCGTGGGCCCAGCATGTGCCCAGGCCTGTTTTCCTTCCCCAGAAATGTTTCAGTGGAGAAGGGGTCAGGGCAGGTGGCCTTGGGGACTAAAAGCAAGCTTACACGTTTATTTTAAAACTGTTCTTGGACTCGCTGTCTGACTGGAAGCCAGTTCCGTCCCTTAGTATGTAAGCAGCGTCCGGAGCAGCCGAGTCTGGCACCCCTGAATTGGGGGCCAGGCGCTGTGCCCAGGTCCCTTCACGTCCCCACGCCCCTCGGGCTGCTGCACGCGTGTGCGTGCCTGTGTGCGTGTGTCTGGTGGGCCGCGGGGACTGTCATTGCAAGGACCGGGGGAGGGCGAACCTCGCCTGCCCCTGCCCTGCCCGGCGGTCTGAGGCAGTCGTGACATATTTGGTGTTCCGAGCTCAGGAGGTGGGTCTGGCTCTCAGGCAGGGATCACGACAAGCAGGGTGTTAGGGTCTGGGGGCTCTGGTGCTGACACTTCCTGGGCGGCAGGAGGGGCGCAGGGTTGGAATCAAGGCGGTTAGGGCAGCAGGGTGTCCCGCGGGCTGGAGCTTGGCACTGCCGTTCAAGACTGGAGCCCCGAGACCCCCGGGGGGTTGCAGAGCGCCTCTCACGGGCAGATCCCTGCTCACCGCACCCCTAGCCGGGAGCCTGGTGACAGACAAGAATACCATTCCTACAGACAGAAGTCTCGTCTCATCCCTGGGCCTGGTCCCTGATCCAGCGACCAGGAAGAGCTGGACGTAAGGCCACTGGGCTGTGCTTATGCAGAGGCGCCATGTGGGGCGGGCAGCGTCCACGGGGCCACGGCCGCCCGGACCTGCCCCGCCTCGGCCCCGGGCCAGCCGGCCTAGTCCTCCTTGGGCCTCTCCACGGTGAGAAACGTGTCCACAACGGCAGGCTGCCGCTCGGTGTCACCAAAGGGCTGCTTCTCACGGTTCTGCTCGGCCCTGGTGCGTGTCCAGGAGGGGGAGCGCAGACAGCCGGCCCTGGGCAGCGGGTGTAGGCCTGGTGGGAACACAGGCTGGGGTCAGTGTGGCTTGGGGTCCCAGGTCACTCCTTCAGTTACTGGGCTGGGCCCGTGTGTGCCTCCAGCACGGCGTCGGGCCACACGTTGGGGTGCCCTGGGCACCAGCAATGTGTACACGTGGGTCTGGGTGCAGCCCGGCCAGGGGCTTTCCTGTTGTCCCCAGGCGGGTCCCCGTGCAGCTGAGGCGCCCGCCCTGGGGGTGAGCCTGGCCCGGAGCAGGTGCCACTCCCTCCCTCCCCCCACCGCCCCGCCTGCATGGGCAGTGAGCCGGGAGTGGGGAAGGTCCCTGGGCCCCCATACCCCTGGCGGCTCCCATGCCGTTTCTGCGGCCTGTGGGCTCCAGCCGCTTCCCGGGAACTGAGCTGAGGAGGGGCTAGGACTGGTGAGCACCACCCCCTTCGTGCTCTGCCTACTTGGGATTAAACCCAAGTAGTGAATTCTGCTTTCAGTGGGACTGTGGCCGTGGCCTTACGTTGGCATTTGAAAAGTGAAATTAAGGAGGGGTAGAAAAATCCCTGAGAGCTGGCAGATAGGTGTGTGAAGTGCAGAAATGGTGAGTGAAATGGTGCCGTGTCGACAAACACTTAAACACGTGTCAGAAAGGAAATCATTTTCCAAAATGGGTCTCCAGGGAGCGGTGCTGGGTGGCCTGAGGCCCCAGGACCTCCCGCAACCCTCTCCAGACCCCGGCAGCAGCCCCACCTGCGGGTGAGTCGCTGGCCGGGTTCTCGTCATCCGAGTCGGCGAAGACCTCGGCCAGCTCCTGGTCGGACATGTCAGTCAGCTCGGTGAGGTCCAGGAGGTCGAAGTGCACCTCCAGGGATGAGACGCTGCTCAGGGGCTCTGGGGGCAGAGGGGCGTGTCAGCGGGGCCAGGTGAAGGCCAGTGCGGTGGGAACGAGGTGGGGCTGACCCATCCCCGGCACCTGCTCCCTGGGGCGCACCCGAGGCCCAGGGACCCGCCCCTGGTCCCAGGGAGCACGCTGGGACAGGTGGGCTGTACTTACGCCGCCTCTCTGTGACCTGCAAGAGACCCGGTGCCGGTACTGGGACGCCCACCTCCTCCTCGGCCACAGGTGAGTGGCTGCTGGTCCCCGTCCCAGGAACGGGGGTGCCCAGGGCAGCCCTTGGCACCTCGACCTCCTTAACTACCCCTGCAACAGAGAGAGCGTTACCCGGGAGGGGACTACGGTCTCCCACCGCCACCCCCAGGACGCAGGCTGGGAGGACTTGAGAACCTGGCCCATCGAGCCCTCCCTTGAGGCTGTGGGCAGTGATCGCAGTGGCCAGGGGTGACCTTGGGTCAGGAAGCCAGACAAGGGGCAGAGGGCTTCTCCGAGGATGCTGCCCTTCCCCGTAACCCTGATTTCCAGACCCTTTGCCCTGATTACTTGAGCAGGAATGACCACAGGTCTCGCGGGGACACTTGCTGGTCCTGTTGGAGACCCCAAGACACCAATACTGTCACCTGTCTCCACTTTCTGGTCCAACCTACGGTCGGGTGGGCGGTTCTGCATTTGCTTGCCCTTTGGCGCCCTTTAATCCAGAATGGCCCCGGCTCACGTGTCTGTCCCGTGTTGTGTTTGAATCCACATAACACGAGGATGGTGGCCACAGCAACCCCTCCCCACCGACCACGCCTCCGGACTGGGAATGTTACTCCAGGGTGTTTCCTATGCAATTCTTGTTTTTATGTAATGGCTCATTTCATGTAACTTTTTGTTGGGTGAGAGGCGAGGCCCCTTGGGGATCTGCTTGGTGGAGACTGTGCCACCCAGGGGCGGGCCCTCCACCCCACGGAGTGCTTGCTGTCACCAGGGCAGACTGCTGCATCCACACCTCCTACCAGCTCCTCCGGAGTGTTCCAGGGCCCTCTGCCCCACACAGCCAGGGGTCCCAGTCATCTGGCCGGCACATGCCCTGAGGCAACGGGACCCCTGGCTCCCTGGCGTCCCCACTGCTGCTCTCTCCTGAGCCCCCCCCCCGACAGAGACCCCACCTGCCCCCAGCTGACCCCCAGCTGAACCGGTGCTCAGTAAAGAGTGAGGAATGCCTTCCCGCTCCCTCATCAGTGTGGCCGCCCATCCCAGGGGTCCAGCGCCGAGAGCTGGGTGTGGACGAAGCCACAGGAGCAGCTGCCAAGGGGGGGCCCAGCAGGGGGGCCCAGTGCCGACAGCTGCCAGTGAGGGCTGGGCCTGTGTGGCCAGCAGCCTGGCGGGCCGCGTGGGTTTGCAGGGTCCCCGGCTGTGTGGGATTTGCAGCTGCAGAGCTGGCTGGGTCGACTCGCCCCTGGCTTCTAGGAGGGAACCGCTCCCTGGGAGGCGTGGCTGAGGGGAGGTGGGCCTGCCGACTGGCGGGGCCAGCCTGGCTCTGCCCTGTGCTGTGTCATCACTCAGGGCCCAGGGCTGGCCTGCTGGACTGGGGCTGGGGATCTGGTTTCCACCTTGCTGCCGCATTTGGAACGTGGTGTCTGAGCATCCTTGGAGGGTAGGGTTACACCCCCTGGTGTCCCGGCCCGCCCAGCCCAGCAAGGACACCTTCCCGACCAGAGGGCACCAGAGCTGGGGGTGGGCGGGGAACCTCTCCCGAACATCAGAACCCCTGCTGAGGGTCGAAGGCCCAGGAAGCCCTTGGGGACCTTTGCCCTGCAGGAGTGTTCTGCTTCCTCAAGGCGGGGCGGCACAGCGGCCCGGGTCTCCTCCCCAAGGGTGCACGCGTGCCTGGAGTGTCCTGCTCTGCTTCTACACGTGTCCCATCGTGGTGGGTGCCTGGCTGGCTGGGGGCTGCAGCTAGGTGCTGCCATTTCTCTGGAGCCTCCCAGTGGGGCAGGTGGCTCTGGGCTAATAACAAGAATGACAGTGGCTCATGGTTTTCTGTGCCAGGCAGAGTTCCAGCAATATGTTTTCCAGCTAGTGTCACAACCAGCCACGAGGAAGGGACAGTGAGTCTTGGCCAGTAACACCGAGGGGTTCAGCTTGTCGAGCGGGAGCTCTCGGCCACCACCTGCCGGCCAGCAGAGGGAGGGGAGACCCTGACCTTGCGCCCACAGGGAAGCTAGGCCCTAACCGGGTGGAAGGGGACTTAGCATAAAAGGTGGGGCAGAGGCGGGAGTCTCTGCTCATAATGGCCCTCTCTCACCTTATCTAGAAAAGAAAGCGCTATTCACCTGTGCATCCAGCAGATTCCTGAGCCGGACTCGGATGGACAAAATAGGGGATTCCTGCCCTCTTCTGGTGGGGCAGGGCTGGGGAGCCCTGGGGGCTGTGGTCCCGCTTTGGGGACAGGTCTGAAGGAGGGTGGGAGCTGGGTGATAGCTGGGGAGACAGCACCATCAAAGGCCCTGAGGGGTGCGTGGCTGCCTCTGAGGCATGGCCGGGGTGGGTGAGGGCAGGGGGACACCGGTGGGGAGACACCTCTGGCTGCTCTCTGAGCTGGGAGGGTTCCGAGCTGAGTGGGACAGCCTCTACCTGCATGTTTGTGGGATGGGATGCAGTCCAGGTGGGAAGGAGGCAGTCCACAGGTGCTGAGATGGGGGCAGGGCAAGGAAGCAGGACCTCCTTCCCCATCCGGCCTTGGGTCAGGGGGCTGGGTATGCAGATACGCCTCATTGTAGATCCTAGGATCCAGGGGTCCCAGACAGCCCAGGACAGACCTCCAGCCCCTACAGGCACAGTGGCCTTTTGTACTCATTGTAAGAAGCACATTTTATCAAATTTCAGCAACCCTGAAACAGCAAACCATCTAGTCGATGGTGTCACAGAGCCAATGGAAAGTGGTAACGGTGAACTTTTAAAGTCATCTTATGTCTACTTTCTTATTCTTTTCATCTCCCTTTGGCAGTGGTCTGGTCTTTATTTTGTAAATCCTGGTGTCCTGGCCTGTGTCAAAGCTGTGTGGGAGAGGAAGAAAAAGCAGAAGATGCAACTTTTGGCGTCAAGGACACTGATCTTTTGGCTGGAAGGATGTGAAGGGAGCAGGACCTTTGCTTGGTCCTTGTGCACAGTAGGTGCACCATAAATGCTGGTTGAATGAATGAGCCCGAGACCCCGCCCCAGAGTCACTAAGCGGCTGTGCTAGGAATCACCTGGGTCTGTCTGATACCCTCTCGATAAGCCCTTGTAGGAAGAAGGGAGAAGTTCTTCACGAGTGAGACCCCCTGCTCTTCCTGGGGTGTGAAGCAGAGGAGTGACCGATCACACAGGCAGGCACAAGGGCAGGGGTCCTTGGCAGCCGGGCCAAGCCGTAGGCTGGGTGGGTTCAGCAGACCCCAGGGTTGCCCAGGCCAGGGCAAAGGTGAGCGGTGTTTCTGATGCCCCAGGGTCAGCAGTGGGCTAGCAGCCTGGCAGAGCCCCCAGTGAGGGAGTGAAGCCCCTGGCCCCTGCAGGGGGCCTGCTGCTCTGCCCTGTGGAAGCAGCACCCGCGTGGGGAGACTGGAACTGGGGGCCTAAGGCCTGGTATGAACGCATATGATAGTGTTACCCTGTGCTACGCTGCTGACCTATTTTCCAGCACATTCGTGCCAAGAACTTGGCCCAAATCTCAAGTTCCCTGCTGTGTGCCCAGGGTTTTGCCCCAAGCATGGAGGAGGTGCTCTGCACATACCCAACGCGAATGAGTGAAATAATGAAGTGAATGAATGAATAGCATAAAAACCAGCATGGCTGCAGGGAGGGAGGGATGGGCATCGTCCCCCATTTCCCCAGCCCCTGTCCCTGGAGTCAGTGCTCCTCCTTGGAGCATTTTGAGGATGCCGGGTGGGCCCCATCTAGGCTCAGCCCCCTCAGCGCAGGGCCCAGGCCTCTCTCTCCCAGTCGGACAGACTTGGAGGTAGGTGGGCTAGAGACTTGGTCTCCCAAAGGCACCTTCGAGAAGTGCACCCCGTCCTCTCCCCTCCATGTCTGTGCGCTTTGATATTAAGAAATTACTGTTAATTCGTTTAGGTGCAGAAATGCTGTTTTAATTATAAAAACCTTATCTTTTAGAGGTAATTTCAGAGATACTTAAGGATGAAACAATATCTCTAGATTGGCTACAAATTACTACTGAAGGAAGGTGGGTGCAGGCGGTGAGGGGCGGGGGTGGGGTACTTTACCATACTGTTGTCTCTACTTGTGTGTGTGCCCCTCTCTCCAGAGTAAGTTCCAAAAAGTCAGCGAACTCAGAAAATGACAGTCACAGCTACCCACGCGTGACGCCCCCATGTGGGCAGGACGTGGCTACGGGGTAAGAAGCGTGTGAAGCCCACCTCCCGCTGCTGTGGCCCAGCCCCACCACGGTGCCTGCGCAGAGGAGGTTCCTGGAGCACTGAATGAGTTAGGTCTCTGGGGCTCCAGTAAGTGATGTTCAGAAACTGAAGGGTCGTTAAGCTCCCCTCCCTCAGGCCTGCCCTCTGCTCCCTCTCTCTGCAGGCAAGGGGGGGCCTCCACTGAGAGAAGGGGACACGGAGCTCAGAGGGGCCTGGCTGCTTTGCCGGCATCCCCAGCCCTTGCTCTCCAAACCTGCCCCATGAAATCCTCGCAAAGCCGCCACCCGGAAGCCCCGGGGTCCTCGTACTGCCAATGGGAAGAAAAAGCTGGATCCCTGCCACAAACGACAAAACAAAGAAAACCCACACCCACTAGCCCCTGAGTGTCTCGGGTGGTGCTCGGAGGGAGCGTGACATGGGCCCCTAGACAGCCGTCTGGAATGCACCTGCCCAACTCAGCCTGCAGACAGAGCAGTAGGTGGACCCACTGATTCAGGACACCTCCAGGGCCAGCATTTTGGTCTCTGGAGCAGGCCACTGGTGTGGCTAGGGGACCCCCAGCGGACACCTATGTGGTCAGGGAGTGGCTCCCTGGTATGGGACCTCCAGGGAACCCAGGGTGCATCTGGGGCCTGGCCGGGTGGGTGGAGGAGCCCGGCAGCTTGCATCCAAGTTCCGAGGCCGATGGCACAGGAAACCCCTCCTGAAAGGTTCCTGGGAGGTTCCTAGGAACCTGTCCTAGGAAAGGTTTCCCTCCCACCAGGCCAGGGCCAGAGTAGGGCCAGACTCCTAGGGGAGAGGCCCCCGGTACACCTCTACCGTCCCGACAGCTGGCAGGGGCCGTGAGGAGGGGTCACTCCGTGCACACCAGCCCTCCCAGATGTGTAAGCTCCTGGGCCTCGCCCCGGCAGCCAGCAACCCCTGCCGGCGTGGGAGCCCCCACAGGCGGAGCCAGGTGCACCCCCCCGCTCTGAGCCCCTATCTCAGCCTGGTGCCCCGAGGATCCCGGCCGCGGCCTCCCCGCCCTACCCCCAGGGAGGCTCGGCTGGGCCGAACAAAGCACACGCGCAGCTAGGAGGGCAGCATCCCCCCCACGCCTCGCTGACCTGGATCCCGACTCTGGCCCTGGCACGCCCCATCTTCCAGATCCCCGGCTCCGCTGGGAGGGGGCTCAGGACCAAGCTCTGGGCCAACCACTCAGGAGCGCGCCAGACACCGCTGCCCGGGTCGGGAGCGCGGAGGACGAGGGGGCGGGGACGCGGTCCGTGCGCCCCCCCGCCCAGCGCTGGGGCCGTTCCGGGCGGTGCCCCCGCTCGTCTTCCCGGGCGCGGCGCACTAGGCTCCCCCCGCTTCGGCCCGGCGCAGGGGGACTCGGAGCTGCCGGTGGGTCTTCACGGCCCCGGGGCGTGGCCGATGTGTGGGCCCAGGGGGAAGGGGCTGCGGGCCGCTGCGGGGAAGGCGCAGCTCGTGGGCTCCCGGGGGCTGGGGCCCCCGGGGGGCTGGGGCCGCACTCACCTCCCGGGCTGGCGCCCTCCGGGGGCTCCATGCGGCCGGCAGGCCCTGGGAGGGGCGCACGCGGCGGCGTCGTCACCCGGCCCGGGCGCCCCTGCAGCTGCGGCGGCGACTCGGCCCCGGCTCCCGGCGCAGCGCATTGGGGCAGCAGCCGGGGGGCCGCGGCGGCGGGGAGGAGCCCGCGGGGCGGGGCGCGCAGCTGCTCCGGGGCCCTGTTCCCCCACCCCCCCACCCCGTTCTCCTTCCCTGGCCCCGCAGCACAGGTGCGGCCCCGCCCCGCCCCGCGCGCGCCCCCTGCCGGCCCCTGCCCCTGAGGACCCCTCCCACGCGGAGACTACCCCCTCCTGCAGAGCCACCCCGACCTGGCCGCGTCCCGCAACGCTGGCCCGGCCTCTGCGGCCCCTGCGCGCGGCCTCATTCAGCAGCCGCGCCGACTTCCGTCCGTTCACCCCCGCAAATTTGTGGGGCGCCAACTACGTGCCGGCGCTCTGCGGGGTATGGAGGGGCGGGCCTAACACCCTAGGGCCCTTAAGCCAAGAATTGCAGATTGTGATAAATGCTATGGAGAGACAGGGCGAGGGGGCGGGGTGGGGGGCGGCGAGAGCGTCTAAGGGCTAGGCTGGGGGCAGGGGCGGGGGGGGGGGGGGAAGGGAGGTCAGGAGAAGGAGGCGGGCAGAGAGGGGGCCCCGGAAGGAAGGCAGGCAGGGTCTGGGCGTGCTGAGAGCACCAAACGGTTCGATGGAGCCCCACTTCCAGACACTGGACCCTGCACGAGGCCCTGGAATGCGGCTTTGTGCCAGGCCCTTGGTGCATTAATTCTCCCGGGGAATCCTTAGAAGACGGGATCCTGATTTTCCAGGTGAAGCTGAACACAGGGTAGGCAGCCGACCAGGGTGCCACAGCCGGGCGCTGGAAGCCAGAAGATCCAAATGCAAGCCCATGGTCTGCACAAAGACTAAACAAACCAAAGAAAACCGTCAGGGAGACAGTTTGTTCCCAGCTGGGCGTGGAAAAATCCGCAGAGGAGGGAGGTGAGTATGAACTTGGTGTTTGCAGGAAAGCACCCTCCTAAAGGCAGGTTGTCCACACAGCTTCAGCCAACAAAGGGCCTCACCACCTAGTCCAGCTCCAGTCACACGGAGCCCATGGCCTTTGAAACTGTCAGTCAGTGAGGCAGGCTAATAGTTCCCATTTTTCTTTAGTTTACAAAGCAAACAAAAACAAAAACTGCTAAAATGATCTCATGACCCACGAGGACAAGCCACTGCAGTTTGCACTCTGTGCCACTCCAAGAGGCAGGTCAGCCCCCTGGGGACAAAGCTGAGCTACAGGGTGGGTGGTGGGGACATAAGGAGGTCAGGACGGTAGGTGGGCACTGGCTGCTCAGACTCAGCTGAGGTGGAAGTTTGTATTGTCTCAAAATGGTCAGAGCAGTATTTCTGATTCCCTGTGTCTTCCAGAACCTTCTGCTCCCGTCAAGACATTCCCTGTCTGTGCCCCTTCTGCTTGAACCTGGGCAAGCTTGTGGCTGCTCTGGCCAATGGACTGTGGCAGGTTGATGCCATGTGACTTCCAAGGCTGGGTCTTAAGTAGGATTCACCTCTTTCCGAAGGCTCCCCTGGAACCCGGCCACTCTGTGTGAGAAAGCCCAGGCCATTTGAGGGGCCACTTGAGTGTTTTCTGGCCCACAATAGCCAATGAACCAGAGATAAGGTCTCAGCCAGTAGCCAGGCGTGAGAGCCTGCCTTTGAGCCACCCCCAGGGGGTAATACGTGGAACCAAGGTGGGCTGTCCCCACCGAGTCCCAGCCAAGTTGCAGATTCATGGGCAAAACAGATGTCACTGTATTTCATTTGGGGGCAAGCTGTCACACAGCCATAGTAACTGTAACAGTATTGGTGTTTATTAATTATCCCCATTTGACATATGAATAAATGGATACAGACGGAGTCTTGTCAAGGGCATCCTAGCTGGTAAACAGCAGGTGATCTGACTCCAGAGGCCAGTGCTTATTTTTAACTTTTCATTAAAAACAGTTTCATGGGGGGCTTCCCTGGTGGCGCAGTGGTTGAGAGTCCGCCTGCCGATGCAGGGGACACGGGTTCGTGCCCCGGTCTGGGAGGATCCCACATGCTGCAGAGCGGCTGGGCCCGTGAGCCATGGCCGCCGAGCCTGCACGTCCAGAGCCTGTGCTCCGCAACGGGAGAGGCCACAGCAGTAAGAGGCCCGCGTACAGCAAAGAAATAAACAAACAAAAAACATTTTCATGTAAATCAACTATACTTCAATTAAAAAATAAAATTAAACTAAAAGGAAAAAATCCATTTTCAAACAAAAGTAGAGAGAATAGCACAGTTAACCTACGTGAACCGTCATCCAGATTCAGCGATTACCAACTCGTGGCTGATCCTGATTTTTCTGTACTTTCAATGCCTCCCTCCATTGCTGGGTTGTTTTGAAGCAAATCCTATATATATTATGTCATTTCATTTGTAAATACTTCACTGTTTATCTCTAAAAGAGAGTCTAGTCTTCTTAAGCACTGTGTTATCCTAACATCCAGGCCTCCATCGAGTTGCTGCTGTGGTCTGAGGCAGTTTACCTGGATGACCAGGTACGTGGGTGTTAGGAAGAGCCAGGTATTAGACATAGGTCAGTGAGTTTGTATGTATTAACATTTGGTCTTTGATTTTACAGGAAACTCAGATGCCATTTATCTGGATTTCCGAGATGCACAGCTTGATGCTGAATAAAAGTATCTCAAGCCATCCATGTGAAGAAAAAGCTCTTTTCTAAAAATCTGAACTCAAATATGAAAAGCACAGGTCGCTGTGGGTCTTATTGGGAGCCCAGAGAGCTGGCAGCAAGGCCTCCCTGAACTGTGCATCTCTGCAGTGCACACTGATAAACCATGCTGTGCTGTTGATTTGTGACAGATGAATATCCTGTCTCATTATCCTGAGCTAACCCTCCTATTTTTGCCCTTTTTGTTGAAAGGAATTATTGTTAATGCATTTATTTAATTCAGGACTCCCAGCCAGACTTCTAAAGCAAAAAGCCAGTCAGCGTGAGGCACCTAGCGTATTGGGTCTGCAAAGTGAGTGTTAAATAATTATCATTACTCCATTGTGCTACCCAGCTGCACTGTCTCACCTGCCAAAACCCCTCTGGGAGGACCCCACCTTAGGGGAGAAGACCCTTATCAGGCCAGAGGTTTCTGACACAGAGGCTCAGGCTCTTGTCTGCCCAGGCACAGTGACACCACCAGACCTCACAAAGGCCTCAGGGCTGCTATAAATAAATCACGGCTCTGTGCAATACAGTCCCTCCAAAGGGCTGTTCCTTTCCAGGAATGATCAGGGCTTGGGTGGGCAAACAGGAAACCCCCCCAGGCTCGTCGCTGTGGCTCTCACATGCATGCCCCTGTGTGGGTGCCTGAGCCTAAGCAAGCCCAGCTACGGAGGCACCTTTGTCTCCCACCTGAGCCTTGTTTCATCATTCACACCCTGATCCCAAGGAAGCTCTCCAGGGAGAGAAGATTCTTCTCCATCCCAAAACTGATGGAAAAACATGACCTCTTGCAAAACCACTATTTCAGAAGACGCTAAAGTTGAGAGTGTAGAAAAAAGACAACAAATGGTGTGTAAGGACAGCACTTTGCATGTAGGTAATTGGGTGGTAGGAGGGATCGCAAATTCGCTTTGGAAATCTTAAAGTGGTTAGCAGTTTTCAGAAGAAGAGCTTAGGAAAGGAACCCGATGACTTTTTTTTTTTTCTCCAGTGCGTGTCTGGAAACCTCTGGCAAAGGTTTCTAGTTTTTCCTCATCACAAGGACAGGGCCTCTTCAGACAGACCAGTTAGTTTTTCCGAAGGGGAGACTTGCTGATTTCAAAACTTTGGACCCAGCTGGAACATGTTCTCTTCCCTACTTTTGTTTCTTCTGAGGGTTTGTGGAAACCCAGCCATCTTCCAGCCTCAGGTGGGAGGAATCTTCAAAGATGGGCGGGGGTGGGGGTGGGATGGGGTGGGGTGGGGTGGGGTGGGGTGGGGTGGGGTGGGCCCAGGGGCAGAGCCTCAGCCTGAATTTGAATCTAATTTGGAAAACGTAGCGGTGCATATCTTTCCGGCACCTCCCGTCACTCACTCACTGAAATTATGCACGGTAGGACCCGTACGCACGTACAGTAAGTAAGAAGTGGATGGAAACAGTTCCTCTCACCTCCATGGAGCTTCAGTTCTAGTGGGGAAGACCCACAATAAACAAGACACGTCCCGCAACGAACGCGTTCACGGGCGTCGTGGAAATCTAGCTTGTGCATGACGCCCAGCTGCGGCCCAAACCCAGTGACTCAGCCCAGCGCGTTGCTAGGGACGCGCTCCCGCCGTTGTCAGGCCGTGACCCCTCGGGCGGACTCTCGCGAGGGTCCTCGAGACTTCGCGCGGAACCTAGCAGCGGTTGCCTGGAGACCGCGCAGCCCGGGCTGGGCTGGCGCGTTGGTCTGCGGGTCGCGGCCGGCGGGACTCTGGAGCCATGGTGAGGAGGAGTGGGGGTCTGGTAGGGTCCGCGCCGGGTATCTGGGGCTCGGGGGCCGGCCCTGCGCGCAGGAAGACCCCGGGACGGGAGACCTGGAGCTCTGGGGTCCCGGAACTGAGGGCTTGGCGCTCTCGTGGAGTCCTCGCAGGGAGGGCCCAGGGTGCTGCGGACCCTGGATCCCGGACCCCGGATCCCGGACCCCGGATCCCGGACCCCGCACGCACCTGGAGCTGAGAGACCTGGGCTCTCCAGGATCCTGTGCTCACAGGGGTGGGTGGTCAGGGAGCACCCGCCTCCCCCGCCCCCGAGACCCAGGGCCCGGTGTGCACGGCGTCCAGAGCAGAGAACTTGGGTCGAGGGGCTTTCCTACCTGGAATGGAAGGCTCATTGATGAGATTCTTGGGACCTAGGGTCTCACCTGGCAGGGGCCTGGGAGACACAGGTCCTCCGTTCTCTGGGGTCGAGAGCCCGGGGCATACCAGGGTGGTCAGAGGACCCTGTACACCGGAGGGTCCTGACAGCGTGTCCAGTGCCCGTGGAGTCCTTCGGGGCAGAGCTTCAGGGTAGAGGAACTGCTGTTTCCTTGGAGAGCCCGCGAGGAGTGAGGCCGGTACTGAGCAGGGCACGGCGGCAGCTTGCTGCCCCTGGGGCTCTCCATCCCGGCCCCTCTCTGCGGTAGGGCTCACAGCTGCGCCACCCCACCTCCGCCATGATGTAGGGGCTGTCGGTAACTCAGTTTCCAGGCAGATGTGGCCATCAGCTGTGGGAGGCAGGGAGGATGCCTGTGTGTGCGGGAGCCCCAGGGGCTCTACCAGGCGGCGGCCGCTGGCTGACTGTCCCTGATGCTGGGTGGTGACAAACCTTCAGGCTCTTCTGATGGGGTGGACTTATTGGAGTAGAGGGATTGGGAAGAGGGCATTGTATTAGGAGTGCAGATTTCTGTGGATGGGTCTTTTGAAAGTCAACTGGAAAAGGACCACCAGAATACATCTACTTTTACTAGCTTGTGGGACTATAGGGTGATTTTCCTCTTTTTCTTTACGTTTTGTAAGATTTCCACAAAAACTTTTTTTGTAGTAAAAATGTTACTGAGTCACGTAGATGCGCGTACACACAAGCATGGGCCACAGAAACTTCGGAGAAGTAAAGGCAGAAGGATAAGGAAATTGTCCATCTGCTGAGCGGCCCTCCGGAAGGGAGTGAGGATGGAAGGTCTCGTCTGGCACCTTGTTGAAGTTGTTAAAAGCGGCCTCGCCCCATTGACAGAGCCCACAGCGAGCGCCACAGTCTGCTCCGGCTCCCTCCACCAGGGTTCTCTGAGGTTTTGTGTTTTGAGGGGAGGAACCCTCATCTTGCCAGCTTTGATTGTTGCTGTGGGCACTTCTCCCTCCACTCACTGAACAGTTTATTGCAGGTTTCTTTATGGTGCTTGCCAAGCATTACAGCCAGTGTGGTAACATTGGACAGTGTGGTACTGGGGAATCTTCCTTTTTGAGGCCGAGTAGATTTTGCATGCACACCAAGGAGGTCTCTGCTGTATACTAAGGAACAAGTTTCCCTCCCTCCCTTTCTCAGGGAAAACAATATTCTCTTCTGAGAAGGCAGATTTCTCCTTGCTGCTCCAAAGGTATCAACAGAATGTGCCTGTGGTTAACGGTGGGGAACCTTAGGGCAGAGTGATGTGGTCTGGGTGGAAGCAGGAGACAGCGGGCAGTCAGATGGACGTTCCAGAACAGGAATTCCTCTCCCAAGCGGCCCCAGGAGGGAATCAGCCAGCCAGAAGGTGAACTCTAACCCAACCATCTATTCTTCAACCAAAGGCGCCCAAAAAGAAAGGGAAGAAAGGGAAAGCCAAAAGTACCCCGATTGTTGATGGTCTCGCTCCGGAGGACATGAGCAAGGAACAGGTGAGCGGGCTGGCCTGAGCCGCGGACCAGCGCTGAGTTGGGGTGGGATGGGTTTGCTACTCTGCGCTTCTCCTAGGAGCCTCTTTCAGACCGCTGCCCCCACTTCCGCGTGCACCTCCCCTCTGCCTGGCTCCTGCTGCCCTGCCCACACGTGGATACGCCCCTCCCACGCCTGCACGCCCAAGCACAGCACGTGTTGTAAAACAACGCGGTACAGGCACATGGGTGAACTTTTTTATAGGGTAGTAGGAATTTGGAAGGAAATGTCTTTCTGGTATAAAAGCTGTTTTAAGTTTTCTGGGTTTTCTTTCATTCTTATCTTTTGTAGGCACCTGATGCTGACAGAGCTGTTATCATAGTACATACACCTATAGCATTCTCATTTGTTTTATTTACCATTAAACATTGTGAATTATTTTTGGCCACTTGTTCATTTTGATGAACTTAAGAGCTGGAGAACATGGTTATATAATTACAATTTCAATTACAAGGCTCCTGAAACCTGTAACGTGTGCAAACTGTGAGAGCAAGTGTGGTCTGGGAGCATCTGACATGCACTCCTGTGAGCGTTAATGACCCTTACTTACTTTTGATGGTTTTAAGATAAGGAAATGAAGGGTGACTGAAACAGGCATAAGACCTGAAGCTGGAGAGCTGGGCCGAGGCCCTTGAACAGCGGTGGAGAGCCTTTGTGTCACAGGCTGTGTCCGCAGAGGGTGGTGGGTCAGGTTGCGCTTTGGAAAGGTCCCCAGGCTGCCGCGTGAACGGCTTACCCACTGCGCTGCCCCAGCCGTCAGGCTGTTTCTTGGCTCCCCATTTTCTCCTGTCCGGTGGGGACAGAACTGTGACATGGCAGTGGCCAGTCTGCAGAGCAGAGCCTTGCTGTCTGGTGTTCCAGGCGTGGACACCTGGGAAGCTTCCAGGGCCCAGGCAGGAGTGAGAGACTCAGGGCAGCTGCAGCCAGTTCGCTGCATGTTAACCTGTGGGCCCTGGGCTCCAGAGCTGTTTGTTTGCTGATTTTTGAAGAGAAGCTTGAAATCTAGGTAGTTATAAGAAATCTAGATATCGAGTGATGGAACGTCCAGCGTGAGCCGGTCAGAGTCAGGAGGAGCCTGGCTTAGATCCTTTGTCTGATTGACACAGTAGACCCCACTGTAGACCTCCCTCCTGGGGAGCCCAGCCCCGTCCCGGCCTGGCGGCCCTGTTTTGTTTTTTTTTTTCCTTTAACCTATTTGCAGATTTGCATTTGGCTCCGGACCAAACCATCTTGACTGTTTCAGGTTTACTGGTTTTGTATACTTTTTGCTTAACGTGTATCTTTAAAGGTGAAAGGTTTTTTACATTGTTTTGTGAACATATTTACATCATTCTCATATCTTTGTGTTGTTGGGCCATATAACCTTCTAGCTGATATACTCTAATTTCTCAACCATTCTCCTATTTATTTTTTTATTGGCCGTGCTGTGTGGCTAGCGGGATCTTAGTTCCCCGACCAGGGATTGAACCCGGGCCCTGGCAGTGAGAGCGCGAAGTCCTTATCACGGGACCGCCAGGGAATTCCCAACCATTCTCCTACTTAAAAGCATCTTAGATCATTTCCTTTTTAATCCTTTTGCTGTTGTAATAATGGTGTGGCTAATATCTTTAAGCGGAAAGCTCCTGTGTTCTTTTGAGAAATTTCTTTAGTGTGAATCCCCAGGAAGGAATAAAAGCATATAATCATTTTATGACTCTTGGCCAAATACAAGAGATTTCTGCTGTTTGCTGAACGTTCCCTGTCCCCGAGCCTTCCCAGCCCCCTACTTTAACTTCTCACTGTTAGCTCTGATTTACTCTGAGGTGAGAGCAGCCCCTCCCTCTTTCTTCCTGGCCTTTCTCCGTGCACCCTCCCCTGGCGGCAGGTGGCCCGCCCCGGCCGCCTCACTGGCCCTGTTCTGCCTGCCAGGTGGTGGAACACATTGGCCGCATCCGGGAGGAGCTGGACCGTGAGCGGGTCGAGCGCAACTACTTCCAGCTGGAGCGGGACAGGATCCACACTTTCTGGGAGATCACGCGGAGGCAGCTGGAGGAGAAGAAGGCTGAGCTGAGGAACAAAGACCGGGAGATGGAGGAGGCCGAGGAGAGGCACCAGGTGGAGATCAAGGTGTGTGGGGCTGGCCTGTCCCCATAGGAGCTGCCACATGGGCAGAGGAGCCGGACCGGGGGCCAGGGGCGTTGTCTCGCCTTGCTTTTGGGAGTCACAGCCCTTTGTGTCCTTGACGTGGGGAACTGAGGGTATTTTTTATGTGTGTGCAGGTGGGCATGTGTGTGTAGGTGAGCCTCTGTGTGCAGGTGGCATGTGTGTACAGGTGGGCAGGTGTGTGCAGGTGGGCAGGTGTGTGTAGGTGAGCCTGTGCAAGTGA
This sequence comes from Monodon monoceros, assembly GCF_005190385.1. Lineage (NCBI taxonomy): Eukaryota > Metazoa > Chordata > Mammalia > Artiodactyla > Monodontidae > Monodon > Monodon monoceros. The sequence goes on along the minus strand of NW_021703766.1, from coordinate 57,439 downwards.
GCAGGTGTGTGCCAGTGGGCATGTGTGTGCACGTGAGCAGGTGTGTGCAGGTGGGCATGTGTGTGCAGGTGAGCAGCTGTGTGCAGGTAGGCATGTATGTGTAGGTGGGCAGGTGGGTGCAGGTAAGCCTCTGTGTGCAGGTGGGCATGTGTATGCAGGTGGGCAGGTGTGTGCAGGTGAGCCTGCGCAGGTGTGTGCAGGTGAGCCTGTGCAGGTGGGCATGTGTGTGCAGGTGTGTGCAGGTGAGCCTGTGTGTACAGGTGAGCCTGTGCAGGTGGGCATGTGTGTGCAGGTGAGCATGTGCGTGCAGGTAAGTCTGTGCAGGTGAGGTGTGTGCAGGTGGGCATGTGCATGCAGCTGAGCGGGCAGAGTAGGTGAGTGGTGGTACTCCCCCCCGCCTGCAGGTCTATAAGCAGAAGGTGAAGCACTTGCTGTACGAGCATCAGAACAGCTTGATGGAGATGAAGGCGGAGGGCACCGTGGTCATGAAGCTGGCGCAGGAGGAGCGCCGCGCGCAGGAGGGTGCCCTGTGCAGGGACATGCGGGCGCTGCAGGTGGAGCTGAAGGAACAGGAGCTGGCCGGCGAGCTGGTGGTGAAGAACCTGAGGCTGGTAGGTGCTGGCGTGCTGTGAGCGCCTCGGGATGCACTCCAACTGGGAATTCATATTTCTGTATATTAAATCCTGCATTTTGGCAATTAAATATTAAACAACAGTAGCAGCAGCATGCAGCCAAACAAGCCCTGTTTGGGGTCCAGACACAGAATTCTGTCTCAGGCTTGAGCAACAGGTTGGCTTCCCAAGAGGGAAATCCAGCTCAGGGTCCCTCTCCGTATACTGCTGACCTCTGACCCCAGAGACGCGCGCGCGGCCCCTGAAGTGAGCAGCCCTCCAGCCCTTCGGCAGCCACAGCAGCTTGTCCTGTGAGCTGTGCTCTCAAGTGCCTCGCTGACCTTTGAGACTCTTTGGTCCTTTCGGAGGGAGGCGGCGGGGTTCCAGGTGGAGGTTGGAACTCCTTCTTAAGCGCCGGGCGCGGTTCTGATCTCTGGGGACACAGCGGATGGGGCTGACAAAATGCCTGCCCACGCACGGCTGATGGTCTAGAATGGAGAGGCTGCCCCTGAGACAGAAGACAAAATAAACTGTCAAACCTGTGTCGCAGGTCTGCGGGCATTAGTGCTACAGGAAGGTGCTGGGAACCAGGGTGGTTGCATTGTTCTACGCGTTCTGGGAATTCATTGAGAAGGTGATACCTGGGCAAGGGTGGGGGGAAGGCAGGGCTGGGGGAGACCAGGCCCTGAGAAGGGCTGGGGATGGACCAGTGCCACGGCCCCCAGGAGTGAGGAAAGAGGGGTCTGGGGGACAGGACTGAGTCGGGGGCCTCTGGAGGGCGTGGGCAAAGGGAGGATGTGTCCAACTTTGGTTTTCAAAGGTTGTTCCTGGCTGTGGGTTGAAAGCCTTTGTCAGTGCACTTGCCTCTGTGTATGTCTGGAGGCGGCCCAGCCTCAACTGAATCTGGAAATAAATCAGTAACACTGCAGACTTTGCCGTGAAGCTTGAGGGAGCTGAAGTCTTGGACGCTTGAGGGCAGTCTGGTCTTTCTGACAGAAGCACAGAGTGGGCTGCCTTCCAACGAGTACAGCGGTGCGGGCTCTCTGCTTACGCGAGGCCTTGGGCGTGGAGTAGGTACACGGTCAGAGTGCCGCTCTGAGTGAAAACACTGCTCTAGAGTCTAATTTAAACTTTTTATTCAGAATTTATAACTGTCTATTAAAATAATTTGTAGCGGTGTTCTAAGCCAAAGCAGGTTAGCCGACAGCGGGGAGCCGGCAGCTCTGTGTGGGTCTGGCCCCTGCTGTCCAGCCTCTGGGCAGGGCGGGAAGGGCTGGGCACGGCCAGGGGCCGGGATGTCTGTCAGCATTCTCTGCAGCTCCGAGGTGAGCTGCGCTGAGGGAAGTCCATTATCAAGTGTGGAATTTACCAAACCTTGTTATTCCGGGCTGGGTCCATGAGCTCGGAGGTGGGGGGCCCAGCAGAAGCAGCACAGGTTTACTGAGCCGGGCTTTCCTTGCCAGTGAGGCGAGGGGCCGGGCTGAGGGGCCGGCGTCTGTCCCGTCCCGTCTGACCTCCAGTGACCGGCCACTTCCGCCTCTGCAGAAACACGCCGAGGAGATCACCAAGATACGCAAGGACTTTGAGCGGCAGGTGCGAGGTCAGCGTCTCCCGCGCTCCGTGTAAGACGGCCCCAGAGCCCCTCCCATCAGGAAGGGACTGCCCAACAGCGCTTGCTAACCGGGCACATAAACCAGTTAAAGCAGCTCAGACCTGCAAAGCGAGGCTGGTGGACTCTTCAGGATCCCAGAACACCCTATTCCATGAGAGGTGGGAGGCTGTGAGGACCACCCAGTACCCGCCCACACCCTCAGGCACGAAGCAGCACCTAGAAGCAGGCGGTAGTTATCCAGCCTCGTGGGCAGCGTCCAGGTCTCCCGGCCTGCAGAGGCTCCAACCTCGGAAGTCTGTTTGGTTTACTGATAGAGCCCGTAGTCTGGCTGGCTGGCCGTGGTTAGAGCCCATTGGGAGTGGGTGACACTCGGCTGTTGGGATCCCTGAGGCAGGGATTGATTAGCAATGCCTGCGACGGGCAAGGAGGGCAGGCTGGTGTGTGCGCTGGTGCCACAGAGCAGGAGCAGCTCCCCGCCCCGTCCTGCTGTCCGCAGAGCTTGTTGGTGAGGCCTTCGTCCTCGTGGGTGTTCTCGGCCCTGGGCACAGCTGCCATCTCTTCTCGTAGCCACAGGGCCAGCATTCTGCTCAGCTGCTGTGTGTGCTGCTGCCTTTCAGAAATCGAGGCCAAGTACGATAAGAAGGTCAGGATGCTTAGGGATGAGCTTGACCTGCGCAGGAAGACAGAGATCCACGAGGTGGAGGAGAGGAAGAACGGCCAGATCAGCATGCTTATGCAGCGCCACGAGGAGGCCTTCACGGACATCAGGAACTATTACAACGAAATCACCCTCAACAACCTGGCTCTCATCAACTCCCTCAAGGTGCTGCCGGAGTGCCCAGCCCCCTTGGGCCGACACCCCTGCTTGTAGCAGCATTTGACCCTGCCCTTCAGCTGCCCTTGATCGAAGCTCACGAGTTGTGTTGCCCGCTACAGCCGTGGCTGCGGTCCGGCTGTTGCCCTAACCCTCATGTGGCAGGGAAGTGATACACCTGTATGCACTGGGATATGTCAAAGGTCAGGTGGAAGCACAGGGGCGTCATCGTCACTCAAGTGCTGGCAGCCGTGGAGGATGTCCTCTGGGGGTCATGAGCAAAGTGTAATCTCTCAATTTGCACGGAGGCTGAAGTACTAGAAAATTCAGAATAAGTTAAAACTGTGAAAAAATACTGTGTGTTTACACAGAAGACAGATGTAGGTCCTCACGGTGCCGGCAGGACCATTCTCTGCGGGCAGGGGAGCTCGCGGCCCTCGCCCTGCAGGCCGCAGCCCCTGGTCCTGCCTGCCGACCCCCCACCCCTCGTGCCCAAAGGAGCAGATGGAGGTCATGCGGAAGAAGGAGAGGCACCTGGAGAAGGAGATGATGGAGGTGTCCGCGCAGAACAGGCTCCTGGCAGACCCCCTGCAGAAGGCTCGGGACGAGATGAGCGAGATGCAGAAGCAGCTCGGGGGCTACGAGAGGGACAAGCAGATCCTGCTGGTGGGTTTCTGCCCGATTCCTGGCCCTCCCTGGCACCTCCTCCTGGGTGTGGAAGGGCAGGGAGGCGTCTCCTGAGGACCAGAGCGGAGCCTGGCCCTCGGGGCAGGAAGGGCAGGGGCGCTGAGCCCCTCCTTCCTGGGCCTGGTGGCCCTGGGGCACGTGAGGCTGGCACCTGTTCTGGGAGATGGGTGGCCCCGGCGGGCTGCTCCGGCGGCTCAGCCCCTCAGGCCTGGGAGCTGGTTCCCTCTGACGCTCACCTGGCCTGGCTGTTGCTCGGGAGCTGCATCGTGTGGGTGCCTGAGTCGGGAGTGCTGTCTCCTCCACCCCCATTTTCTCTCCAGTGCACGAAAGCCCGTCTGAAAGTCACCGAGAAGGAGCTGAAGAGCCTGCAGTGGGAGCACGAGGTTCTGGAGCAGCGCTTCATCCAGGCGAGCTCCCGGGACGCCTGGGTGCTGGGCTGGGCGCCCGGCTCCGGCAGCTGGAGGTCCCGTGGCCCTCCTCGTTCTGCGCGGCTCTCGGTGGGCGGCTGGCCCGGGTCTCAGAGGGCGGTCAGTGGTGGGGAGCGGGTGGTGCCCACGGCTGTCCCCTGGGGCTCTCCTCTGATGCGTGGAGGTGGCCTGGCCCCTTGAAGGAAGGGCTTTCTTCATCTGTGTGTGTGTTTCTAAGTCCCAAATCTTTATGTGTGCGTTGTAAGCAAGCCTGTGGGTGCAAACACGAGGGCCCTGGGGCCGTGCGCTGGTCCTCACAAGTGGTCAGAGCTTCCTGACTCTCCTCCCACACTCTTGTGTGTCCCGGTGTAGGGACACCGCTTCCCAGAAGTGAGGGCGTCTGGAGCGCCCGTGTTCTCGTCTCAGCCTGTGTGCCGTCTCTCCGATCGGGTCACATTTGAAATCTCTGTTCCAGTCCTTTGCTGTTACAAGCACGCTTTTAAGTTCGTCTTTGTGCAGCTGTGTATCCCTTTCAGGGAAGTGGGTTCCTAGCAGGGGAGCTGCTGGGCGAGAAGGTTCACGTTCAGGGTGCAGATAGTCTGCCGGGAGGGATGTTCAGAGTTGCGACCCCACCCACAGTGCCCAAGGGCCGCTTCCGCCGGCACCAGGTCTTCGCTGATGTGACTGGGGGGCAGGCAGGTGTCTCACTGCACGTGCTTTTCCGCAGAGATGGCCCTCCCTGCCTGCAGGTCCCGGGGTCTGGCCCTGGGCCTGGCCGAGGGCAGAGCCGCCCCCTCTGTGTGAGCCGTTAGCACAGCTACCGCCGCAGACTGACAGTGGAAAGGACATCCCGTAAGCGGTCAGAGCGAGAGTCACCCTCAAGGAGCCTCCGAGGGTCCCGGGGGCTGAGGGCAGCTGAGGGGAGGGTCCGTAGGCAACCAGGGAGACGCGGCTCCCCGCTGCAAGGTGGCGTGAGTGGGGAGGGGACTCTACCACCTTCTCTTCTGTCTGCATGTCGTCTGCGGCAGGGGAGGCAGGCAGCGCCCCTAAGAAACCAGACTCGTCACGTTTTAAAGAGCAGAGGACGGGGACTGGATTGAAGCACATCTTGAGAATACGATCCTGTAGTTAGAAAGACACTGTCCTACAGGGTTTCAGCACAGCCCTCTCCTCTTCCTAGCAGTGATGTGTGTTTTTATGGCAGTGCAGAACATTCTGGAAGCAGTCCCAGCAAATGCTCAGATGGTGGCCTCTGGGAAGTGGGGTTGAGGAGTGTTTACTTTTTCCTTTTTACACCCCTACTCAGTCTTGATTGTTTAATGGTGCACAGTTAAAAGTTAAAGGAGATGAAAAGGACACTGTCCTTGGTGGACAGGTGGGTGGCTCCAGTGCTCGCTCTAGACCTGTGTTCCAGGGTCTGGGGCTGGCAGAGGGAGTGGACCTCCAAGGGGCCCCCACCCCAACACTGCTGAGTCTGAGGCCCTGGACCTCACGGGGATGATCATGTCCCGAGCCTGCTGCCCAGACCCAGGGCAGGGGGTCTGTGCAGCTCGTACTAGGGTCCCTGTGGCTTCCTGAGACACCTTCCCAGAGGTGTTTCCTCCTGCCGCCCATGATGTGGACAGCCGCATACCTCTAATTCGGTCACAGAGTGGGGCTCAGGCAGCGTAGAAGATTCAGACCCACCTGCCCGTGGCCGGGCGCTGGTGAAGGTGCTGTGCCGTGGCCTCGGGGCAGAGCCGGGAGGGCCTTCTTGCCAGTGAGAAGCCCGGGCCCACCCCGCAGGTGCAGCAGGAGCGGGACGGGCTGTACCGGAAGTTCACCGCAGCCATCCTGGAGGTGCAGCAGAAGGTGGGCCTCAAGAACCTCGTCTTGGAGCGCAAGGTACAGGCCCTGGCCGCCGCGGTGGAGAAGAAGGAGGTGCAGTTCAACGAGGTGCTGGCGGCCTCCAACCTGGACCCTGCGGCCCTGACCCTCGTGTCCCGCAAGCTGGAGGTCGGTCCCAGGGGCCCCCGGGGAGGGGCTTCCGGCGGCCTGGCCTCCGGTCGGGGCTCCTGTCTTGTGCTCCAGCCTCCATCCCTCAGTGGAGAATCTCAGTTCACCTTGGGGAGGGGCTGTTGTGGTTTGCTGGCCCGAGCGCCCAGGCCTGTGTGAGCCATCGGGCTCCCCAAGTTCCCGGGCTCTGCCCTGGTGTCTCTGAGGCCTTCCCCGGCCCCTCCTTAGCCTTCCGGCACCTTCGAGCCCGAGTCCACTGCCCACTCCAGCTTAGCCTCTCAGCCAAGGCCATGGCCGCCGTCCGCCTGGGACACTGAGATGTGCTGGTTGAGGCCGTGGCAGGGGGAATGCAGGGCCGTGGGTGGCCTTTGTGATGGCTGCTGGGAAGGCTTCCCAGAGGGAGTCACACCTGAACGGAGGCTGGAGCGTCTGTTCACTCGAGAGTCTGCAGTCGTGTGTGGCTTTCCTCTGGGCTGGGGCTGTCCTGGGCATGGGGCACAGCAGTAGAAAGACAGACGAGGCCTTGGTGCCCACAAGCCAGCAGGGTGAGCTGAGGACTCAGGACGGCAGTTGCCACTGCCGCTGGCTCAGCAGGCAGAAGCCCTGATGCCCCTGGCGGTGACCTTACCTGGAAATGGCCTTGTCCCTCTGCTCCCTGACCTGGGTGGGACGTGCCACAGAAGAAAACGGGTGATGACGGACAAGGGGTCTTTGGTGCTGCTAGGGAAGCGTGGCCTGGCTCTGGGATCCTGGCCAGTTGGGTGACCTGTAGCCGCCAGGCCTGAGGTGGCCCCAGGTACGGTTTCCTTGGGGGTCTAGGAGACGGACACAGTCCACAGCTGGCCTCCGTGACTCCACGGAAGGTCCTTCCATGCTGGAGGGCCCTGTCTGCCCCTACTCTTCATTCACACAGAAGCAGATCTCCTGGGTTACAGGCCTCAGATGGCAACAGGAGGGCAGGAGAGGGTGGGCAGGGCTGACAGGATGACTCGTCACCAGTGGAGGAGGGGGCTGGGGTCCGAGGTGATGTTGTGCCCAAGGTTCTGGCTGAGACCAGGTGTTTGCTCACGGGAGCGATGGCCCTGGCTCAGTGGGTGGCAGTGCCTGGAGGACCCAAGTTACCTAGGCTCGGTTCTCGGGGCTGGGGTAGTGCAGCCTCATGGTGGGGCCTCGTCTGGGCCGGCATCACCATGGTCCCGAGTCTGGGGGCTCGTCTCTGTTCTTGTCCCTCTTGTGTGTGGATCACAAAGGGGAGGAGGGCTTTCTTGCTCTCCTCTTGGGAAGCACAGCCGGTCTTGCAGCTGGGCCAGCGACCCAGTGCTGCCAGCGACCAGGGTGAGGGGATAAAAACTCGGCCCGTCCATGGCAGTCACCATGGCTGTGCCTGGGGGCCAGGGCAGGGCAGGTGGGGAATCGAGGGGGTTTTCCCTGGGATGGCGTTGGCAGCCGGGGTGGCCCCAGAAGCAGGCCAGGCTGCCCCTTCTCACCCTCTGGGCAGCTTCCTTATGGAGACGCAGATCTGTCTCCGTTGGAGACCTTTCCACGCCAGCCGCTCCCCGTGTGGACGTCCTGACACCTTCCTTTCCTCAGGACGTTCTGGAATCGAAGAACAGCACCATCAAGGACTTGCAGTACGAGCTGGCCCGGGTCTGCAAGGTGCGAGGAGACCACCCACCCCTCCCCCATGTTCTGCCAGCTGCCCGGGGCTCCACACCCCTCCCTCAGGCCCCTTCCTCACCCAGGACCCCACTTGATCTTTACCTTTGGGTGCTGACACAGTCTGAGGCCGTCTGCGCCTGCCCAGGGTCACTTGGCCTGCAGGTGGCCTGGAGTACATCCGCATGGCTCTGACTCTGTCCTGGTGTCCCTGATGGGGCCTGCCCAGTGCATGCGTGGCATCCTGTCCAGCAGGCTGTCCCTGTGTCCCTGTCCGGCCCTTGCTCTGGAGCCATGGCGCTAGCCTGGCCTCTGGGGCGGTTTGGGGCGGGGGGGTGTCTCTGCTCCCTCAGAGTCACGTCCACGTCTTCCAAGCACGTCTTCCAAGGCCTTTCTGAGTCTGGTGAAAGCCACACAGAGGCCTCCTGCAGCTGGGGAGTGCAGTGCCCTGACCCTGGTGCCGTCTGTGCCTGCACCCAGCGTCCCCAGCTCTGTGGCTGAGCCCGCAGCTCTGTCAGTGCTTGGCCCGTGGGGACGCAGACACAGTGCTGCCTGCAGACGCGCTTCCCGAGAGCGAGCACCCCGCGCGCGTGACTCAGATGTGAGCCCTGGGCTGTGGAGCCCCAGCATGAAGGCAGTGCCCGTCATGGGCACTGGGCTCCGTGGTGACCAAGTCCCCTGGGCCTTCCCTGCCCACAGGGCCCTCCCCAGGTGCTCTGGGAACCCCTGATACTTATATGCATTCTTGGGGGAATTTCCGTAACCCACATCTGACTGTGGGGAGGGCTGAACCCCAGAGGTGGGTGAGGGCCAGGGCCCAGCCCCTGAGTCATGCTGGAGCCCGGCCCTGGCTCACCCTTTGCTCTCAGCTCCCAGCACCTTGTCTTGCCAATGCCGGGGACAAGGAGCCCCTTTGAGCTTTTGCTCTGCATCAGGCCAGGCTCTGAGCACGTAGCATGCATCAGCTCTTCAAACGCTTGCAACTGTCTGGCGAAATGTGCCCTTTTAAAAACATCTGCTTTTAAAGGATGGGGGCACAGAAACCCTGTCTGCGTTGGCCCTGCCAGCGCTGTTGCCCAGATCTCGGCATTTCTGGGATGGGGGAAGGGAATAGATGCCAGTAGACAAGGCAGGGGGGTCATCCCTGAGAAGGCAGGGATGCTGAGCCTGAGTGAGAAATGCTTGCAAGGGACCAGGAACTGAAACCACAGCCCTGCTCTGAGTGCACACCCTCTTCAGTCTCCCCAGCCGTGAAACAGGGATGGTGGGGGCATCTTCCATTGTGGGTTACCCGAGGTCCCGCACATGAAGTGGTTGGGTAGTGCCCGGTAAAAGTCCTCAGACTCGGGCCAGAGTTGTTCTCGACAGAAGGAAAGCCTCTGGTTGTCTTCCAGCTGAGCCAGGAGGTGTCTGTGCATGGCCATCACCACCGGCTCATCTGGACCCACTCTTCTGGGGAGGTGGAAACTCAGCTACATAAGATCCCTGGGCAAGTCACTTGGCTTAAAAGGATGGCCCCTTCCGTGGGGCCTTTGATTGGTTCGGCCTTGAGGACTCCAAACACTGGGGTTTGTCCTGCTTGTAATAATCATAATCATATCCCGGGTGCATTATGTTTTCCCAAAAGCTTTAAATGCATGTCTGCAGCCACTAACCAAGCAAATGATCTCCTTAAGACTGGAGTATTGAAAAAGACGTGGGGAATGATGGACTTAAAAAATGTGAACCCGAAGTCTTGACCTGTGAATCCCAGAGATTCAGGAAAACAAAAACAAAAACCCAAACAGAATCAGCAAAAGCTGTGAGCGGCACTAATGCCTTAAAATTTTGATATCTCTCAGGCTAAGAGTTTGATCAAAAGGGGGGACTGTTAAAAAGAAACAACAGGTCCTAAACGGAGTCACTTATGTGAACCCTACCAAGACTTAATACCTAATTGAAGTTTTAGCCTCTCCCTAGAGTGGAAATTTAAACCCATCAGCAGTGGGAGGTGATCTGCCTAAGACCCCCTGCCTCCCCTAAGGGAAGGTGCCCACCCTTTTAACTTCCTTGTCCCACCCTCCTGTGCCCATAAAAGCCTCCGTTTTGTACAGCTCCTCGGAGCACCCTTCCGCTTACTAGATTGGATGCTGCCATGAGTAAAGCCAATTAGATTCTCACATTTAAATAAGCGTGTGAAGGTCTGGGTCTGGTGTAGTGAGCACCTGGTAAAGGCTAGCTCTCCACGGGGCTGGGTGGGCCTGAGCGAGGGTCAGCCCCGGCTACCCCTCCCCTGAAGCCTCTGTGTCCCCACAGGCCCACAATGACTTGCTGCATACCTATGAGGCGAAGCTCCTGGCCTTTGGGGTCCCCCTGGACAACGTGGGCTTCAAGCCCCTGGAGACGGCCGTGACGCTGGGCCAGGGCCCCGCAGGACTCGTGGGCACCCCAACGTAGCCCCTGCCCGGGGCCACTGCCCGGATGACACCCACCTCACGCACCGAGGACAGCAGGTATTTGTTTTGTAGACGTGCGTTGTCAGCAAATGAAGGTTTTCACAAGTGCTGCGTGTCCTGTTGCGTGGCTGTGTGGAGAGGCGCCCCCAGGGCCCACGGTGCCGTCCGGCCCCTTCCCCGAGCCCACCAGCTCTGTGCGCACACCCGCCCCCATCCCACCTGGGGCTGGGCAGCTCCAGCCGAGCGTGCCTAGTGACCGCAGCTGCCTCGCAGATGCCAGCAGCAACTTTATTGAAGCCCGAGTGACAGCTGCCACTGGGAAATCGGGGCCAGAACGTCCCCGGGAAGTGTGACCCTGGTGCCCGTGAGCAACAAGCCTGCCCTGCTGGTCGGGGGCGGCTCAGCCTGCCGTGGTGACGGGTCCGGGCTCGCAGGCCGGCTGCCGGTCAGCCGCTAGCTCCCTCGGTATGTGGTATAAGACCACGGGCTCAGCAGCAGCGGCACGTGGAACTTGCGGGTCTCGTTTGTGATGGTGAAAACGACCTGCGGGCAGAGGGGACACCGGGAGAGCCAGGGGCCAGCATGGAGCGCACTCAGCCTGGCCTCAGTGCTGCCGTGGACCCAGCAGCCCAGACGGCTGACCTGGGGCTGCGGTTGGGGGGCAGGAGCCCCAGGGCCAGCTGGGGGGCGGTGGGTGTGGCTGGGTCCTCCCCAGAGAAAGCACTCTATCTGAGGGGCCCTGGGCCTGCAGGTTCCCAAGGGGTCCCGCCCGAACAGGTCAACTGAAGGGGGACAGTGAGCTGGACGGGGCTCGGGTGAACCTCTGTCCGCAGGGGCTGAGTCAGCCTGACCCCGGAGCAGGGCAGGGACGGGCGTGACGTGGTCAAGCCCGGCACCCCTTTCTTCTGGGAGCCCAAAGCAGGTGCGAGGTGGTGGAGGCGCAGGGCCAGCCTGCGGGTCACGATGAGTCATGGGCCTCCACCCGTCTGGCCCTCACCTCCACGTATGGGTAGAAGCTCTCCTGGCCCCTCTTCTGCCAGTAGCCCTCAGTGTCGAAGGACAGCTTGTAGGTGCCCGCCTTCATCTGGCCTGGCAGCAGGAGCCCAGGGCAGCGGCCGTCAGGGTCCGTGTAGCTGGGGAGAGAAAGGGGGGGGCGCTGCAGAGGGGGCTGAGGAGCCCCCGGCCTGGGTCCCCCAGGGCTGCGTGCCCACCGGCCTCCGATGTCCCGGCAGCCTGACTGGAACTCGGGTGAGCGGGCCTGGGCGGCTATGGAGCAGGACAGCCTCCAGGACCTGGGGCTCTGGAGCAGCCCAGGGACACTGCGCACTGTTTGAGAAATCACAGAGAAGCAGAAGGGAGAAAATTCCCACAATCTACCCCGTGAGCAATAATCGCTTTATATCTAGCATGTATACTTTTCAGATTTTCTCTATGCGTAAACAAGCTCATTTACAAACTTTGAACGGGTTGTACTAGTCACACTGTATTATAACGTGTACTTTTTGTTTAATATACTGCGCGTGGCTTTCTGGTTCAGTAACTGTACCCAAATCGCCGTCCGCGTGGTGGCCTGTTTCCAGCAGCACCAGTGGAGGCTCTGAGGGCCTCTGCTTCCTCGGAGCCCCTGGCACCTGCATCCATGCTCGCAAGCATCTGCGCTGTGATCAGAAAGGGTGGCATTTACCAGCGCAGTTTAGGGGGTGTGGTTGGGAGTGGGTCTGTACGCCCCCCGCCCTGGACTCCGTGTGTTCCTCCAAGCGCAGACGGGGCCTGGACCCCCAGCTTTTCTGAAGGGCTCCATACCCTCAGGCCTGGAACCTTTGGGATCCAGCCTACCAGCCCACACCAGCGGGAGGGTCGGGGGAAACTGCTCACAGGCTGACCCATGACACCTGCCAGTCTGGGCTGGGCGTCCCGCAGCAGAGTCTGGGCCTGGGGCAGGGGTAGCGCTGCCAGGCAGCAGACACCTCCTGCTGCCCCAGCTGTCCCCCTTCGCCCCCCAGTCTAGGAAAGCGGTGCCTGTGGTGTCTGCACACAGGGTGCAGTGAGAATATAGAGAACGTCCAGTGCCCGCCTGCTGCCCCGCACAGGTCACCCGTCAGTCAGTGACAACCAGGCCTTTCAGGTCCCACCTCAGGCCTCGGCTGGCCCAGCCTGCAGGAAGAGACACACCCCTCTTCCCCCTGCAGCGGGCACTTGGGCTGTGAGCTGTCCCAGCACGTTCTGTGGCCCTGACCAGGACTACACAGCCTGTTGAAAGCGCGGCCCCGAGAGTCTGCAGGGGGACTGTCCGGCTGTGGCGAGCCCTGCTCCCTGCCCTCCAGGCCTGCACCCCTTGCCCTGGCGTGGGGCGGGGAGGTGATCTGGACTCGAATCCTGCCCCAGACCGCCCTCCTACCTTTTCCTCAGCTCGGTCCACTGCTGGCCATGGTCTTCGAGCCTGGACAGACGGAGGCAGAGGCCCTCGGCCGGAAGCCCTGAGGCAGTGTCCAGTACGTGGGTGGTCAGCAGGCTGCTGCCCGGCTCCATACCTCTACCCTGGGCCACGAGAGGGACAGGGAAGCTGCCTTGTGTCCACACCTGCCGGTATGAGGCAGCGGAGTCGGTGTAAACAGCCCCGGGGGACAAAGTCCCAAACTGCCCCTGGGCCCTGGGTGAGGAGCTGCGGGTGGAATTGCCGAGCAGCCCGCGCAGGCTGCAGTGACACACTGCCATGCAGGTCGCTGACCTGTCCCCCTCCTCCCCCAGCAGCCCCTTCCCCCCAGCACTGAAGGGGTCTCCACATCCAGGGGCCTCTCCCTCAGTCAGTGCCAGCTGTGGGTGGCCACACGGGGTTCTTCTCCCGGAACTCAGCTCTGTCCCCTTAGCCCCAGGTGGAGGAGAGTTCAGGGGCTCCGAGTTCGGGCCTGTCCCCCTACCTCCGGGGAGCCCAGGTGTCGCTGGAGTGTCCGCAGCCGCAGGGCGACCCCGGAGCTCATGCCGGGCCGGACTGGGGGCTGGCGAGGTGGCGACACCACGCTGCCACCCCCAGAACGTCCCCGGGCCCCTCCCAGGCCCCGGGGGCCACGTGTCTGACCAAACTCGGGGCGGAGCCACAGGGAGGGGTGAGGCCGGTCTGGTTCGCAGCGGCTTCACCTCGGTGCCCACCTGGAGGGGCCCAGGGGCCTTCACGGGGTGGAGGGGGTGGAGGGGGCGGGAGGGGTGGGTAACCGGGGTGCACAGACCTTTGGGGCCGTGGAGGCTCCTCCCGGCCCGGAAGTGGAGCGGCCCTGGGGTCGGGGCGGGGGGCTCGGGGCGGGGCTCGGGGACGTTGGGGTTGAGTGCTGGGCGGGACCGGACGGGGAGGGGCGCGGGGAGGGGGTGGGGCTCTGGCGGGGCGGGTAGGTCCAGCCAAGGTCCACTTCGGCCGCTGGGCGGCGCAGGGCGAGCCTGACGACCCCCGGGAGCCCCTCAACCGGTGTAGCTTGTTTTCTTCCCTGGGAAGGTCGGGATTTGATGGTAGCCCCGACAGACCACGTGGTGGTGCCTCAGGCGGGACCGATGGCCCCTGTGGTCGCACTGCCCGCCCCTCCTCCTACCCGCTCTGGCCCTCGACCCCCAAGGAGCATGGGCCCTGCACACTGACAGCGTAGGGTCTGGGCTATTCAGAAACGAGGAAACAAGAGACAAGGCTGAGCCGACGGGCACGAGTCCATCATTGTTTCGCAATAGTCCATGATGTACACACGGAACCGACTGTATATAATGTATAAATAAAGATAAGGGCGTTCTGTGTTTAAAATCTGGGTGACGTTGCCTGGCGGGTTGGATTGCTCTGGATGTGGAGTCATTTTTCTTGTTGCTAAAGAGCCTTTTCTAATTATTTGGATAGTGAGTGTGGACAATTTCTACATTAAGGATCACACCCCTCTGAGGTGGGGAAGGGGACCTTTCTAGCGACACTTGGGTGTTGGTTACAGTGCTTTGCAGGCAATCAGGAAATGTCTGTCTGAGATTTAAATGCATGTGACGTTTGGCAGGGCTCACGTTTTTAGGAGGTGGCCCCAAAGAGACACACGCCTGTTTTGGTAAACGCCCATGGGGACGGGACCAGAAACAACCAGACTGTCCCCACGGGGGACAGTTAAATACATGAACTCTGCCACACACAGCAACTGTGCAGCCCAGTGAAAAGAGTGAGGCCCATTTGTGTGTAAGGTGGATGGTCTCGGGGCGGGAGGCATGTATAGCTTCGTGGTTTTAAATCCGCAGTAGCTTTCAGCCCATTACAAGGGCAAGCTCACTTATCACCATCACAAGCTCAGGGTGCAGCTATTAGAATCCCCTTTTTACAGAGGAGGAAACTGAGGCACAGAGAGGCCATGTACTGGAATATTTTCTAGTGTGGTACACAAAAGACTGACGATACCAGGTCCACCTCTGGGACAAGCAGTGTCGACAAGCGTTAATTATTTTCATTCTGTAACCTTTCTTTGTACACTTAAAGTCTCAAATGTCAAGCTGACAAAAACAACAATCAAACCTTTTTTGGAGGGTGCCCTTTCACCCCCTTCGTCCTTCTCTGCCCCGAGAGAAAACCTAGTTCTGGGAGAGCGCGGGGCAGGGCAGGGCGTCATCACAGCTCTTTCTGGGGTCTCGCTAGGGCCCCCTCCCCAGGCTGCAGGCTTCACCTGGAACCTTCCCTGTGCCTCTGGGAGGGCAGTGGGTTGATTAAGAGTAGCCATGGGGGTCCAGCTTAATAGGCCCAGTGCCAGCCATGCCGTGCTCGCCGCGTGACCCTGAGCTGTGACCCTGCTGCCAGGAGGGGGAACAAAGTGCGCGTCTACCTGCTGGGCCTCTTGTAAAAAGAGACCAGACACAGGCCTTGAGCTCCTCCCTCCTCCCCACTCCTTTCTGACCAGGTGAGTGTGATGCTTGAGTTGGAGCATTCCACCCCCCCACCCCCCCTGCCCCGCCCCCTCCCTGGCATCAGGAGGACAGACACAGGCCCTAAGGAAGACACACGCTGAGGAGGAAAGAAGCTGCATCCCTGGAGTTGCTGCTGGGCCGCCTGGCAGGTGGGTGGGGCCTTTCGTGTCTGGATTGTGTTAAGTGCAGTGATTTTAAAGCTCTCGCGTTGATTTTTCCAGGTGGGTAGCCCAAAGCGTTTCTGCTTCAGGGAGTTGAGATCATGCAGGTAAAACGTATAACTACACACAGGGTGCTCAGTACCTTGGAACTGACCGTTCTTCCCGGGTGGCTGAGACGCTGAGCAGCAACGAGGGTCGCCCGTCCTCCTGTCCCAGGGAGAAGGCGGCCGGTCGGGCCGCCGTCTGGGTCTGTGCTGGTGCTGGGAGGTCCCCGCCCTACCCTGAGCCCCTGGAGAGGCCCACGTGGGACCAGCCTCTGGGGCCCCGCTGAGGCACTGCAGCTGCGCTATGACACCAAGGGTGCCCGAGCCCCTGCCCCTACTCCACGCCCCACCCCGGGAGTCCTTCCAGGCCGCTGTGGCGGGAATTTGTGGTCAGAACTCAGCGGAAGGGCCATGAGGGCAGCTGGGACCTTCCTGCACTGAGGAAATATTGAACATCACCAGGTACACTGAGGCGACACAGGTGACAAGGGGAAGGCCATTTCACATGGTGCTATGAGCTGAGAAGGCCACACGATGGGCGGTGCCAGAGGGTGACAGGCGCTGGAGGTCAGGGGGCCTGCCGGCAGGCTGAGGAAGGCGAAGCCAGGGGTGGGGCTCACAGGAGGGGCGCATTTGGCCCCCGGTAGCATTTCAGCTCCCCAAGGACCTGGGTTATTGTCTGTTTCGTCAAGGCTGTTCCCGTGCCTGGGATAGGACCTGGCCAGAGGTAGGTGCTACATCAATATCCCTTGAATGAATGGACAGAAGGAGTGTGCAGATACGCAAGGGCAGAGACGTCAGGCTGCAGAGCGGGAGTTAAGTAGATGAAGAGGGCAGACGTGAAAGAAGAGAGCGCGGGAGAGAGAGAGGCACGGTTTCCAGGCCCTGCTTCCCAGCCCTCGCCGGGCTCTCCTCCACCCCAAGCCTGTCTGCACTCTGTTTCTTTACGGGAAGGTGCCTCTGTCCTTCACTCACCCATGTGTCCTGCGCTGCACGTCTCCAAAGCAGCTCCGAGTCTGTTCCCACCACACCCCCTGTGCCCGAAGCCTCCTTAGTCTTAAGCCGGGGCATCAGAGAGCTCTGGCCAGAGATGAGGCCCCTTCCCTGCCCCGGGACAACCGCACCTTGTCTGTGTCGTGGACTCGGCTTTCTGCACTTGTGTGCCCGTTCGGGTCACTGCCTGGTCCAGGATTGGCTGCCCTCGCCCTGGGACAGGGAGCATTTGTGGGTCAGTGCGTCCCAGGGGGTTCTAATGTTCCGCCAGGCTGAGGACCCCTGGCCTGCATCATGACACTGCTGCTCAGCAGCGACACATGGGCCACCGTAGAACATAGTTCACGAGGCATCCGCTGGCCTCAGCTGGACTTCGAGGTCGGGCCGAGGATGGGAGGGTTGGTGCTGCTGGTGCCTGTGATTGCGACTGCGACCACAAGCCTTCAGCTTGGGGGTTGCCGGCACACAGGCACGTGGTGGTCAGCGCGGGGACCACAGGTGCCGCCAGAGAGCAGATGCACCAAATGTGGGGGGCCTTCCCTCCACTAAGTGACTGGCTTCCCGGGTGCTGTCTTGTCAGGCACACCTCAGGGCTCATCTTGGCTCACCACTCAGCAGAGAAGCAGACTTTGATAAATTCATACCACCCCCTTCCAAAACTGACCCAGGAGGAGACTTCCCCTGGATTGAGATCTGATCAACATATTCCTAGTCCCAGCACCAAACTGGGGGGTCCTGGGACCCCTTCAGTTATGTGGTCACCACTTCCGGGGTCAGGGTGCCAGGAATGTTTTCCGGTTTCACCAGGGGATGTGGTCTAATTTTGTGGCAGGCAGAGCCACTTCGTTTTGCCAGTTAGAGGAGGGGTCTTGTGGGTACAGTTCTGATTTCCTCCAGGGATCCCTCAGGGCTCACTGTGCCCGGGGCTCACCGTCAGCCTGTGTGTGCCAGCAGGACCCCGCCTGCAGCAGCCACCTCTTCTGACTGGTTGGTCCATGTGCCAGTTGGTCTGGGGTCTGTTCTCATGGGTTGAGTGTCTGTTCTGAGTGGCTGGTGTCTTCTTCTTTATTTAACTGATATATTTTTTTATTGACGTAGAGTTGATTTACAATGTTGTGTTAGTTTCTGCTGCACAGCAAAGCGAATCAGTTATACATATGTATACATTCTTTTTTAAAAAGAATCTTTTCCATTATGCTTTACCGTAGGGTATTGAATGTAGTTCTCTGTGCTGTACAGTAGGACCACGTTGTTTATCCATTCTGTATATAAAAGCTTACTTCTGCTCACCCCAACCTCCCACTCCATCCCTCCCCCAGCCCCTAGCCCCTTGGCAAACACCAGTCTGTTCTCTGTGTCCGTGAGTCTGTTTCTGTTTCATAGGTAGGTTCATTTGTGTCGTGTATACGTTCCGCATATGGATGAGTCCGTGCAGTATACGTTCCGCATATGGATGAGTCCGTGCAGTATACGTTCCGCATATGGATGAGTCCGTGCAGTATTTGTGTTTCTCTGTATGACTTACTTCACTGAGTATGATAGTGTCCAGGTGCATCCATGTTGCCGCAGATGGCCTGATTTCATTCTTTTTTATGGCTGAGCAGTACTCCATTGTATATATGTACCACATCTTCTTTATTCCTTCATCTGTTGGTGGACATTTAGGTTGCTTCCATGTGTTGGCTATTGTGAATAGTACTGCTATGAACATAGGGGTGCATGTATCTTTTTGAATTATAGTTTTGTCTGGACATATGCCCAGGAGTGGGATTGCTGGATCATGTGGTAGTTCTATTTTAGTTTTCTGAGGAACCTCCATACTGTTCTCCGTAGGGGCTGCACCAATTTACATTCCCACCAACAGTGTAGGAGGGTTCCCTTCTCTCCACACCCTCTCCAGCATTTATTATTTGTAGAGTTTTTAAGGATGGCCATTCTGACCGGTGTGAGGTGGTACCTCATTGCAATTTTGATATGCATTTCTCTAATAATTAGCGATGTTGAGCATCTTTTCATGTATTCTTCTTCTTCCTTTCCTTTTTAAAAAATATTTATTTATTCATTTGGCGGCACGCGGGATCCTCGTTGCCACGTGCGGGATCTTTGTTAGAGCATGCAGAATCTTACGTTGTGGTATGCAAGATCTAGTTCCCTGACCAGGGATCAAACCCGGACCCCATGCATTGGGAGCTCAGCGTCTTAACCAGTGGACCACCAGGGAAGTCCCCTGTACGTCTTCTTCGGAGGAATGTCTGTTTAGGTCTTCTGCCCATTTTTTGATTGGGTTATTTGTTTTGTTTTTTTGTTGCTGAGTTGTATGAGCTGTTTGTACATTTTGGAAGTTGAGCCCTTGTAGGTCGCATCGTTTGCAAATATTTTCTCCCATTGTGTAGGTTGTCTTTTCGTTTTGTTTATGGTTTCCTTTGCTGTGCAAAAGCTTGTAAGTTTGATTAGGTCCTATTTGGGTTTTTTGTTTGTATGTTTGTTTCTATTGCCTTGGGAGACTGACCTAAGAAAACATTGGTATGATTTATGTCAGAGAATGTTTTCCCTACGTTCTCTTCTAGGAGTTTTATGGCGTCATGTCTTATGTTTACGTCTTTACCGCTGGTGCCTGTTCTGATTGGGTGGTGTCTGTGCCTCACCAGCTGGGACAAATGTAGATTTGATTGCATCACTGGGTGGCCCCCTCCTGACCCCTGACCTGTCACTCCAGCCCAGCAGTGGGCACACCGATGGTTCCCCTCTGCTGGTTGATGGTGAACGTGTTGTGATGTGGCACTGAGGGGCTTGCCTGAGGGTGTAGGCAGTGGCCACGTTATTCGTATCCTTATCGCCATCTGCAGAGGTTCCTGTGGGGACAAAGGGGAGAAGAGTTGATGGTGTCAACAGCTAACAACCAGCACGACCAAACAAATTAATATAAAATCTAAAATTAAGGACTTCCCTGGTGGTGCAGTACTTAAGAATCCACCTGCCAGTGCAGGGGACACGGGTTCGAGCCCTGGTCTGGGAAGATCCCACACACTGCAGAGCAACTAAGCCCACGCACTACAACTACTGAGCCTGTGCTCTACGGCCCGCGAGCCACAACTACTGAGCCCACGGGCCACAACTACTGAAGCTTGTGCACCTAGAGCCCGTGCACCGCAACAAAGAGCGGCCCCTGCTCGCTGCAGCTAGAGAAAGGCTGCGCACGGCAACAAAGACCCAAGGCAGCCAAAAATAAATAGTAAATTAATGTATTTAAAAAGACTCTAAAATTAAATGTCTTCGCTTTTTAGTCTACTCACTATGCAGATAACAAAACCGCATCAGGTGATGTAAGTGGCAGCTCAAATACTTCACCAAAGTCTTATAACTATTTCCAAATGATTTGTTTACTTTCTCAGAAATCTTCACGTCATCCTTTGATGTGACTGTCACTATAGGAACCCTGTGCACCATTAACTTCAGGGGCTGAGAAACTGTTAGGTGGCTGAGGGGAGGGCCGTCTTTTATATCCCATCTTTCCATCCGTCGCACTGCTCTCGGGTCCCTTCTGTCCTCCCTTTTCCCCTACCGTTGTCAGGGGAGTCCTGTCTGGACCCTGGCCACGCTGCGGGAGCTGGGGCTGAGCACACAAACCAGAGGGAGAGAAGTGGTGAGGCTGGGCCAACGGGTTCGGGGCAGTGTGTCCTGGTTGCTAGAACCAAGCCTCTGGTGTCTGGTCCACGGAGAGGACCCCAAATGGCTTTGCGCGTTAGGAGGGCGATCGGAGCACAGCCTGCGCTGCCTGGTGAGTGGCGTGGAGGCCCAGGAGGAAGCGTTAGTGGTTGCTGGTCGCAGGCCAGGAGGGGACAGAGCACATCCTCTCACAGCTCCCTTTGCTACGAAATGCCCGGTACCTCTGGTGAACCTCAGCGTCCATCCCCAGGTGTCGGTCGGAAACGATGGGTATATGGACACGGCAGTGCTGCCTGTGGTGCCTCGTGAGACCAACAGAAGCTTCCGGACAAGCAGCTGCTGGGGCGCCGCCAGGTCTGCGAGTAGGCTGGCGCCTGGGGAGGGAGAGCCGGAGGGAGTCCTGCTGGCCCCGGAATCAGGAGCAGTCAGTCAGGTTGCTGCTTTCAGGGGCACGAATTGGGAGCATGAAGGGAATGGGGCCAGAGCAGCCGTGGGGGAGGGTCTGTGAGCAGCAGGGACACGGCAGGGGTGCGGCCGCCAGCGGGCGACCCCGGACAACAGCAGCCCCACGATCCCCGAAGGGCCCCCGTGCCTTGTGGCCCCTGTCGACCCATCTCTGTGGGATTCTGCCTGTGGCCCCCCGAGCCCCCCAGCCCCATTGCTGTGGAGCAGGGTCTCTGCTGCTTGAAACCACAAAAACCTTTGCAGTCCTGGAGCTGCCCCCCGCTCATGTCAGGGGGAACCTTCAGGGCAGTAAGAGTTTCTTTGATATTCGTACTTTAGTTTCCCAGAGTCTTCATATTTTCCCTGATTTTGCTGCCGTGTGTCCCTGAAACCCTCTGTTGTCTCATGGGGTGGGCTTCCTCCATCACAGACCCCTCAAAGGCCTCCCGCCGGGTGAACGTGGGCTTGTCACTCGGCTGCACAGTCTCCACGGGGCCCCTTGTCCCACTCTTGCTGTCCCCAAGCTGGGTCTAGAGAAGGCCCGTCCCAGTGAGAACCCACTTTCTGGCTTTATCTCTCGTCCCAACGACCGGGGAGTCTTCCAGCCTCGGAAAGATCACTCAGGGTTTCCTGCTTCAGTGCTCACGGCAGAGAGCTCGCGTCCTCACGGGAAGCACTGCAGCTGCACGTGACCCGTGACCACGCTCCCAGGGACGGACCACGAGGGGTGATGGGTGAGCTCCTGCACCACTTGCCTGAAGGCACTTTGCCCCCCAGCCCCTTCCTTCTCCCCACTTGGGGGTGGAGTGTGGGCCTGGCCACGAACTCGCTTTGACTGTGGGTGAGGGCGTCCTGGAGTGAGAGCAGGGAGGGGGACCTGGGTCCCCAGTGAGGCCACCCAGTGAAGTGAGGCTTCGTCTGGGCCTCAGTTGGGCTCGGAGGGTATGGCCGAGGGTCTGCTGGACGGGACACCACATGTAGAGGGCCCTCAGCCTCATACGGATGACAGCAGTGACTGTGCTGAGAACTTCCTGTACCAACGCAACAGCAGGGGAAGTGGAGGCTCCAGGGCTTCATGGTAACTAAGTGCAGAGCAGGGACTTGACCGAGCTGACCTGGTGGCTTGGATCCTGCACGCTTAACACTGGAGTGACAGGACCTGCTTGTTCTCTCTGCTCAGCCCTTCTTGCCACCTTCTCCTCCACCCCACACCCTTATTTTTGCTGCAAGAGTCATGCCTCTCTCTTTATTATGTATCTTTGCAGCTAATATTTGTGGTAGAAAATGTCTACTCCGCCATCAGAAGCCGGCATCTCATGGAATCCTCAGCCTCTTCCACGACCGTAGAGCTGGTTCCTGACACCCAGCTCTGCCCACCTCCACCTCTGCAACTCTCATGTGTGGTACCTGCAGTATAACAGGTGCTCAAAAAATGTTTCATGGCCTTCCCTGGTGGCGCAGTGGTTGAGAGTCCGCCTGCCGATGCAGGGGACACGGGTTCGTGCCCCGGTCCGGGAGGATCCCACATGCTGCGGAGCGGCTGGGCCCGTGAGCCATGGCCGCTGAGCCTGAGCGTCCGGAGCCTCTGCTCCGCAATGGGAGAGGCCACAGCAGTGAGAGGCCTGTGTAGTGCAAAAACAAAAAAAAAGTTTCTTGAATAACTTCAGAACTCAGTGGTTGTCTGACATATTTAGAAAAGGAGTGGCCGCCCCTATTGCCAGCACCCCTGAAACCCCGCAGGAGACACAACCTAGTGTGGTCCCTTCTCTCGCCTGGGGGAGCGTCACACCAGCGGCCCTGTCTCCCTGCCTGTAACAAACACACCATAAGGAGGCTCGCTGGCCCCTGGGCCAGTGATGCTGTAAAAACCCGGCCTTGTCCTTGTGAGATTTGGTGTGAAGACAACGCAGAAACAGAACCAGCAAAGAAGGGATCCTGGTCAGGAGTAAATCCCTCTCCATAGTGACCCTGTGAGACCCAAGCACTCCCTCTGCTAAGCCTGCTCCGACTGTTTGGGAAGGGGCCCTTGTGACTGTCCGGGCAGCGGGTGGGAGGGATAACCCAGTCTCTCTTCTGCCTCCTGAGACCAAGGTGGGCATCGGGGAAACAGCCACACCTCCGACGGGGGTCCAGAGCGGGTGTCCCGAAAGGACAGGGCCTAGCCGTCCAGTGAGGCCAGGTCTTGTCCACACCACACTGACCTGCTGGAGGGTCTTGGGTTTCCTGGCATGCAGCACTCCCACCACCAACCCCAGCTTGCAGCGTCTCGGGAGCCCCTCGCTGGCAGCCCCCCCGGGGGAAGAAAGCCGCACAACCACGGAGAAGGAGGATAAGCACGCAGGACAGGTGAGACCAGCACTGAGTGGCCCATGTCCCCTGTGCTCCCCAGGGAGCACCCCAGCCCCGGGCCAGCCATGGCCTTTGTCCTCTTCGGCAGTGTCTTTGCAGTTAATAGTCCCAGACACCTTCCTCTGGAGGGGAAGACGCAGTGACCGCGGGAGGGGTGAGGGCGGGGTGTGCTTTAGCCCTAAACCCGGGAAGCTGCAGAACTTCCCTGAGCCCCGAATGCACCACATGGGTAAACCTGCAGCAAGCCAGGCCAAGATCTGGACAGATTCTCTCTGGAAACACTTTTCATGTCCAACAATAGAAGGTCTGTTAAACCCCCGTCCGACCCCGGGACGTGGGGCACGTTGTAACCATGGAAACTGAAGGGAAGGCGTTTGAGAGGCTTCTTCTTCGGTGTCTCCCCCAGTGGCCCCTGAAGGTACTGCACCCGGAGGAGAAGCGCTCGCTCTTGTCTCCTCGCTTTGGGCCAGGCGGTGCCCACCCCTCACAGCCCCTGCTGCCCGCCTGCTTCTGAGTTGCATGGAAACCTACCGGTCACGAGGCCAAAGCGGGCTCGTCTTGGTGAGCAAAAACAGAGGCCGGTGACAAGGTAAGATGGGGGCTCAAAAGATTTCGTAGAAGAAAAACGTGCACGAGTGTTCCTGTGTGTGTGCACACGTGTCTGTGTGTGGTGACCAGATGCTGTATTAATTGGTGTTGCCTATACAATTATGAGTGGCTTTTATTTTCTGTATTTTCTAAATTTCTTTTTTTTCTAAACACCTGCATATTACGAGAAAAAGAAAAAAACAACAAAGCTGTTGACATCAAGCACAAGAGCTTGCAAAATAAGATCTTAAAGTACATATTTCAGAATGTTACAGGAGTTTTCTCTGGGTGATAGATGAACGGCCTCCTACTTTTGAAAACAAACTTAAGAAAACCTCTTTGGTAAGTTTTCAGGGGCCTGAGCTTTGAGGACAGCATCTGTGGGTGACACCCTCCCCATAGGCAGCTCTGCCTCAGGTACTGGCTGGGCTAGTGGCCGACCAGGCGGAGTCTGGTAGCCGAAGGCCAGTTTACCCTCTTGTGCTCCGCGCTCACCTGCTCAGCTAGGGTCCCGGTAGAGCAGCAGGCAGGTGGGGCTGGCACAGCCATGGGGCCACTGCGGTCAGAGCGGCACATGTGATGGAGGCTGCTGGTGTCCTGTGTGGCCATCCAGGGCACCCGCAGTGTCAGGTGGAGGCCCTGCAGGCGTCCCGAGCCGAGCCCAGCGCGTGTCAGGCGGTGCACATTCCTCCGAGCCCCCCTTCAGCACGCAGCTGCCCGTGGCGGGAGGGTGTATAAGCCGCCAGCCCCCTTGCTAGAGGTGAGCCGAGACTGGGTGAGAGGCCGGAGTGCCTGTTTGCGCCTGAACTGTGGGGTCGCACACCATCGCCGCCACCACACAGGTCATCCATCTTCTGTGCAGGCCGCGGATGATGGGGGCCAGGGACTCGGGGCGTCTTGGGGGCTGGCGGCCTCACCG
The DNA here is from genome assembly GCF_005190385.1 of Monodon monoceros. NCBI lineage: Eukaryota > Metazoa > Chordata > Mammalia > Artiodactyla > Monodontidae > Monodon > Monodon monoceros. The sequence goes on along the minus strand of NW_021703766.1, from coordinate 33,150 downwards.
GGAATGGAGTTTATTGCCAGAGGGGAGGGGAGGGGAGGGGGCAGGCCTTGAACTGCTCAGCCTTGCAGGGGATTCTAGGGCCACCTCTGGTGGGAGGTGCAGGTGAGAAGCCCCAGGAAGTTTCTGGGGCCCCTCCCCCACAGTATTTCAGTCGAAGCCCCTCTGCCGGCATCACCCCCAACTCCGTCCCTCCCGTGGCCGCTGCTGAGAGCCACAGAAGATGGAAAGTTTATGGTGCTCCTCTTCCCATAGGGAAACAAAGCCACAGACACACAGATTCCCTTAAAAAAGCATGAAAGAAAGGAGCCAATAATAGTGGATGTTTGTTATTGACATCCACATGGTTCACGTAGAAATGCTTCACAAGGCTGCATGGGGAGGGGGCCTAAGGGCCGTTGTTTGCAGTCATGGGGTCTGGGCTCCCCGCTTCGGCCTTCCTGAACCCATTGTGGTGGGAACAGGACTGGGCCAAGTTAGGGCTCCCTCAGGGGCAGGGAGGTTGTTCAGAGAGGAGAGGATGGGGCCTCCTTTCTGTACCAGAACTCAGTTCTGGGTCTAAGCACAGCGTGGCCTCCTGGAGCTGTCAGGACCCTCACCTACCCAGCGGGAGAGGCTTCGTGCCACCTCGTCCTCACGTGCAGCCTGTGCACCTGCGCTGCTGGCTGCACGGGAGCCCTGAGCTCCCGGGGCCTCGGGGCCATTAGCTGTGAGTCCACACTGTGCGGGCCTGCTGTGCTCACAGTGTGCCCCATTCTCCGCCAGACTTCTCTTAGAAAAAGTGAGTTGAAGGATAAAATATTCAACAGTTAAGAATTTCAAGGTGGTGACACCGTTGCACTGAAGCACACAGGCCCAGGTACACGGCACGTGCGTTAGAGAAGCTGCGGTGTGGGCTTCGAGGACACTGTGTGCAGGGGGGCAGGAGAGGTTCCGAGACTCACGGGTGGTCCGGTTCCTGCAGGCGCGGCTCCAGACTCCGTTCTCAGCGGCTGTGGGCGAGGGCCGCCTTTCCCAGGTGACTGTGTGTAGAGGGGCTCTGGGGCTGCCCAGGCTCAGCGGGAAGGGCAGCGGTGGGAAGGGAGGTTGCCCGCACTTAGCATCCTGACCTCTCACCTCCTCCTTAGTCAGGGCAGCTAAGTCTGCAGGTGAAGCAGCTGTGTCTGACCAGTGCCTGAGTGGCCCCTTCTTTGTCCAGCTCTAAAGACCTGGAAGACGTGGGCAGGGAGAGAATAACAAAGGGCAGGGCTTGCCCTCTCAGCCTGCCTCTGTGCCAGATTCTGCCTGTGCTTATCCATCAAACCAAAAGGCTGGCGCTCCCATCCCATTTTATAGATTAGAAAAGAGGCACAGAGAGGTTGAGCACCTTGCCACAGGTCACACAGCTGGTGAGGGCAGAGCTGAGAATTGACCCACTATGGTTGGATCTGGAGTCCACATGCTGTGCTGGCCCTGAGGCGACAGCAAAGAGAGAGCGAGGGAGACCAGATACCCCAGATTGAGCCAGGCACACAGGCATGCACCCACACATGCACGAGGCCTTCACCTTTGAGGCTACAGAAGTCAGAGGAAACCAGAGAGGAATGAGGAGAGGCCAAGGGAGAATGCCCTTCCAGGGGTTCAGTTCCTACGGAGACCGGGGCTGCGAGTATGCGTTCTCTGTGGCCCTCTTGGACCCCACTGCTTTCAGTGATAAGGGGGGAATGAGGTACACAGTCTGGGCTTCAGATTTGTATGGAGACAAAATTTATTAAAACAGGAGTCCAAAAAACCATGAAGGGGATTGGTATGAACATCTCCAGGGCAATTAAGAAACCCTCTGCTGTTTATCTACCTTCTCTCTTATCATGAAAGCAGAGGATCTACTTAACCAGTTATTTCTGTGCTCATCACACTCTTAGGGAATGTAAGGGGTCATAGACTTCCTTTGAAGCTCCCTCAGAGCCGAGGTATGTGGTGGCTACATTTATCCTCCCGTGGCTAAGATGTGGTTTATTGGTAATGACTCCCTCACCCTCCCCGCAAACATAGGGCTTCTCCCCTGTGTGTGTCCTCTGGTGTGCGATGAGACTTGACTTATGACTGAAGTGTCGCCCACACTCCCCGCAAACATAGGGCTTCTCCCCTGTGTGTGTCCTCTGGTGCTTGGTGAGACTAGACCTATCCTTGGAGCCTTGCCCAGAGCCTCCGTACTTGACTTTTACAACTCTTGATACTCCTGCCCCTATGAGTAATTTGCCTGTGGCCTCTGGGTTCACTTTCTGGCCTGTGCTGGGCCCTGCCTCCATCATTCTCTCATGTGCCCTAGAGCTCCCCATTTGTCCTTTGGGAGAGGAGGAAAAGGCCCTTGAAATCCTCCCCAGCCTTATCCTTTTCAGCAAAGGTTTGGACCTTTCCTTGACCTCTTGATATTCAGGTTTGTTACTCCAGCTGTGTGGATCAGAATATTGCTGCTGCCGATTTTGATAGCCTGGGCAGGGATCCTCTGGTTGGACGCGGTCTCTTGCAGATGTTCTCGGGAGGACCTGAGACGGGTGACTGCATTCCACGTGTTGGCTGAGGATTTTCTGACTGGAGAAGGCCAAAGAGCAGGAGCCACATGGATGGATCTTGGGCTTTGGGTCTGCTGAAAGAGGAAGCTTCTGGTCAGGTAGATGGTTTGTCTCCGGTAAGGCCTGAACCACTAATCATCTCAGTGTTGACAGCGCAAGCTCTGTGTCCCAACCAGTGTGCCTTTACAGTCTACTTTTCCATTCCATTTTTACTCACTCTGTCTTCTTCAGAAATCCAGAAAGCCCGTATCAAGGGCCTCTTCTACCTGTGGCCCTGACTAGGGACCTTCAAGTAGCATCAGAGGCAGTGTCACTCCTTATAAGAGGTGGAACTGCAGTGACTTTTGCCCACATAGGAGTATCTGAAAAGTCCTATCACTTTGTGACAGAGGGGCCACAGGTATTCTTTCCTGTTGGGAGAGAACACTCTTGATGATAGGTGGAATCGCCCTGAGTGACTTCCTACGAGGGGAAGGAATTTATTAAGTGAGGGGCACTCATCCTGGAGATCTCCAGATGTGGAAGGCAGGGTAGGGTAGTGGTTAGGGCACCTGTGAGGAAAGCTGGATTTGAGGCTCCTCATTCACAGAGACATATTAGTTGAGCAGCCATTGTGTCTGAATCTCTGTGAGGAAGTGGGATTCAGATTGGACAAGACCGAGTGGTCCAGGTCCCACTGACTAACGGACTCTGGCTCCTGATGCCCCAATTAGGTCATGAATTGCTTCTCTCTCAGTTTTCCATAAAGTGGAAAATGAAATTACGTCCTTCCTCAGAAAGCCTCACGAGTATTCACACCTCATTGATTTCAGTCAGGGTTAGTCCGTTTAAAATGCAGTAGGAAGTCCTGTTTAAAAATACACCCCAGCTCCTGCCCTTCTTCAGCCAGTCCGCTCTCCCCTCTCACCTGGTGATGAACTGACCTCTGAGCGGATTCCCCACTGCTATCTCTTTCCAAAAAATGAGCCAAAGCATCATCTTAGAGCAGAGAACATGCCCCCTGCAGCTGAAAACCGCACGGTTGTTTCACGTCACCCAGGGGGACCCCCATGTCTATGCGTGGAGCACAGGCCCTGAGGCCTCCGTGTTCTGTCCAGCCTGCTTCCTCTCCCTCTGTGCTTCCCTCTTTGACCACCTGCATGGCCTCTGTTTCCTGCCCTGGTGCTGCGGCACTGGCCGTTCCCCTGCCTGGAACACTTTGCCCACAAATGCTGTCTCTGGAGAGCGCCACACCCCACCCCTCCGCTCACAGTGATCCAAGGCACTTTTTCTGGGCTACTTTTCCTCAAAGCACTAACTGCTGTCTGGTATGAGGCACGTGCTGCTCTAGGGCAGTGATTCTGACCGTCCTGTTCAATCTCTATTTCCAGTTCGTGGAGCCCTGTCTGGCACAGTGTATGAACTCATGTGACAACGAACCGAAATGGTGACTGAATGCAAATCAACGTGTACACATATCATCTAGAAATATGGAGGAGATGAAGAAGAAATGGCTAAAGGTGAGAGAGCTGGTAGGTGCTCGAAAACGTGTTTTTTTCCTCTAAGCCTTTCAGCCCTATATGACGTTATATATTTTTTGCATGAGGGATTAAAAAAACTAGAAGAAAAAAATTTTAATATAAAAAGTTTCCCTAAGAGTCAAAGGCTTATGGATCAATTTCTGAAGCATCTTAATTGAAACTTTGCTGACTCCAGACTGGAGTTTACCCTGATGGAGAGCCGGACCATGAAAGCTCCCCAGGAGTGCTTCTTGCTTTGCGTTGGAAGAGCAGTGGCACCCACCTCTGCCCGCCGCCACGAGCTGGCTCTTCCACCCGCTGCCTCGCGGGATGCCGAGCTCCTGGCTGTACTCGTCCCCGTACCAGACCAGCAGTTCACAGCCCGGCCTGACCACCCGGCAGGTTCGGTAGAAGATCTGCCTGTGATACTGGAAGGCCACCAGGTTCTGCTCTTCCTCATCCCGGGCACAGTTCACATACCTGGGGTTGGGGCAGAGAAAGGGACAGAAAGTGCAGGCGATGGGTTCCCTCCACCTGTCAGACCCGAGCCAGCTTCTTGCCGTCGCGGCCTGGTGCTGCCCCAGCTGCCGCCGCTGCTGCGCGGGAACCTGCTGCTCACGCCTTCGAGCTTTTCCTGTGAATCCCTATCTCCAGATGCTGTTGCCCATCCAGGCCAGATTGCTTTTCTCTCCTTACCTACTTATCTGTTTTCCAAAGCCCGATTCCAGACCTGTCTCCACCTGGATTGGCCGTAAAACTGGTGACCTCTAAACTCTCAATGAAGTTCTGTTTTTATTCCACAGAACTTGGTGCTTCTAGTTTAGCACACATCCCTCAGCACTCAGCCCCAGCCTATGTTCTCTCGAGAGGCCTGTCTCCAGTCTCCCCACGTGCATCCAGGGCCCCCCATTCACTTGCCTCCCCCAGGTTCCTGTAGAAACTTGGAGAGCTCTCTGACTTAGCTCGAAACACAGAACAATAGTAGTTTATTCATTTTCTGCCTCCCCTGATGAAAGGAGGGGACCTTAGAGAAAGGGGCTGCTCACAACCATCCTGCAGTCTGTTTGTCTCCTGGCTTCAGAACCCAGTTCTCACTGGAAGCAAGGCTGGGAAGGTGGCTGCCCTCACAGACTAAAGGTACCTCCCGTTAGGTTATGGTGGTGCCGTGCACTTCTTGAAAAATAGGAAAATTATGGTTAAATGTTCCTAAAATCAATTGCTTAATGTCTGTCTGCAGTGTGTCCTCCGTAAGGACATGGGTGATGTGATCTGTTTAAGTAATGGACTCCATTTTCTAAACTGGAGCATAATAGCAAGTGCTTGATAAGTGTTAATTAGGTAAATAAGTGTCCCTGGTGAATCTAGACTCCTCAAGTTGTTTTCAAGTACCCCAGTTTTCTTGAGCACAGAGACGTATTTTGAGGACACATACTATATTTTTATTTCCTTTTTTCTGACGTCTCTTGAAATGAAAGAGCATTGTATGGAGAAAAAAGAGGGACAGAAGATGTAAAAACCATTGAGGGGGGCAGTCTGAGAAGGAAAGGGACATGGGCTTGAGAGAGATGAGTGTCCTCTCTGGAACCTGGAAACCTACTGGGCTTACCTCATCCAGTTGGCCCAGGACGTGTCCTTTCCATCCACATACTCGTAGCAGTTTCTCCCTTTGGTGATCTGAGTGTCAGAAAAAGAAGTTAAAGCCTTTTTTCTTTCTTTCTTTTTTTTTTTGGTGGGAGGTGATAGAAGAATTATTTCACTCTGCTGTCATCAATGCTCTTCAGCCTACATGGATGCAACTGCCAATCGTGACCACGCAATAAGCTCCTTAATCACCATCCTCATGTCTGAGTCTATTTGTCCGCTCAGGCCAAGGGCCCCGCACGGGAGGAGCCGCTTCTTTGTGCCTGTACCACCGTGCTCCCACCTGGCCTCTGATCTTTAAGTAGAAGTTCCGTGTTCATGCAAAGTGCACTCAGTACACAGAGCTAACCGTGTTGTCCCCATCCACGTCCTAGCATGTTGAACGTGAGGCCCCCCCCGCCCCATCCACAGAAGGGATGTGGAGGCCAGAGGACAGGGGAAGAGGTGGGTGTTTCTCACCAGCCAGGAGTATCCACTGTTGGCGGCCTCTTCATCTTCTGTGATCTGGCCCTCATAGGGGCCAAAGTGCAGACCCAACGGCAGATCGGATGCCTCGTTCCATACTCCAAGCCCAGCCTCAGGGATGCCTGATGGTCTGATACTTAATCCAGGGGGCAGAGTGAGGGCTGAGCGGTTGGGATGCCCCTTCTCCACTGCACTGTCCTTTACAAATGAAGGGGCCCCGTGAGCAGCACAGCTGTCAATGAAGAAGTTCTGACACTTCTCACAATCTGGAGGCGAGAGCGACAGGGATTAGGGAAGATACAGTGCGTGTTCCTGGTTGTAAAGACCTTCAGAAAGAACCAGGGCGCTCATGTCATTTGGCCTCAATCCTGTACCCCAAGTCACTAGACAAAGGGGATGATTTGGGGACTAAATGCTAAGGTGAGATTATTGTAGCAAGACATAACAGCCTTCTCTGTAATGGGCCAGTGGGGTCACTCACAGAGGTAGTCGTCATCCTGGGGCTCGCTGACCTCTTGGTACACGTGGCCCTTTCTTTCTCGTAGGCTATACATCTTCACTTCAATCTGCTTTGCTCTGCGTTCTAAGTTGGAGAAGAGTAGGTAAGCAAGGTTGGTGGGGTCTGGAGTGTTGGTCCCTGTTTTATCAGAAAATGTGAAATCCCCTCCCATCAAATCATCGCCTGTCCTTCTGTATACTTTGTTTTTCCCCCGTTTAGCTACTGGTTCAGACAGACCGAGGCTCCACACTGACTACAGACGCCCAGTTCAATGTTAGCTTCCTGTTCTTCCCATTATTAGATTTAACTTCCCAACCTTTCTACGTAGAAAATGGTTCATTGACACATTTACTCATTCAGAAAATATTGGTTAAGGCACATTACATGTTAGGCATTGAGCAGAGGCCTTAACTAAGAAAGCATGGTCACTATTATCACAGATGGATTTTTGAACGTGTATGTGTCCGTACTTTTATAATTAATTTAATGTTTTCAAACACTATACGAGTTATGTATCCTTACGTTTACTTTAGAGATTAGCAATCAGGACCTCAGAAGACATGTAAGATTTTCCCAAGGCCCCAGTGCTAACTTCAGGTCTCAGATCAGTCCAGCCTAAACCCACGCCTACCCCAAGTCCACCCCACACACCTAGGCCATACTAATCAGCGTTTCTAGAAGAATTAGAGGGACTAAAGCCCCCACGTTATTTTCTCTCACCCAGCTTTTGTCTAGTGTGCCATGCAGAGGTGCTTGCCGCTCCGGGAGGGGGCGCTGGGCTCTGGGCCTGCGCAGGGCCACTTGCCTTCTGCAGTTGCGCTGCTCCTGGCAATTTCTTCAAACTAGATTCATTACTTAATGGCACCGGGGGCACTACCTTCAACGGGAGAGTCACATAGTGAAAGACAACATGCATTTCTTTAGTTCTTTAGGGCTTATGAAGTGTTTTCACATGCATGACTTTAGTTAATACTCCAACAACCCTTGGAAATACCCCGGGCGGGTGGAGTCTGAACACTAGAGCGTAAATAAAGGGCCTAAGTGGGTAGTGAATCAAGACTAGAACCCATATCTTAAGGTTCCTTCCCTTCAACTTTCTCTCAAATTTCTCCATAAAAGAGAGAGCGAGTCAGGGAGAATAATTGGGAAGAATCAACAAAGTCTGGGAAAGAAGCGGGGGGTAAGGGCTTATAGAAAAAAAGAGGGGGTCTTTTATTAAATTAGTGGACCTCTGATGGACGAGGAAATGTGGAAAAGTACAGAGGGGACAAAACACTTCTGGAAAATGAGGTGACAGAGCAGTGAGATTGGGAAGAGAACAAAGAAATGGTATGGCAGAAACTTATCTAGACAATAAAGAAAATGATGCTGAACGTTGCAGGTTGCCATATCCTAGAGAGAATGTTTGGAATCAGAGTAGCTGGTTCCCATCGATTCTGCTTGAATAAGGCTGTACGACTAGCTAGTTCTCCTCAGTTTCCTGAACCATAAATTGGCATACATGCTAATTCTTAACGTCACAGTGGACATGCAATTTAATAACGTTCACCAAATTGTTTTGTGAGCTACTGATATGTAGTACAGTGTGAACGTGAGAGTCCAGCCCTGCTATCAATTCACCCCCTCAACTGTCTCCCTATTTGAAATCTAGCTCACAGATACTATCTTCAGCACTCCTTGACCCTCTTACTTCTAGGTGAATGTTTAAATGTGGAGTCACGCATTCAGAAAACCTCCAGGGGGCCCTCAGGGGCCTTGAGCTGGGCCTGGGACTTCTGAGAAGAAACGGGTATGGAGCAGGCTCTCAAAGCTTGCAACGCAGGGGCAGGCTAAGCAAATGATTCCAAACGTGACAGTTGCCTAATTAGAGCCCGGAGGAAGGAGCTGTTACTTTCTCCTGCAAGAATGAGCATTTGAAATCAGTTCCAGAGGGATGAGTTTCTGTTGAAACGTGGGTAACCTATATGAAGTCCTAAAGTTATTTTCTTATTTGTCGTTTTCAGTGATCAAACTTGAAGCTAGTCAGGGCTGGGAGATGCTTCCTCTTATTAGAGTAGCAGGCTCTGAGGTTGGGGGTCCATCTCCTTCTTCGTCTCGGACAATCCACTCTACAAATTGCCTACAGATCTGTAAGCTTCCCTTAGTCAGATGGTCTTAGCATGTCACTCACTTTGGCGTAGCAGAAAACAACTGAGGTTGAAATCACCCGTCATGTGAATGATATAAAGATGTATGTATGAATAAGACAGTGTAAACTTTATAAAACTATGGAAGTTCTACTCAGCTTGTAAGTGTTTTAGAGAAGGAGCTTTGGATGAGATTGCCCTACCAGTGATACTGTGATCTCAGGCATATACTCAAACATTTCTTTACCTCAGTTTCTTGATCTATTCAATATAAATGGCGACAGTTACACTACCTATAGGTGCTACAGGATTGTTTTAAGGTCTAAAGTGAGTTTATTCATGTAAAATAGAGCCTGAAGTATTATGGAAATAACGTGAAAATAGAACAACCTACTACTGTTGCTATTCTTATTAACTATAAAAATGATGATGATATCAGACATTGTGCTAAAGAATCATGAAAGGAAGCAGCAGTTTCTAGGATACTCTGTGTATTCTCCTATTCTTACCTGTGATTGGATCCATGAGGAAGGTTTTCTTGTCAACAGGATTTGGGAAATACTTACCTTCTGGTGTTTACTGTGCTCCACTCTGAAGGCCAGCCAAGAAGGTTTAACTAAAAGATGATGAGAAATCAGTGTTTTGGTTGGTAAATGTTTCCAGACTCTGGGCATCTGAATTAAGGACACAGAATTCTGAACCAGAGAGTGACAAGTGCAAGGATTACCAAAGGGGGAATGGAAAATGATTTCTGTATCATCAATGCCTATGCTTCCACTGGGAGCATCACAGTTTCCTTAAAATTAAAAAAAAAGTAGACATAAACCTCATCTGTGCTTCATCCTATGTTCATAAAGTATCTAATACATTTACTTCATGACAAAAATACTCAACAAAGTAGGAATAGAAGGAAGTTACCTCAATATAATAAAGGTCATATATGAAGGGTCCACCTCTAACATCATACTGATTGGTGGAAAAAGTGATCTCTTCTAAGATCAAGAAAAAAAGGAAAGGATGCCCACTCTCACCACTTCTATTCAACATAGTACTAGAAGTCCTAGCCAGGGAATTAGATAAGAAAAGGAATCAAAAGGCTTGCAATTTGGAAAGAAAGAAGTAAAATTAGGTTTGTTCACAGATGACATGATTTTATGTGTAGAAAATCTCTAATATTCCACAGAAAACACTGTTAGAACTAAAAAAAGAATTTAGTAAAGTTGCAGGATACAAAATCAACACTCAAAAATCTTCCTATGCACTCGGGACTTCCCTGGTGGCGCAGTGGTTAAGAATCCACCTGCCAATGCAAGGGACACGGGCTCGAGCCCTGGTCCGGGAAGATCCCACATGCCGCGGAGCAACTAAGCTCGTGTGCCACAACTACTGAGCCCGCATGCTGAAACTACCAAAGCCCGCGCGCCTAGAGCCCGTGTTCCACAACAAGAGAAGCCACTGCAACGAGGAGCCCACGCACTGCAAAGAAGAGAGCCCCCTCTCGCCGCAATTAGAGAAACCCCGCACGCAGCAACGAAGACCCAACGCAGCCAAAAAAAAAAAGAGAGAGAGAAAACTATTGAGAATTATACTGGAAAACCTATACATCCACCTCCATTCAGTCTTATGTCACCATTCTGCCACAACCACTGCGGGTCTTTTAATTTCTATTTCAAAATTCAAAAACAAAATAAAAACAAACAAAAAACTAACCAAGACACAATGAAGCCACCTGCCAGCCCTTACTCCTTTGGTGATGAATTTGGTACTTCTTATTCACATTCAAATTTTTATACATTTACGGCCTTTTAATGTACCTATAAACAATATATATATATATATATATATATTTTCCAATAAAAGGTCTCATATTTATTACTGAGCCAAAGCACTAATGCAGAAACACTGACACAAGGAGAAAAATCATTTTTTCCCAATAAAACAAATGGATGCATTTGTCCAGATAGTAGAGATGCTTTCAGAGTGATATGGTAAGATGCAAGTGACCTTCCACAGCATAAATACATGTGCCACCTCATGGGTGGCTCCCTATAGACCCAGCTTGGTTCTTCTCTAGTGTCTTCTCTTGGAGCTGTACCTGGTTTTATTACCAATTTTCATTTGAGTCCACTGGGGAATGGGACGATTCTCCTTTGGTTTCTGGCCCAGGAATCGCTCGATCGTGAAAGTCTTGTGAGAAGACATGGTGAGGAGCAGAGTCAACTGCACGTCGGATGGCAGAGAAGGGGAGGCTAATTATTTTACATATTTAAAAAATTTATATGGATAGTCTCTTACTGTATAATATTCTGTTTTGCATCTTGCTTGTTGGGTGAAAAATTATGGGTTTTTTTTTTTTTTTGCTAATGCCTGAGACGCAGCTGAGACCCAAACCCAGGTTGTTTTCAGGAAGACACCTCTAAGTCTTCCTGGCCCCTCACCTTGCTGCCTTGGAGTCCATTCTTCATCAGAATCCTCAGGGTCACCCACCTGGGCTTTGATGGCCTGCCTGCGGTGACACATGAAAGCTGGCCGAGGGGCTCTGAGACCTGGAAAGGAGCAAAATCTTGGTTCCAAAAGGGAAGAGCTGGAAGGAGGAACAAAGCCCAGAGGCGATGGAAAGTGCCACAGAGTCAGTGTGACTTGGTAGGATGGGCTGGGAGAGTCTGGAACCAGGCAAGGGGTGAGCTCTGCGCTGCCAGGGCCAGGCCCACACTGAATACAGAAGAACACACATTTCCTGCAGGTTGGTCTCCACACGGAAGGCAACTGTGAGCAGATGAAGCCATCTCAGAGAGAGCCAAGCTAACACTGAGACCGAAGACCTGGTTCATGCTTCCCAGGCTCCCAGGCACCCAGCATTTCCTGTTACCTATAGTAATCAGTGCTTCATAGTTCTTTTTCACATTCCTATATCGGATTTTTTCCCATTCTCCCATCTCTGTCCATTCTTCCTTGGAGAAGTATATGGAAATGTCTTTGAAAGCATCTTTGGCCTAGAGAGAATAATCGATTTCATCAGTGACTTACTAATCTAAGTCAGAACTTAGAGCTGGGCCCTCTCCTCCACCTTGTGCAGGGTGTAGCCTGAGGCTGCTGGGTGGTCTCTGTGAGACAAGGATGAAGGTTTTCCTTCCTGACCGTGTCCTGCTTAACTGAGCAAACACTGAGCATTTTCCTAACTCTCCCTGGACACACAGCAGTTGACGATGCTATAGTGTCCTGTCCCCCCCACCCCGCCCCGCCCCACCATCTTAGACAGGACCGGGCACCCCCATCCTGTGTACCTTCACAGAGAAGGTCACCCAGCGGTGCAGGCCAGGAGTCTGTGGCCCTCCAGGGACCAGCTCCTTGTCCCTCCTGTAGAGCCGGCCTAGAGCCAGGCTCTGCCTCCTCCACCGCTCACCGTGGGCTTCCACGCTGTTCTCCCAGCATCTCCCTCAGTGCTGTCCTCCGGCCACCTGTCGGTGCTCATGGGCCTGGGACCGCCTCAAGGCCAAGGTGCCTGTGGAAGGAGAAGGTGCTGAGGTAGCCCAGGCCCCTGCCCAGAGCTAGGTCTGTGTTCCTCGGCTGGGGTGTCCCGAGCAGGAAGGTGTGAGGACCCCGGCAAGGATTAGAGGATGTGGAGGGTATTGATGGGGTGGACGGATCCTCGCCAGCCACGACAGTCCAGCCTAACGTGAAGTAGATTCGGTTTCTTTGGCCCCCCTGCAACTCGGGCCCTCTGAGGAAAGGCACTGGGAGGGCTGTGTCTGTGGGTGCCTGAGGGAGTCCTGAGGAGACCTGGAAGCCCCGGACTGCTGGGCTGGGGTCAGGTTGACAACCAGGGCTCTCTTCCAGCGAGGGACAGGGACTATTTCTCCAAGAAGGGCTTTGGGGATCTCCACCTGGGGACTCCGGAAAAATCTGAGCAAAACGTGCGTTCTATGTCTAAGGGAGAGATCGCTCAGCCTGAGGAGATTTGGGTCACTCTGGCTAAGGGAATTGGGGTTCCTCAGACCCGAGGGGATTCAGGGTCCCTTAGGCTGATGGTATCTGGCGTCTTTTGGCTGAAGGGATGTAGAAGGCGCAGGTTGAGAGAACCTGGGACCTTTGAGCCTGAGGAAATCCGGGGTCTCTCCTTAAGGGGCTTTAGGTTCTCCCACATTGAGGGTACCTGGGGTCTTTGAGGATGAAGGGGTTAAGAGTTCCCGGGCTGAGGGTAGTCAGTGCCTCTGAGGGTAGGGAAATTTGGCCTCTCTGCGGGTGCTATTTTTAGGGCGCCTAACCTCTAGGGGTTACTCCAGGTATTTGGGGGGGTCTAAGCATCAGGGGATTTGGTGTTTCTGTGGGTGAAGGGACTTTGGGTCCCTGAAGCTGAGGAGATGTGAGGTCCCTCAGGTTAGGACCCGGGGTCCCTCCAAGCTGACGGGATTTGGAGCCCCTCAGGGTGAGGGGATCTGGGGCCTCCCAGCCTGGAATTTGAAGGCCTCGGGCTGAGGGTTTATAAGGGTTTCGCAGTTCCCGTCAGTCTCCCCGCTGTCCCCTCGCAGGCCCCACCCCGGCCCGGTGCGCGCTCCGGCTTCTGCAGCTTCGCGAACTCCTGAGGTGAGGCGAAGCGAAGGGCGCGGAGCCGGCTTGTAAAGCCCCGTCAGGTGCAAGCCACCAATCGGTGCTGCGACAGAAGCGGTCCCGCCAATAGGCGGCCGGGACGGTGCGGAGGGCGCAGAAGGTCCCGCCCCACCACTCGGGGATTGGCTGCTCTGGGTCCCGCGCGTGTCTGAAAGGAAGCCTCCAGCGCGCAGGAGCAGCTTCGCGGTTTTCCCTGACTGGTTTTTCCGCCCGCCGTCAGGCAGCCCGTCTTAATCCTGGAGCCTCAGGCGGGCGGTGGGTCTTTAGGGTGGCCGTGGCGTCCAGTGCCCTGAACAAGGGTCTTTGCTCCACCGGACTGTAGTCGTGCTCCCGAACTTTCTCCTAGGCCCACCTGTTCCCTTCCTTGTAAAATCCAGTTTTGGCAAGAACTGTTTGGGATGAGTATTGCTTTATTCAGGGGAAAACTAGGTAATTAACTAAAATCTGATGAGACACAAAATAAACAACATACGGTCAAAGATTTAAACGCAACAAATGGAATAATAAGTATATTAGAAAAAACACTGGGAGAATTTTAAATCTCAAAGTAGAAGTGGCACTTAGGAGTAATCTGTATGTTTAAGCAATGTAGGTCTAAAAAGGCTTCAGAAATGAGATATAAATAAAACCAGAAAGCCCTGCAAGTGTTTTCCATTAAAGTGAGGCATCAAATTCGAGGACAATGGATCTGCAGAGGGGGCTTCATAAGATAAAATGGGGAGAGTGTTTCTGCCCCTTACCTAGCTTTGGTTACAGAAACGTAACATGATTTCCATGTGTTGGAAGCAAGACAGCTGACTGTAGAATTATTGTCAAGGTGGGACCACGAGTGCTGGTTGGGGGTCTGGATGGAGAGATGTTACCAGAAAACTGGGTTTGCCTCTTGGTGGGTGTCGAGCCAAAAGACACAACCCAGCCAAAGATTGGGAGAAGGAGGGATTTATTACTTGCAGCAAGTAAGGAGAACACCAGGGATCTTGTCAAAACAGTGTCTCCCCAAACCCCCAAACTGGGGAAGTTTTAAGCTATGGGTACATGCGTGTTCATGGAGGGCCTTGGGCAGTAGGCAGAGTGCAAGCTTTAGATGATTGAAGTCTTGAGGGTCAGAAGCGGTCACCATCGGCCACCCTTAGGTTACATTTTATCTGGCGTTGATAGATGATGTAGATATAGATATCTATTCTTTTTCAGATTCTTTCCCCTTATAGGTTATTACAAAACACTGAGTGTAGTTCCCTGTGCTATCCAGTAGGTCCTCGTTGATTATCTGTTTTATAAATAGCAGTGTGTATGTGTTAATCCCAAACTCTTAATTTATCCCTCCCCCTGCCTTTCCCCTTTGGTAACAATAAGTTATAAGATTTTATATTCCTCAGAAATGGGGGAGCTGAAAGAGGTATCATTTTCAATGGAAAAGCATTCAAAAGAAGATTGAAGCTCCAGCCAAGATTATTAGATGTACAGCCTTGGGAAAAAATCACTTAATTTCTGTAAAGTTGAGCTGACAAATAAGACAATAACCCTCCACTGAACTTGCTTATAATCAAGTGAGGGAAATATCAAATGGCAGTGTTAGAAACATCTTGTTTTACACGAGCCTTATACACTGCTCTACGTTCATTACAGTTTGGCTCACACATCTGTTCACTGAAGTTACAATGTTCTCAAATTCTGTTACTGATCCTCCAGAGTGGGCCCCGATAAGGGTCCCCCTGCCCAGTGTCACTGGAGCCAACAGAACGAGACTGAGTTTGGTTCAGAAGCAAAGGAAAACTTTGTATTTTGATCAGAGAATGGACAGGTGAGACCGTGCGTTCCCCCGCGGGCTGTGGGCGGGGCTGCTGTGTAGGGATCCCGGCAGCCTCAGCGGGAGGGAGGGGGCGGAGCTCTCGAGGGCCGGGTTGGCTGGAGCTCAGGCTCTATATCGTGGAGTCTGCACGGGGCCCCGCGAGCTGAGGTGTCGACCCAGCCATTCTGCACTAGGAAATTGGGTCTGAAGTGCCGGGTGTGGGACCTCTGCATGCGGAACCCTAGGAGCACGTGAAATTAGACAAGGCACAGAGGAATAAATGTTAGACTATATTTTATTGCCCAGATTCTATTTTTATCTCCCAGGAATTTTTCATGGGCTTTGCCGGTGACAAACCTCTCCTCTGCCTTTTGTCCCATTCCTCATTCTTGGGGCGCTGTGGGTGCAGACCCCTCTTCTGTAACTACTTTGTGCTGAGTTGGGAGTCCTCATACGCGGGGGGAGGGGCAGAACTTCTCCCCAGCAGCCTCCAGGTGAGGTTGATTGTCCCCAGGCCTCCTGCCTCACTGCTCGTCCGCCTGAGCGCCAGCATTGGAAGTGTTATAGATCCTAATGACCTTTAAGGGTCCAGGAAAGAGATGCGCAGAGACGCTGGAGGGGAGCCGGTTTTACCCCGCCCCACATTTGTTCGGCCGCCTTAGGCTGACGGTTTCTGCCAGCCTAGATGCTCTGACCGGTAGTCTGCGCTTTCTTCAATTAGGCCCCTGAATTAACGTGCAAACAGCACCAGGTGTCAGAGTCCTGCCCGCTCAACTCCCAGACAGTCCAGGGCCGGTGGTGATCCAGGACCATGACGGCCACTGAGTCAACGGCCTTTTGAAGTAGCCAGGAGTCCAGCTGGTCTTATTGGCCGCCGTCACCGCGGTGTCTGTAGGCTTTTCTGTGGTGACAGCGTGATATATGGTTCCCCCGCCAAGCTTATTAGCTCCCCTCTGGGTGCCGTAAGTCCTGCAAGCAGTAGTCTGCTCTTTTGGGGCACACTCTTGTTGTTTTCTGAGAGAAGCTCCAGGTCAAGTGATGGTCACACGAGTCGTCATGGGGGCCCGTTGCCCCCGGTTGTCTCTCTGGAGGTTGGAGTTGGAGGGCCTCCTCACCCGAGGTCAGTGTGCCCACGGAGCGACCCCTGCAACTTCAGGGCATGGTGGGTGGTTAGGATCACCACGTGGGGTCCTTTTCCCTTAGGAGGGAGCTGGATTTGTGGGCTGCTGATTTCCAGGTTTTTAGATACCGCCAGTATCCTGGCTGGATGGGGCGGCGGGCCAAGCCCATGGTGACCGTAGTTTATCCTACCTGGAGGGCATTCTTGCGTTGTTCCATTTCAAGTGGTCCCAGTTTTTGCACTAACACTCCAAGGGCGATTCACATTCTATGGGGATGTAAAGTTCAAAGGGTTTAGCCAAATTAGGGAGTTCCAGGGCGAGTGTCTGAATTGACTGCTCTTTGCATTCTTGAAAGGCCGCTTCTGGATTCTATTCGAAAGGATCATCATCTTTTCCTTTCAGTGTTTCATATAGAGGCCCAGCTAGTAGACTGTAGTTAGGGATCCAGGTGCAGCAATCCCCGGCCTCCCCAGGAACCCCTAAGCTGTCTTCAAGTTTTAGAAGGGGTCAGACTGCAAATGGGTTCTTCCCTTTCCTGGGATGGGCTTCTCCGACCTTCTGTGAGAATGAAGCCAGGCAGGTCACCTTAGTCTGTGAGATTTGAGCCTTTTTCTTTGACACCTTCTATCCTTTATTGGCTAGGTAGTTCAGAGGCCTCCTTAGTAGGGCTGGCGATCAGAATGTCGTCTGCATATTGAAGGAGGGTTCCCTTTTGCAGAGGTAGAACTTTTAGGTGTTTAGCTAACGTTTCTCCAAAGATGGTGTGCGAATTTTTGAACCCTTGGGGCAGGACGGCCCAGCAGTATTGTTTTTGTTGTATGTTGAGTCCTGCCACTCACAAGCCAAGATTTCTTGTGACTCTGGGACTAATGGAATACAGAAGAAGGCATCATTGAAGTCTAATACAGAATACCATGTCCTGGTGGATGGTAGAATGACCAGCAGGGTGTAGGAATTAGGAACTACTGGATGTATATCCTCGGTGGCTTCATTGACTGTCCTGACATCCTTTACCAGGTCCCCAGCAGCCCACGGGGCTCTCGTGGTCAGGCCCCTCCCAGGATACAGAGCTCCCCTGGACAGGTACCCCGGCAGGGCTGGGCTCACAGGAACCGTGCACATAGCCCTCATTGCAGAGCACCCCCAGCTCACCTGTCGCTCAGAGCTGACACAGAGCACCTCAGAGCAGGACTTGAACTAACAAACAGCAGCTCCGACAGGTCTGTGACCCTGGGCATCACTCTGTGCGGCCTCCCTCCGCCTGGTCTTCCAGAGACTTCCACTGCAGCTGGGGCACCAGGCCCTGTCTCCACCCACCACCCCTCCTCTCCCTGACTCCTGGGTTCCTCTCATTAGGAGAGGGTCTTCTTGAAGTTGTCTCCCACTCACGGGCCAGATAAAATGATTAGAAAACAAGCCAGAGCTGCAGCCCCTTGTCTAGCCTGACTCTCAGGAGCCCACACCTGTTCCTTGGACCTGGCTGGTTCAGCAAGGTCCATTTTCTGCAACTGTGAGCCCCTGAGGGGTGAGGATTGGCTGACCTGGGCAGCTGACCGTGTGGGCCAGCCCTCCCCAGGTGTGCCTGGGTTGAGGTCAATATAAACACCGCTCCAGGCAGCAAGAGCCCCTGCAGCTGTGCCTGACGCCATATTCTCTGCCCCGTCAGCAGTGTCGGGGGCTGCGCTGGTGGGTGGGAGTGAGGGGCCACGGCTTTGGGGGTGGCCCGGTGTGAGTGGGGCTCTGCTGGACTTTCTGCAGGAGTTGCCAAGCTGCCACCTGCTAAAGAAGAGGATGTGTCACCCGTAACTGCCACTGGAATTTCTCCCCGGGCAGAGGTGAGGAAGGAAAAAAGCAGTGGGGGCCTGGACAGGAGGGGTATCTCAGGCAGGGAAATGGAAAGCTTCCAGAAGAGCGCCCGGGGCCAGGACCATCCTGGCTGGCCTGCAGGCACCAAGTCGGCAGGCATGCTGTCGCTGGGGTGGCTCCACGGCCCTTCCTGTAGGCTTTCAAGTCCTTGTACATATTCAGGTGTTGTACCTGGGAAGGGTGGGAACAGTTCAGCAGCAGCTGGCCTGGGGCTCAGCTCACGTTTACTCACAGACGCCTCGGCACGGTCCCCCAGCTTTGCAATGAGGACGCTCCTTGCGGGGTGGGGGGCTGCTGGCTGCATGGGAGACGATTCCCCACCTCTGACCAACTTCAGAATTGTTTACCACTGGAGCAA
>NW_021703766.1:2814-14529 GCF_005190385.1 Monodon monoceros | reverse complement strand
GATTCCCCACCTCTGACCAACTTCAGAATTGTTTACCACTGGAGCAAGTACCCTGATAGGGTTTTCATCTGTATAACTGGTGGGTTCTGTTTTTTTTTTTTCTTTTTTGGTTCAAGGTAGCTTTTATTCCTCTTTTTTGTATTTATACATATAAGCCTGGAAATAATTCATTCATATAAATACATGTATATGAAGGGAATAACTTTTTTTCTGTTTTTTAAACTTTTGTTTATTTTAATTTTTGAATTTTATTTTATTTTTTATACAGCAGGTTCTTATTGGTTATCTATTTTATACATATAAATGTATACATGTCAATCCCAATCTCCCAACTCCTCCCACCACCCACCCCCACGGCTTTATCCTCTCGGTGTCCATACGTTTATTCTCTACATCTGTGTCTCTATTTCTGCCCTGCAAACCGGTTCATCTGTACCATTTTCCTAGGTTCCACATATATGCATTAATATACAATATTTGTTTTTCTCTTTCTGACTTACTTCACTCTGTATGACAGTCTCTAGATCCATCGATGTCTCTACAAATGACCCAATTTCATTCCTCTTTATGGCTGAGTAATATTCCATTTTATATATGTACCACATCTTTATCCATTCATCTGTCTGTGGGCATTTAGGTTGCTTCCATTACCTGGCTATTGTAAATAGTGCTGCAATGAACATTGTGGTGAATGTGTCTTTTTGATTTATGGTTTTCTCTGGGTATATGTCCAGTAGTGGGATTGCTGGATCATATGGTAATTCTATTTTTAGTTTTTTAAGGAACCTCCATACTGTTTTCCGTAGTGACTGTATCAATTTACATTCCCACCAACAGTGCAGGAGTGTTCCCTTTTCTCCACACCCTCTCCAGCATTTGTTGTTCGTAGATTTCCTGATGATGCCCATTCTAACCGGTGTGAGGTGATACCTCATTGTAGGTTTGATTTGCATTTCTCTAATAATTAGTGATGTTGAGCAGCTTTTCATGTGCATCTTGGCCATCTGTATGTCTTCTTGGAAGAAATGTCTATTTAGATCTTCTGCCCATTTTTGTTTTGGGTTGTTTGTTTTTTTAATATTGAGCTGCATGAGCTTTTTATATATATTGGAGGTTAATCCTTTGTCCATTGATTCATTTGCAAATATTTTCTCCCATTCTGAGGGTTGTCTTTTCATCTTGTTTGTAGTTTCCATTGCTTTGCAAAAGATTTTACGTTTCATTAGGTCCCATTTGTTTAGTTTTCTTTTTTATGGCATTACTCTAGGAGGTGGATCAAAAAAGATCTTGCTGTGATTTATGTCAGAGTATTCTTCCTATGTTTTCCTCTAAGAGTTTTATGCTGTCCAGTCTTACATTAACGTCTCTAATCCATTTTGAGTTTATATTTGTGTATGGTGTTAGGGAGTGTTCTAATTTCATTCTTTTACATGTAGTTGTCCATTTCTCCCAGCACCACTGATTGAAGACACTGTCTTTTCTCCATTGTATAGTCTTGCCTCCTTTGTCATAGATTAGTTGACCATAGGTGTGTAGGTTTATCTCTGGGCTTTCTTTCTTTCTTTTTTTTTCCTTTTACACCTTTATTGGAGTATAATTGCTTTACAATGGAGTGTTAGTTTCTGCTGTATAACAAAGTGAATCAATTATACATATACATACATCACCATATCCCCTCCCTCTTGCATCTCCCTCCCACCCTCCATATCCCACCCCTTTAGGTGGTCACAAAGCACCGAGCTGATCTCCCTGTGCTATGTGGCTGCTTCCCAGTAGCTATCGATGTTACATTTGGTAATGTATATATGTCCATGCCACTCTCTCACTTCGTCCCAGGTTACCCTTCCCCCTCCCCGTGTCCTCAAGTCCCTTCTCTACGTCTGTGTCCTTAATCCTGTCCTGCCCCTAGGTTCTTCATAAACTTTTTCTTTCTTTAGATTCCGTATATCTCTGTTAGCATACGGTATTTGTTTTTCTCTTTCTGACTTACTTCACTGTGTAGGACAGACTCTAAATCCATCCACCTCACTACAAATAACTCAGTTTTGTTTCCTTTTATGGCTGAGTAATATTCCATTGTATATATGTGCCAAATCTTCTTTATCCATTCATCTGTCGATGGACACTTAGGTTGCTTCCATGTCCTGGCTATTGTAATAGAGCTGCAATGAACGTTGTTGTACATAACTCTTTTTGAATTATGGTTTTCTCAGGGTAAATGCCCAGTAGTTGGATTGCTGGGTCGTATGGTACTTCTATGTTTAGTTTTTTAAGGAACCTCTATACTGTTCTCCCTAGTGGCTGTATCAATTTACATTCCCAGCAACAGTGCAAGAGCATTCCCTTTTCTCCAGTAAATGCCTCTCCAGCATTTATTGTTTGTAGATTTTTTGATGATTGCCATTCTGACTGCTGGGAGGTGATACCTCAATGTAGTTTTGATTTGCATTTCTCTAATGATTAGTGATGTTCAGCATCCTTTCATGTGTTTGTTGGCAATCTGTATATCTTCTTTGGAGAAATGTCTATTTAGGTCTTCTGCCCATT
The DNA here is from genome assembly GCF_005190385.1 of Monodon monoceros. Taxonomy (NCBI): domain Eukaryota; kingdom Metazoa; phylum Chordata; class Mammalia; order Artiodactyla; family Monodontidae; genus Monodon; species Monodon monoceros. Next base: position 11,982 of record NW_021703766.1, on the reverse strand, counting down.
TTTGGATTGGGTTGTTTGTTTTTGTGATACTGAGCTACATGAGCTGCTTGTAAATTTTAGAGATGAATCCTTTGTCATTTGCTTCATTTGAAAACATTTTCTCTCATTCTGAGGGTTGTATTTTCGTCTTGTTTATGTTTTCCTTTGCTGTGCAAAAGTTTTGAAGTTTCATTAGGTCCCATTTGTTTATTTCTGTTTTTATTTCCACTTCTCTAGGAGGTGGGTTCAAAAAGATCTTGCTGCGATTTATGTCATAGAGTGTTCTGCCTATGTTTTCCTCTAAGAGTTTTATAGTGTCTGGTCTTACATTTAGATCTCTAATCCATTTTGAGTTTATTTTTGTGTATGGTGTTATGGAGTGTTCTAATTTCATTCTTTTACGTGTAGTTGTCCAGTTTTCCCAGCACCACTTACTGAAGAGACTGTCTTTTCTTCATTGTATATCTTTGCCTCCTTTGTCATAGATGAGTTAGCCATAGGTATGTAGGTTTATCTCTGGGCTTTCTATCCTGTTCAATTGATCTATATTTCTGTTTTTGTGCCAGTACCATATAGTCTTGATTACTGTAGCTTTGTAGTATAGTCTGAAGTCAGGAAGTCTGATTCCTCCAGCTCTTTTAATTTCCCTCAAGACTGCTTTGGCTATTCGGGGTCTTTTGTGTCTCCATACAAATTTTAAGACTTTTTTGTTCTAGTTCTGTAGAAAAAGCCACTGGTAATTTGATAGGGATTGCATTGAATCTGTAGATTGCTTTGGGTACTATAGTCATTTTCACAATATTGATTTTTCTAATCCAAGAACATCGTTTATACCTCCATCTGTTTATATCATCTTTGATTTCTTTCAGCAGTGTCTTATAGTTTTCTGAGTACAGGTCTTTTACCTCCTTAGGTAGGTTCATTCCTACGTTTTTTATTCTTTTTGTTGCAATAGTGAATGGGATTGTTTCCTTAATTTCTCTTTCTGACCTTTCATTGTTAGTGTATAGGAATGCAAGAGATTTCTGTGCATTAATTTTGTATCCTGCAACTTTACCAAATTCATTGATTAGCTCTAGTAGTTTTCTGGTGGCATCTTTAGGATTCACTATGTGTAGTATCGTGTCATTTGCAAACAGTGATAATTTTACTTCTTCTTTTCCAATTTGTATTCCTTTTATTTCTTCTCTGATTGCTGTGTCTAGGACTTCCAAAACTATGTTGAGTAATAGTGGTGAGAGTGGACATCCTTGTCTTGTTCCTGATCTCAGAGGAAATGCTTTTAGTTTTTCACCATTGAGAATGATGTTTGCTGTGGGTTTGTCATATACGGCCTTTACTATGTTGAGGTAGATTCCCTTTATGCCCACTTTTTGGAGGCTTTTTATCATAAATCGGTGTTGAATTTTTTCAAAAGCTTTTCCTGCATCTATTGGGATGATCATATTTTTATTCTACAATTTGTTAATATGGTGTATCACATTGATTGATTTGTGTATATTGAATAATTCTTGCATCCCTGGGATAAACCCCATCTGATCATGGTGTATGGTCCTTTTAATGTGTTGTTCAATTCTGTTTCCTAGTATTTTGTTGAGGATTTCTACATCTATATTAATCAGTGATATTGGTCTCTAATTTTCTTTTTCTGTAGTATCTTTGGTTTTGGTATCAGGATGATGGTGGCCTCATAGAATGAGTTTGGGAGTGTTCCTTCCCCTGAAAATTTCTGAAGAGTTTGAGAAGATTGGGTGTTAGCTCTTGTCTAAATGTTTGATAGAATTCACCTCTGATGCCATCTGGTTCTGGACTTTTGTTTGTTGGAAGATTTTTAATCACAGTTTCAATTTCATTGCTTGTGATTGGTCTGTTCATATTTTCTATTTCTTCCTTGTTCAGTCTTGGAAGGTTATACCTTTCTAAGAATTTGTCCATTTCTTCCAGGTTGTCCATTTTATTGGCATAGAGTTGCTTGTAGTAGTCTCTTAGGATGCTTTGTATTTCTGTGGTGTCTGTTACAACTTCTCCTTTTTCATTTCTAATTTTATTGATTTGAGTCCTCTCCCTCTTTTTCTTGAGTCTGGCTAAAGGTTTATCATTTTTGTTTATCTTCTCAAAGAACCAGCTTTTAGTTTTATTGATCTTTGCTATTGTTTTTATTTCACTTATTTCTGCTCTGATCTTTATGATCTCTTTCCTTCTATTAACTTTGGGTTTTGTTCTTCTTTCTCTAGTTCCTTTAGGTGTAAGGTTAGATTGTTTATTTGAGATTTCTCTGGTTTCTTGAGGTAGGCTTTTATTGCTATAAACTTCCCTCTTAGAACTGTTTTTGCTGCATCCCATAGGTTTTGGATCATCGTGTTTTTGTTGTCATTTGTCTCTAGATAGTTTTTGATTTCCTTTTTTATTTCTTCAGTAACCTCTGGGTTATTTAGTAACGTATTGTGTAACCTCCATATGTTTGTGTTTTTTACGTTATTTTCCCTGTAATTGATTTCTAATATCATAACATTGTGGTCAGAACAGCTGCTTGATATGATTTCAGTTTTCTTAAATTTACTGATGCTTTTTTTGTGACCCAAGATGTGATCTATCCCAGAGAATGTTCCGTGTGCCATTGAGAAGAACGTGTAGTCTACTCTTTTTGGATGGAATGTCCTATAAATATCCATTAAATCTATCTGGTCTATTGTGTCATTTAAAGCTTGTGTTTCCTTATTAATTTTCTGTCTGGATGATCTCCATTGGTGTAAGTGAGGTGTTAAAGTCCCCCGCTATTTTTGTGTTACTGTCGATTTCCTCTTTTATAGCTGTTAGCAGTTGCCTTATGTATTGAGGTGCTCCTATGTTGGGTACATATATATTTATAATTGTTATATCTTCTTGGATTGATCCCTTGATCATTATGTAGTGTCCTTCCTTGTCTCTTGTAACATTCTTTATTTTAAAATCTATTTTATCTGATAAGAGTATTGCTACTCCAGCTTTCTTTTGATTTTCATTTGCATGGAATATATTTTTCCATCCCCTCACTTTCAGTCTGTATGTGTCCCTAGGTCTGAAATGGTTCTCTTTTAGACAGCATATATATGGGTCTTGTTTTTGTATCCATTCAGCGAGCCTGTGTCTTTTGGTTGGAGCATTTAATCCATTCACGTTTAAGGTAATTATCGATATGTATGTTCCTAATACTATTTTCTTAATTGTTATGGGTTTGTCTTGGTGGGTCCTTTTCTTCTCTTGTGTTTCCCACTTAGAGAAGCTCCTTTATCACTTGTTGTAGAGCTGGTTTGGTGGTGCTGAATTCTCTTAGCTTTTGCTTGTCTGTAAAGCCTTTGATTTCTCCGTCAAATCTGAATGAGATACTTGCTGGGTGGAGTACTCTTGGTGGTAGGTTCTGCCCTTTCATCACTTTAAGTTTATGATGCCACTCCCTTCTGGCTTGTCGATTTTCTGCTGAGAAATCAGCTGTTAACCTTATGGGAATCCTGTTGTACGTTATTTGTCATTTTTCCCGTGTTGCTTTCAATAATTTTTCTTTGTCTTTAATTTTTGTCAGTTTGATTACTGTGTGTCTCGGCATTTTTCTCCTTTGGTTTATTCTGCCTGGGACTCTCTGCACTTCGTGGGCTTCGGTGGCTATTTCTTTTCCCATGCTAGGGAAGTTTTCGACTATAATCTCTTCAAATATTTTCTCGAGTCCTTTCTCTCTCTCTTCTCCATCTGGGACCCCTATAATGCGAATGTTGTTGTGTTTAATGTTGTCCCAGAGGTCTCTTAGGGTGTCTTCATTTATTTTCATTCTTTTTCTTTATTCTGTTCCACGGCAGTGATTTCCACCTTTCTGTCTTCCAGGTCACTTATCCGTTCTTCTGCCACAGTTATTCTGCTACTGATTCCTTTTAGAGTATTTTTCATTTCAGTTATTGTATTGTTCATCTCTGTTTGTTTGTTCTTTAATTCTTCTAGGTGTTTGTTCCTTAATTCTTCTAGGTCTTTGTTAAGCATTTCTTGCATCTTCTCGATCTTTGCCTCCATTCTTTTTCCAAGGTCTTGGATCATCTTCACTATCATTATTCCGAATTCTTTTACTGGAAGGTTGCCTATCCCCACCTCATTTTGTTGTTTTTTCTGGGGATTTATCTTTTTCCTTGATCTGGTATAAAGTCTTCTGCCTTTTCATTTTCTCTATCTTTCTGTGAATGTGGTTTTCCTTCCACAGGCTGCAGAATTGTATTTCTTCTTGCTTCTGCTGTCTGCTCTCCGCGTGATTGAGTCTATCTTAGAGGCTTGTGCAAGCTTCCTTATGGGAGGGACTGGTGGTGGGTAGAGCTGGTTGTTGCTCTGGTGGGCAGAGCTTTAATCTGCTCGTCTGTGGATTAAATAAAAGTTTAATAAAAAGTTTAATCCGCTTGTCTGCTGATGCATGGGGCTGGGTTCCCTCCCTGTTTGTTGTTTGGACTGAGGCGACCCAGCACTGGAGCCTACCTTGATCTTGGTGGGGCTAATGGTGGACTCTGGGAGGGCTCACGCCAAGGAGTATTTCTCGGAACTTCTGCTGCCAGTGTCGTTGTCCCCATGGTGAGCCACAGCCACTCCCCGCCTCTGCAGGAGACCCTCTAAAACTAGCAGCTAGGTATGGTCATTCGCCTACGGGGTGACTGCTCCTTCCCCTGGGCCCTGATGTGCACACGACTTTGTGTGTGCCCTCCAAGAGTGGAGTCTCTGTTGAGACTCTGAGTCTCTGAGTGCAGTTGAGACTCTGAGACTCGGAGTGGAGTCGCACAGACTCTGGGTCCTGTGAAGCTTCGATGCTTTGTGGTTCTAGAAATTCTATAGGAGACGGTCCACAGCAGGTGAAGCTAATGCTGTCAGTAGAGGTGGTGAAGCCAAAGATGTGCAGTTCCGACTAGAGGTGCTGATGTACATACAGGACAAAATCATCTCGTGTGAATGTAGTTCAGGCACGTTTAAGATGAATGCGGTCATGTTAATGCCTAACATCTTCTATCTTGTGCCTCTCCTCAGGGACCCCCTCCTCAGTTCCTGAGGCTCCTGTAAGTCATGTACAGGGGAATGGAGAGTGGGCTCTGTCCAGTCTGAGCCCTGAGTTACCCTGTGTGTATCTTAGGATACTTCGTATTTCTGTGGTGGCTGTTGCAACATCATCTCTTTCATTTCTGATTTATTTGGGCCCTCTCTTTTTTTTAAAAAATACTACTGTTGTCTTTTATTCTTTACAGAAGTTTAATAAGTGTTTGATCTACTACCCTTACTCTATGTATACTTTTTGCCATGAGATTTTTACTTTTGTTTGTTTTCTTGTTACTATCAATAATTAGTGAGACTTCTTTTAAGCTACATTCAACATTGCTTATAAAGCTGCTATATTAGTGATGACAGAGCTTTAATGGAAGTCGTGTTCTGGTTGTAAATTAGAATGCAATGTGCCAGCAAATAGCCCCTTAAGTTTATGTCTCATTACTTCTTGTTCTTTTTTTAATTTAATTTTTATTTTTTATCAGTGCAAATTTGATTAAAATGTTTTGTTTGTTCTAGGTGTGCAAGATGTGGTTCTTTTACACATATACGTGTATGTATACTTCTTCAGACCGTTTTCTCATGTAGGTTGTGACACAATGTTGAGTAGTCTTCTCTTGGTATTCCGTAGGTCTTTGGTGATTATATATTTCACATGTGTTTCTATATCTATGTTAACCCCAATATCCTAATGTATCCAGTCCTCACACCTTTCCATTTGGTGAACCATAACTTTGTTTAATGAATCTGTGATTGCCTTTCTCTGTGGAAATATCTTCATTGTTATCAATTTTTAACTAACACCTATAAGTGATATTATAGGATATGTGTCTTTTGCTGTCTGACTTAGTACAATTTGCCTGATTACCTCTAGAATCATCTATGGTGCTCCAAATGGCATTGTTGCATTTTTTTCCCTAGCTAATATTCCATCTGTACATATACCAGTTCTTCTTTGTCCACTCACCTCTTGATGGACTTTTTGGTTGCCTCCATGTCTTGGCTATTGTAATACTGCTGCGCTGCACATTTGCCTGCCTGTGTCTTTCCAATTCTGTCCTCTTATGTTACAGGCCCAGGAGTGGGCCTCCTGTATCATATGGTATCTCAGGGTTTACCTTTTAAATGCACCACGATTCTCTTCTCATTAGTGGCTCTTTCCAGGTTACATGCCACTTAAAGTTGAGGGTATGCATTTCTCCACAACACCTTCAGCATTTATTGTTTGTAGTTTTCTTGCTGATGGATATTCTGACTGGTGTGAGCTGATGCCTCTTTGTGGTTGAATTTGCATGTGACTGATAATCCGTTAAAATTGAGCTTTAAGGCATGTCCTTTTTATTTTTCAAACTGTGATTACAGCTTAGTTCTTCAAAGTGTTTTCTTAAAGTATGTGTCACATTTTGAAATTTATTGGCCATTACCTCCCTCAAGACATTTTGAGGGCAGTTTTCATTTACAGCCCTGCAGTACTTGTTCACATGAAGTGACCATTAGCACGGGCTTTAAAGCTGCTTTTGCAGGTAACGGCCAGAGTGCGGCAGCCTTTCTTCGTTCCCCATGCTGGTACTAGGGAAACAGACCTTCTGGCCAGTGGTCTTCCTTGGTTATAAATTAGAGTGGAATGTGCCCGGATAAACCCCCAAATGCTGATGTCTTCTTACTTTTGTTTGTTTTTTAAATTTAATTTATATTTTTATTGGAGTAATATTCCATTGTGTATCTGGACCACTTCTTGGTGCACTCCTCTGTCGATGGACGTTTTCGTTGCTTCCAAGTGTTGGCTATATTAAATATTGCTGGAGTGCAAGATTGCCAGCCTGTGACTTTTTGATTCTCATTTTCTCAGGTGATAGGCCCAGTAGTGGGTGTGACTGATTGACTATTAGCTCAATGTTTACCTTTTCAAAGCACCTCCATTGTGTTTTCATTAGTGGCTCTTACCAGGTCCCCATTAGAACCGAGGGTACGAATTTCTCCACAATCCCTTCAGCATTTATAGTTTGCAGGATTTTTGCTAATGGCCAATCTGACTGCTGTGACCTGATAGGTATTTGTAATTTGGGTTTGCCTGTCTTTAAAAATTCCTAAAATTCATCATTTTCCATGCCGTTTTCTTTTCTGTTAAAAATAAAGTGTGAGTACAATATATCTCTTGAAATTGTCTTCTTGGAAGGTTGCCCTCTTTTGAATTTTTGGTCGATATTCGACCTCAGGATTTTTTTGGAGGGCAGATGTCATTACAGAACTGCAAGTTTGGTGAATATTTAGTGACCATTAGCGCTGGGTTTAAAGCTGCTGTTGTGGGAAACGGCTACAAGGAGGCAGCATTTCTCCATTCCCAAATCTGGGTACTAGGGCAGCAGAGCCTTTCTGGAAGTCGTGGTCCTAGGTTGTAAGTTAGAATGGAATGTGCCAGGAGGAATGCCCATAAGTTTATGTCTCATTACATCTTGGTTTTTAAAATTTATTTAATCGGGGTAATGATTAGATATTGTTTGTCCAGATGTACACAATCTGGTTCATTTGTACAGTATATATGTCTATTCATGTTCAGATCCTCTTCCCATGTAAAATATTACAGTGTTCCGTAGACCTCCCTTGCTATACGGTCGGTCTTTTTGATATATGTTTATTATATGTATTTGTATACGTATGGTAACGCTAATCTTAATTTATCCATTCCGCCCACCTTTCCTTTTAGATAAGCATACTTAATTTCTAAGTCTGTGGGTGTATTTCTCTGTGGAAATATGTTCATTTGTGTTAGTTATTAGATAACGCCTATAAGTGATATCATAGGATATAGGTCTTTTGCCTTCTGACTTACCTCATATTCTGTGCTTATCTCCAAGCTCACCTATGGCGCCTCAAATAGCAGTGTTTCATTGTTTTCCATGTCTAATATGCTATTGTGAGTGTGGACCACTTCTTCTTCATCCATACATATGTTGATGGACATTTTGGTGGCTTCACTGTCTTGGTTATTGTGAATAAGGCTGCAGTGCAGCTTTTGAAGCCCGGGTCTCCTCGATTCTGGTCTTCTCAGGTGAGAGGCCCAGTGGTGTGACTGCTGGATTGAATGGTACCTCAATTTTTACTTTTAATCGTAGCTCCTTTCTGTTCTCATTATTGGCTGTTACCACTTTACATCTCACAAGCAGCTAGAGGGTACACAGTTCTTTAAAACCCCTTCAGAATTTATTGTTTGTAGACCTTTTGCTGATGGTCAGTCAACTGGTGTGAGTTGAAACCTTTTTGTTGATTAGATTTGCATGAGTGTAATAATTCCTGAGTTTGAGCTTTCACCCATTTTCCTTTTTTTTAAAAAGAGAGTGAGTCAAACTTACCTCTTCATACTATCGTCTTGAAAAATTTGCCAGTTTTGAATTTTATTGTCCATTCCCTACCTCAGCACAGTTGTTTAGGGCAGGTGTCCTTTACAGCCCTGAGTCCTTGTGAATGTTAAGAGACCATTAGCTGTGGGCTTAACGCCCCTCTTGAGGAAAACGGCCACAAGGCAGCAGAATTTCTACATTTCCAACTCTGGGTTTTTGGGCAGCAGAGCCTTCCTGGAAATCGTGTTAGTAGGCTGCAAATTAGCGTGGAATGTGCCAGGGCACATCCCCAAGAGCTTATATCTCCTTACTTCTTGTTTGTTTTATAAATTTAATTTTTATTAATTATCAGAGCAAACTCGATAAAAATATTTTGTTTCTCCTAGGTGTACAGAATCTGGTTCATTATACCAATGTATCTGTTGTTTATCTTTGGATTCTTTACCGTGTAGGTTATTACAGAGTGTTGCCTAGACCTCTCTTTGTATTCCATAGGTATTTTGTGATTATATATTTCATATGTATTAGTACATGTCTGTTAACCCCCATATCCTAATTCACACATTCCTTACACTTTTCCATTTGGTTAAACATGATTTTTTTTCTTAATCCATGCTTTTCCTTCTCTTGGAAATAAGTTCATGAGTATCAACTTTTAGGTAACACCTAGAAGTGATGTCATAGGATATCCGTCTTTCACTTTCTTTCTTTCTTCAAGTTGGGCGATTATCTCTAGGTCCTAATATGGTGGTGCAAACGGCACGGTTTCATTGTTTTCCATGGCTAATATTCCATTGTGTACATGGACCAC
>NW_021703766.1:0-2804 GCF_005190385.1 Monodon monoceros | reverse complement strand
TCCTGTAGTGCAGTTTTGACAGCCTGTGTCGTTTACATTCGGGTCTGCTCAGGTGATAGGCGCATCAAAGGACCTACCAGATCACATGGTAGCTCAATTTTTACCTTTAAACGCACCTCCATTATTTTCTCACTACTGACTGTTACCAGTTTACATCCCCCCAGCAGCTAGAGGGTACACAGTTCTCTCAAACCACATCAGCATTTATTCTTTGTAGACTTTTTGCTGATGGTCAGTCGACTGGTGTGAGTTGAAACCTTTTTGTAGATTACATTTGCATGAGTCTAGTAATTCCTGAGGTTGAGCTTCTATCCATTTTCCTTTTTTTAACAAGAGAGTAAGTCAAACTTACCGCTTCATACTACCTTCTTGAAAATTTTGCCTTTTTTGAGTTTTTTTGGCCATCCCTCACCTCAGTACATTTTTTGAGTGCAGGTGTCCTTTACAGCCCTGAGTCCTTGTGAATGTTAAGTGGCCATTAGCTGTGGGTTTAAAGACGCTCTTGCGGGAAACGGCCACAAGGCGGCAGCATGTCTACATTTCCAACTCTGGGTTTTTGGGCAATAGAGCCTTCCTGGAAATCGTGTTAGTAGGCTGCAAATTAGAGTGGAATGTGCCAGGGCACACCCCCAAGAGCTTATATCTCCTTACCTCTTGTTTGTTTTTTAAATTTAATTTTTATTTATTATCAGAGCAAATTTGATAAAAATGTTGTGTTTGTTCTAGGTGTACAGAATCTGGTTCATTATATCTATGTATCTATCTATTCATCTTTGGTTCCTTTCCCGTGTAAGTTATTACAGAGTGATGAGCTCAATTTTTAACTTTAAACGCACTGCCATTCTCTTCTCACTACTGGCTGTTACCAGATTACATCCCAGCAGCAGCTAGAGGGTGCACAGTTCTCTAAAACCCTTTCAGCATTCATGTTTTGTAGACTATTTTGCTGATTATCATTCCGACGGTGGTAAGGTGAACGTTTTTGTAGATGGCATTTGCATGGCTTTATTAGTTCCTGATATTGAGCATTATTCCATGCATTTTTTTAAACAAAAAGAGAAAAGACAAAATGTGTGCAAAATATGCCTCTTGACATTGTCCTTTTGAAACGTTGACGTCTTTTGAAATTTCTGGTCGTTTTACGACCCCAGGAATTTTTTGAGGCCCGGTGTCCTTTACAGTGCTGCACATATTTTGAATATTAAGTGACCATTACCTCTTGGTTTAAAGCTGCTGTTGTGTGAAACAGCCACAAGGCGGCAGCATTTCTCCTTTACCAAATCTGGTTACCAGGGCAACAGAGCCTTAATGGAAGTCCTGTTCTAGGTTGAAAATTAGAATGGAATGTGCCAGGAAAAATTCCTTTCAGTTTATGTCTCATTATTTCTTGTTCATATTTTTAATTTAATTTTTATTTTTTATCGCAGCAAATTTGATTACAATGTTTTTTTTTTGTTCTAGGTGTGCAAGATGTGGTTCTTTCACACATATACATATATCTATTCTTCTTCGGAACCTTTTCTCAGGTAGGTTATGACACAATGTTGAGTAGTCTTCTCTTGGTATTCCGTAGGTCTTTGGTGATTATATATTTCACATGTGTTTGTATATCTCTGTTAATCCCAATATCGTAATGTATCCAATCCTCACACCTTTCGATTTGGGGAACCATAAGTTTGTTCAATGAATCTGTGATTGCCTTTCTCTGTGGAAATATCTTCATTGTTATCAATTTTTAGGTAACACCTATAGGTGAAATACGTTAGGTGTCTTTCACTTTCTCACTTACTACAAGTTGCATGATTACCTCTAGACTCATCTATGGTGCTGCAAATGGCATTGTTTCATTTTTTTCCCGAGCTAATATTCCATCTCTACATGTAACAGTTCTTCTTTGTCCACTCATCTGTTGATGGACTTTTGGTTGCTTCCATGTCTTGGCTATTGTAATACTACTGCAGTGCAGATTTGCCTGCCTGTGTCTTTCCAATTATGTCTTCTTATGTTATAGGCCCAGGAGTGGGCCTGCTGGATCATATAGTAGCTCAATGTTTACCTTTTAAAGGCACCTCCACTCTGTTCCCATTAGTGGCTCTTACCAGGTTACGTCCCACTTCAAATTAAGGGTATGCATTTCTCCACGACCTCTTCAGCGTTGATCGTTTGTAGTTTCTTTCCTGATGGTTATTCTGAATGGTGTGAGCGGATACCTCTGTGTGGTAGGATTTGCATGTGTCTCATAATCCTTTGAAATTGAGCTTTCAGGCATGTCCTTTTATTTTTCAAATGGTTATTACAGCTTAGTTCTTCAAATGGTTTTCTTGAAATATGTGCCACATTTTGAAATACTTTGGCCTTTACCCCCCTCAAGACATGATGAGGACAGGTTTCCTTTACAGCCCTGCAGGACTTGTTCATATGAAGTGACAATTAGCATAGGTTTTAAAGCTGCTTTTGCAGGTAATGGCCAGAGGGTGGAGCATTTCATAATTCTATGAAATGTAACTGAACACACAATATATATTTTTTCTTTTAAATTTCCATTGTTACTTTTTTAAAGTACAATTATAATTGAAGTTCTTTGTAACAAGTGAAATTTAAAAAATTAAAGGAAAAGATAATATTTTACCACTTGCCATCCTTTCCCATTTACTGAAACGACCAGCATAATGTGTAGATTTCTCATTTTATCCAGGTGTTCTATACATCTGGAATATCATGCTTCTCACTGTAGAAAAACAGATTTAGCTCTCACACTTTTTATAGACTACATAACAGTCCATAGAACAGAAGTACCAACTATT
>NW_021703765.1:87222540-87236873 GCF_005190385.1 Monodon monoceros | reverse complement strand
ACCCTAACCCTAACCCTAACCCTAACCCTAAACCCTAACCCTAAACCCTAACCCTAACCCTAACCCTATCCCTAACCCGTACCCTAACCCTAATCCTAAACACTAACCGTAAACCCTAACCCTAACCCTAACCCTAATCCCTAACCCTAACCCGTACCCTAACCCTAACCCTAACCCTAACCCATCCCTAACCCTAACCCTAACCCATACCCTAACACGTACCCTAACCCTAACCCGTACCCTAACCCTAACCCGTACCCTAACCCGTACCCGTACCCTAACCCTAACCCGTACCCTAACCCTAACCCGTACCCTAACCCTAACCCGTACCCTAACCCGTACCCTAACCCTAACCCTAAACCTTACCCTATGCCTAACCCTAACCGGTACCCTAATCCTAACCCATACACTAACCCTAAACCAAAGCCGTACACTAAACTGTACCCTAACTCTAACCCATACCCTAACCCTAACCCATACCATAACCCATACCCTAATCAATATCTCATATCCTGACACTATCCTGAACTAATTTCCTGACCCATCTCTTACCAAGGTCCTGAAACTGTCCCTAAGTAAGCCCTGACGCTGTCCCTACGTGAGGCCCTGAGGCTGTCTCTAACAGAGGCCCCGATAATGGCTTTAACAAAGCCCCTGAGGCTGATCCTACCAAGGCCCTTCTGCTGCTCCTAATTCATGCCCTGATACTGTCCCTAGCTAAGGCCCTGACACTAGGCCTCACTCAGGCCCTGTCGCTCTCCCTAAGTCCGGCTCTGACGCTGTCCCTACCTGAAGCCCTGACACTGCTCCCAAATTAGGCCCTGATGCTCTAAGTAACTAAGGTCTTGGCACTATCCCTAGGTCATTTCCTGACACAGTCCCTAAACTTTACCCTAACCCTGTCCATAGCAGCTGTCCTGCCTCTTATGCTAACTGAAGCCTATGCTGTGCCAACTCAGGCCCTGAATTTAGTCCCAATGCTGTGACACTGTCCCAAACTGAGACCTAGATGCTCGTCCTAAATCCGGCCCAGAACTGTCCCTAACTAAGGATCTAACACTATTCCTAACTAACGCCCTAACACTATTCATAACTCAGGCCCTGACACTGTACGTAACAGAGGCTTTGACGCTCATCCTAAGTCAGGCCTTGACACTGTCTCTAAGGCCCTCCTGCCGTCAATATCTAAACTTCTGACATTATCCTGAGCTAATATCCTCAACCATGTCTCACTAAGGTCCTGAAATTGTCCCAAATTAAGGCCTGATGCTGTCCCTAAGTGAGGCCCTGAGGCTGTCCCTAACAGAGGCCCTGAGAAGTTTTTAACAAAGACCCTAATGCTGATCCTACAGAGGCCCTTATACTACTCCTACATCATGCCCGGACACTGTCCCTCACTCAGGCTCTAAAGATAGGCCTCACTTAGGCCCTGTTGCCGTACCTTAGTTAGGCTCTGACGCTATCCCTACATCAAGTCCTGACACTGGACCTGATTAAGGCCCTGACACTAGTCCTAACTAAGGCCCCGATGCTCTCAATAACCAATGTCTTCACGCTATCCCTAGCTCATTTCCTGACACTATCCCTGGGCTGGAAGCTGACTCTGTCCCGAGCTAATTTCCTGCCTCTTATCCTCACTGAAGCCCTAATGCTCTCCCTAACTAAGGCCCTGACTAGTCCTAATTAAGGCCCTGACACTGTCTCTAACTAAGGCCCGGAATCTGTCACTAATATAGGCCCTGCTGCCAGCAATAACTAAAATCCTGACACTATCCGGAGCTAATATCCTGACCCATTTCTAACCAAGGTCCTGACACTGTCTCTAAGAAAGCCCTATCACTGTCCCTAAGTGAAGGTCTGAGGCTGTGCCCAACTCAGGCCCTGAAAATATGCCTACCTGAGGCCTTGAAGCTGTGACTACCTCAGGCCCTGATCATGTCTTTAACTAAGACGTTATTGCTGATCCAACAAAGGCCCTGATGCTGTTCCTACATCATGCCCTGACAGTGTCCCCAGCTAAGGGCCTGACGCTAGGCCTCCCTCAGGCCCTGTCGCTCTCCCTAAGTCAGGCTCTGATGCTGTCCCTACCTGAAGCCCTGACACTGGTCCTAAATAAGGCCCTGATACTGTCAGCGACTAAGGTCTTGACACTATCCCTAAGTCATTTCCTGACACGATCCCTAAACTTTACCCTAACCTTGTCCCTAGCAAATGTCCTGCCTCTTATGCTAACTGAAGCCCTTATGCTGTGAATACCTCAGGCCCTGAATTTAGTCCCAAGGCCGTGACACTGTCCCTAACTAAGGCCTAGATGCTCGTCCTAAATCCGGCCCTGACACTGTCCCTAACTACGGCCCTAACACTGTTCCTAACTCAGGTCCTGACACTGTATCTAACAGAGACCCAGATGCTAGTCCTAACTAAGGCCTTGACACTGTCCCTAACTAAGGCCCTGCTGCCATCAATATCTAAAGTCCTGACAGTATCCTGAGCTTATATCCTGACCCATCTCTTACTAAGGTCCTGAAACTCTCTCTAAGTAAGCCTTGATGCTGTCCCTAAGTGAGGCCATGAGGCTGTCTCTAACAGAGGCCCTATAATGTCTTTAACAAACCCCTTATGCTGTTCCTACTGAGGCCCTGATGCTGCTCCTAAGTCATGCCCTAAAACTGTCCCTAGCTAAGGCCTTGACTCTAGGCCTCACTCAGGCCCTGTCACTCTCCCTAAGTCAGGCTCTGACGCTGTCTGTACCTGAATCCCTGACACTGGTCCTAAATTAGGCACTGATGCTCTAAGTAGCTATGGTCTTGACACTATCCCTACGTCATTTCCTGACGCTATCCCTAGACCTTAACCTAACCTTGTCTTTAGCTAATGTCGAGCCTCTTATGCTAACTAAATCCCTGATGCTGTCCCTAACTAAGGCCCTGAATTTAGTCCCGAGGCCGTGAACCTGTCCCTAACTGAGGCCTGGAGGCTGTCCTTAACAAAGACCCTCAACTTATCTTTAACTGAGGCACTGACACTCTCCCTAATTAAGGACTGAGGCTGTCTCTAACTAAGGCTCTGAGTCTGTCTTTAACTAATGGCCTCACTCTTTCCCTAACAAAGGCCCTGACACAGTCCCCTATAACATGAACTGTCCCTCATTAATGCCCTGATGCGGCCCATAAATGATGTACTGAAGATGCCACTAAGGTCCAGACGATGTCACTAATGACCCAAAATGTCTCTCACTAAGGCCCTCAAATTACCTCTGAGGCCCTAATGATGTCCATAACTAAGTCCCTGACATTATCTCTAACTAAGACCCTCAAGATATCTTTAACTGAGGCCATGACAGTGTGCCTAACGAAGAACCTGACACTGTCTCTAACTAAGGCCCTGAGTCTGTCCTTACCTAACGGCCTCACTCTTTCCCCAACTACTCCTGACGCTGCCCCTACCCAAGGCCCTGACGGTGCCTAACTGCCTGAGCTGTCTTCCACTAATACCTGACCCCGTCCATAACTAACGACCCGATGAGGTCCCTAACGAACAGCCTGAAGTGTCTCTTACTAAGGCCCTCAAGCTTTTCTCTGAGGCCCTGGCACTCTCCCTAATTACGGCCTTGACACTGTCCGTAAGTAATGGCCTGATGCAGCTCCTACCTGAGATGCTGATGCTCTCACTAAGGCCTTGAAGTCTCTACCTGAGAAGCTGACACTGTCTGTAACTAATTTCCTGACTTTTTCCTTAACTAACATCCTAATTTTGTCCCGAAATAACACCCTGACACCGGTCCTAACTACGGCCCTGATGCTGACCCTATCTAAGGCCCTGACGATGTCCCTAATAGACTTAGATGTCCCTCAGTGGGGTCCTGATCCAGTCCATTACTAAGGCCCTGAATATGTGCCTAAGTACGTCTCTGACCCTGTCCTAAGGCCCTGACCCTCTTCCTATCTAAGGGCCTTGATGCTGTCTCTACAGAAGGCCCTGACACTGCCCCTAAATAACGGCCTGACACTGGTCCCAAGTATGGACCTGATCCTGTCCATAACTAAGGCCCTGAAGATGTCCCTCATTAAGTCTCTGACACTGCCCTTAATAAGTCCCTGACACTGTCCCTAGCTAATGGCCTAAGCTATAACTTACAAAGTCTCTAACACTATCCCTAAGACGCTGACACCCTCCCTAGCTTAGGCTTTGATGCTGTCCCTTAGTGCCTAAGTGGTCACAAAATAACACCCTGATTCTGTTCCTAAGGCCCTGAATATATCCCTAAGAAAGTCTCTGAAGTGTCCCTAACTAACGGCCTAAACTGTCTCTTACGAAGGCCCTCAAGTGATCTCTGAGGACCTGACAACAATGTCCCTAACTAAGGCCCTGTTGCTGACCCTAACTAACGTCCTGATGCTGAACCTAACTGAGGCCCTGATGCTCTTCCTAACTAAGGCCTTGATGCCGATTCTACCTGAGGCCCTAAAACTGTCTGTAACTAATGACCTGACTCTTTCCCTAACTAACACCCTAATTTTGTCCCTCATTAATGCCCTGACACGGGTCGACACTACAGCCCTGATGCTGGCCCAATCTAAGGCCTTGACGATGTCCCTAATAGCCTTAGATGTCCCTCACTGTTGGTCTGACCCTCTCCCTCACCAAGGCCCTGACCCTCTTCCTAACTAAGGCTGTGATGATGTCTCTACCTGAGGCACTGTCACTGTCTATAATAACGGCCGACTCTTTCCCTAACACCCTGATGCTGTCCCTAATAGCCTCATGTATCTCTCAATAACACCCTGATCCTGTCCATAACTAAGGCCCTGAATATGTCCCTAAATATGTCTCTGACGCTGTCCTTAACTAAGGCCCTGATGCTCTCTCTACCTAAGGCACTGACGCTATCTATAATAATGGCCTGACTCTTTCCCTAAATAATACCCTGATGCTATCCCTAATTGAGGCCCTGAAGATGTCCCTAATACCCTTAGGTGTTCCTCTGTATCACCCTGATCCTGTCCCTAAGGCCCTGAATATGTCCCTAGGTAAGTCTCTGACGCTGTCCCTAACAAAGGCCCTGATGCTGTCTCTAACTCAGAATCTGAAATTCTAATGTCCTGACTCTCCCTAACTAACATCCTGACGCTGCCCCTAAGTGAGGCCCCGACACTCTTCTTAACTAAGGACTTGCCTCTGTCCCTACCTAACACCCTGACACTGTCTGTAACTAATGACCTGACTCTTTGCCTAACTAACACCCTAGTTTTGGCCCTAACTAACGCCCTGACACTGGTTCTAATTATGGCCCTGATGCTGGCTCTAAGGCCCTGAAGATATCCCTAAGTAACAGCCTGAACTGTGTCTAACTAAGGCTCTCACGTTATCTCTAACTGAAGCACTGACACTGTCCCTAACTTAGGCCCTGACGCTGTCCCTTATAGTCTAAGCTGTCACTAAATAATGCCCTGATCCTGTCCATAACTAAGGCCCTGAATATGTCCCTAAGTGCATCTCTGATGATGTCCTTAACAGCCTAAACTCTCTTCAAGTTATCTCTGAGGCTCTGACACTGGCCCTTCCTAAGGCCTCACCCCGGGATTGTCCCAGGCTGCTGGGCAGTTTTCTCTTGTCCGCATCTCTAGCCAGCTGTCTGCCTTTGGCCACTCTAAGATTCTGCGATGCAGTGGTCCCACGTGGGATGTGCCTGTGTAGGCTCACCTGCAGGAGGAGAATCATGGCCACTCCACCCTCCAGGGGACTGCGGCTTAGGGTAGGAATCTCTCAGCCAGTGTCTGGACACAGGGTTCTGTGTCCTTGTTTGTTGTAAATCCCTTGGAGTTACCTCTAACATTTTTGAATGGATATCCCCCGCTCTGCATATTTATAATATAAATTATTTACCACATTAAAATCCAGGAATGACATTCTCAGAATGAGCAGGAGAACACTGGATGCCCCCCCAATGATCTATTACTTGGAGGATTTAAAATTCTTATGAGAAAACACTCACTCTCCTCACCCTCTTGGGCGTCAGCACAAGGGGAATCAGCTGCATCCTTTATTTATCCCTCTGACTTTCCAGAACCTTTCCTTCCAGGAGAAATCTCTGGGCTCTGCGGGAGCTGTGAGTGGTGGCCATCAGGTAAATCTGAGACTGAAAAGCAAGAGGAAGAGAGACAGAGGAGGAGATGAGAATTGGTGACGGGGAGAAGAAGGGGTGTCCACGTTCAATCGCAGGCTGAGAGTCTGGGTTAGTCTCCAGCGAAGCTAAGGACCACCAGGGTCTGGCCCCACTGGCCTTGTCACCTGGTGTGGGGACTGGGGACAGCCAAACCCCCATGGCCACTCTCAGAGAAATCAAGAAGGTGGGAGGGCACCCCGAGAGCCAGATTGAAAATGGTCATGCTGTGAAATAATAAGATGCCCTTTTCAGAAAAGGGAAGACTGTTCTCTTTGTTCTCAAAGACTTGCAAATACTCTGTGTCCTTCTGGAGGCGTGCTGAAGCCTTCAGCCTTTGAGGGCAGTAATGGGAGTGCATCTGGGCTCAAAACCATCCAGCACTCACTCCCTGAGGGTGCTGAGGATGACCCGTGTCCACCCCTCGGGTGCTGTGGGACCTGAAGTCCCCTGATCACCGAGGACGGGAGGGGCCGCACAGACACTGCACTGGACCACCGGGGGCCTGGCTAGTGGGCTACAGTCCTTTATCAGATACATGGTTTGCAAACATCTTGGGCCATTTTGGATGGTGGATTATCTTATTCCTTGCTCCTTTTATACACAACTGTTTTTCATTTTGAGGAAGTCCAATTCATCTATTTTGTCTTTGTTGCTTGTGCTTTTGGCAGATCTAAGAAATCATGACCAAATCCCAGGTCATGAAGATTTACTCTCATGTTTTCTTCTACGAGTTTTATAATTTTGGTTCTTGCATCTAGTCCTTTGGTCCATTTTGCGTTGATTTTGTATATGGGGTGGGAGGAGGTAAGGGTCCAACTTTACTCTTCTGCATGTGGGTATCCAGTTGTTCCAGAAACTGTGCTAACTGTTTGGGAGAAAATACCTGCAAAGATGCGACCAACAAGGGCTTAATTCTAAAATATACAAACAGCTCATACAACTCAAAAAAGAAAAAAAAATCAAAAAATAGGCAGAAGGGCTAAATAGACATTTCTCCAAAGACATACAGATGGCCAATAGGCACATGAAAAGACGCTCCACATCGCTTATTATTAGAGAATGCAAATCAAAGCTACAGTGAGTTATCACCTCATAGTGGTCAGAATGGCCATAATTAAAATGTCTAGAAATAGGGCTTCCCAGGTGGCGCAGTGGTTGAGAGACCACCTGCCGATGCAGGGGACACGGGTTTGTGCCCCGGTCCGGGAGGATCCCACATGCCATGGAGCGGCTGGGCCCGTGAGCCATGGCCGCCAAGCCTGCGCGTCCGGAGCCTGTGCTCCGCAACGGGAGAGGCCACAACAGTGAGAGGCCCACGTACCGAAAAAAAAACATTCTTAGTGAAAAAAGCCATACAGAAAAGGCCACCTAGATCCCTTACTCATCTTGTCTGCTTCAAATCCATCACGGTTGTCCAAATGAGGGGGAAACTCAGTAATGGGTCCAGAAAAAGAAAACTGGATCAGGATGGAAAAAGACATTTTCATACAGGTGGGACAGTAGGTGAAACTTGAAGTGGGGCTGAGTATTAAATTATAATGTGGACATCAGGATTTCTTCATTTAAGGGTTATGTGCTGGTTCCTTGGGCAAAACACACTGAGCATTTTGTGTGAAGTGGCAAATGTGAGTACTTTTTGCCATTATTGCAACTTTTCTGTACATTTTAAATTACTGGAAAGTAAATGACTTTTCTAGACAACCATGTCAGTATCATGCCAGAAAATCAGATAAGACAGACATCAAATTTTGTGATAGAGGCCAAGACTTACCCAGACCACGTTCAACCAAAGTTGTGATACTTATTTCCCTTGTAGGAGTCCGCATGGTATTAAGAGGCACTGTGGGAAGAGTATATTAGTAGCTACCATGTCTTCGGTCCTGTGGATTACCTGGGGTGCAGTAGAAACAGTGAGATTTTAGTACTGCAATTTTTCACATTACTTCAAAAAATATGTTGGGCTTCCCTGGTGGCGCAGTGGTTGAGAGTCCGCCTGCCGATGCAGGGGACGCAGGTTCGTGCCCCGGTCCGAGAAGATCCCACATGCCGCGGAGCGGCTAGATCCGTGAGCCATGGCCGCTGAGCCTGCACGTCCGGAGACTGTGCTCCGCAACAGGAGAGGGCACAGCAGTGAGAGGCCCGCGTACCGCAACAAAATATATATATATATGTTAAAAAATAAATTCAGTAAAGTTGCGAAATATGGAATCAATATACACAAATCAGTTTTGTTTCTATACACTAATAATGAACCACCAGCAAGAAAAATTAAGAAAACAATCTCATCTACAATTCCATCCAAAAGAACGAACTATTTAGCAATAAATTTAACCAAGGACATGAAAGACCTATACCCAGAAAACTATAAAGCATTGATAAAGAAACTGAAGACACAACAGAAAACAATATTCCATGCTCATGCATCAGAAAAATTATTATTATTAAAATGTTTATTCTACCCAAAGCCATCAACAAACAGTGCCAGGAAAACTAGACACCAGACTCCAAAGAACGACACCGGTCACCATCTACACTGCACATAAAAGTAACTATGAGCGCACAGTATTCCACACTAAACCCTTTCTCTCCTAGTCCCCTGAAGATGGACCCCACCCACCCAGCAGTCAGCTGCACAGGAGGATTCTCCACACTTGCTTATTTTTTCCTCTTGTGGAGTCTCCTCACCAGTGGTTGCTTAGCAAACCCAGCTCCTGTCAGGGTGGACAATGCCTCATGGTCCAGAAACCTAAGCCCTGACAGGAGACAAAGCTCCTATCTGCTTGCCACAGAGCAAAGTCTGTGGGCAGGGTGCACCTGTGCCCCAGGGTCACACAGGTTGGTTCGGCGCCCTCTGTGGGATGAGAGAAAAGTGCCGGGAGTGCCGCACTCACAAACCCAGAGGCCTCGTCTGGAAGGCAGTTCTGCTGTATATACTAAGTTTGGAAATCCTAACTGAAATGGAGCCAAGTATCTCACTGTATCTTCTCAAAAGAGGGTTAAGGGGCAATTAATTACAAACCATATGTAATGAAATGAATGCAGACACAAACTTTACGACTTAAACCAAAATTCATTCAAAATGCCCACAGACAAATTTAAATTACCGAACTATAAAAATCCTAGGAAAAAAAAAGATAATCTACATGACTTTGGGTCTGGTGACCTTATTCAGAAAACCGGAAGACAAACCACAAACTGCAAGAAACTATTTCCAAAACACATATCTGATAAAGGATTTGTACTCAAATTATGCCAACAACGCCATTAAAATTTGGTAAAGATTGAAACACACACCTGGCCCAAGAAGATAAACAGGCAGTAAATAAGCATACAAGAATAAACTCAAGGTGCTGGTGGAATGCATGTACAACCAGCTTTGGAAGAGAGCTTGGCAGTTTTTTCCAAATCTAAAAAGTCTCACCTTAGGATTCAAGAAGTGTACCTCTTGAATTTAGACAACTGCTTTGAAAAACTGTGTTCAAACCAAAACTAGCATCGAGTAATGCACAGCAGCTCTATTCATAATGGCTAAAAACTTAAAGATATCAGGATGCCCTTCTGCAGATGAATTCATAAGCAAATTAGGGCAGATACATGCCAAGGGGAGCAGAATACACCACCCCAAAATATGCCCATTTGACAGAAGGATTATTGTGGACTGATTAATTTAAGAAACCGCAGACCCAGGAGAATCTTTCAAAACCAGGTAGAAAATGCCCTTTTAGGAGGTAAATTTATATTTATTAAGGATATCTCCATTTGTAAGGGTATGTCCCTCTCTGGACCAGGAATTGAATAATGACTAAATATCAAGAAAAGCTTGTTGGGACTTCCCTGCTGGTCCAGTGGTTAAGACCCCATGTTCCCAATGCATGGAACCAGGGTTCAATCCCTGGTCAGGGAACTAGATCCCGCATGCTGCAATTAAGAGCCCGCATGCCGTAACTAAAGATTCCACAGGCTGCAACTAAGACCCAGCACAGCCAAATAAATACATGTTTAAAAAAAAAAAAACCTTGTCAATGGAATAGGCCTGGATGTAAATCTGTGTAACAACCATACCCTTGTTTACTGGGCTTTGCCTAATAACATCCCTTAAATGGCTGCCTCCATTCCCTAACATCTTTCTTTTGTTCTCAGCAGAAGATAGCATTTAAGGTAACGGCTTGGGCCATTTCAGGGAGTGACTCAGTTTTCCTGGGTATCTTTTAAGTATACAGGAGGTACGCATGGTATATATTAAACTTCTGATTGTTTTCTCCAGTTCGTCTCTTTTTCATTACAAGGGAGATCTCAATAAAGAACACAGAAGTGTAGACGGGAAATTATTTTTCCTCTCATATACATGCAATGCAATAGTATTCAGAGATATAAAGGAATGGACCATCAATCCGTGCCAAAAAAAAATACATGCATCTAACACTTACATTGCTAAGTGAAAGAATGCAGTCTGAAGTGCTACACACTGTATGACCTCATTTATATGACATTCTAGAAAAGGCAAAACTGACAATGGTAAACAGTTTACGGAATATGTGGTTGAAATAGTCCATATGATAGTTTAGTGGTGAATACCTGTCACTATGCATTTGGCTACACCCACAGATTTTTACAACCCAACAAGTAATTTACAATCTATTCAAATTTAGCTACTTAGGATATAGGAGCCTCAAAGACTGGGATACAGAATGTAACAAAGAATCTAACTGATTTACAAATGTATGAAAAAACTCACTGTTGGTAGTGGGACAAATGGGCACACCTAAGTTAACTTTGGAAATGTACAGAATCTGTAGGCCAAAGACAAAATGTGCCATACATACACAGTGGACTCTATGCTCTTTCCCATGAGGGGTAGCAGCTAACAGTATTGAAACTACTATATCAGTCATCACATGGAACAAGCACTGAATTTAATAAATGACAAATGGTGGAAGCCAGGTTTCCTACCACAGGAGTTGGATGTTACAGTCAAACAAAGGGAGAAGGTTACAATATCCATGTCATAACAGATCCGGTTGGAGATATCAGTATAAACTCTCTTTAGCCTACACATAGTTCCACATGGAAATCTTTATAATTATGTGTATATGCATAGGCTGGGATACATGCATATATTTCGATGTACTGACAGCGGAGCATATTTAGCTCCCACATGTAAGTTTTTAATACCATTCTCTAATAAAAGGAACAAGGGCTCTTTGAAGAAGGGGCTGCTGCTAGGACTGAGACAGTAAATATACGAAGCAGGATAATCTTAAAATATCAGAAGGTAAAGAAGCACCAAAAATTTTTAAAAACCACAAAAGAAAATTATGTAAAATGAAAACAGGAGCAAATGGAAGAAGCTCTCAACAGCCAAAGCAAGAATGAACTAAGCAGTCTAATAATGTAGTGCCGGTTTATGACCAAAAGTTTACAATAATTATTCACGTGTCCAAACTGGTACAAATAAATTACATAGTTTTTGAAGAATGGTGTTAAATAGAAATCTCCTATGCAGAAAGCTTCTAAACAATGTATATAGCCACTCAGCTGTCCACCAAGGATGTGAAGCTCACCCCTCTCTCGTCAAGTGTGGCTTCTGCATTATGACTTCCTCCTACATAAGACACACAGGATGGATGTGGGAAAAAATTAACCTCACTGTGGGAAAACTTCACAAACACTACTTCAGCTAGGTGACCAAAATTAAGAATATGAGTGAGAAGTTTCCTTAAGAGCCTGTCCTCTTGATATATAGTGAGGAGGAAGCACTTCACCTCTGTGGTCTGCTTTTTCAAAGCCAAGACTAACCACGACAAAACCACCAAGCAAATCCCAGCGCCCGGCAGTCTATACAATACCTGAGCAGCCCTTCTCCACGCTGTCAAGGTCATGGAAACAAGGAGAGTCTGAGCAACTGTCATAGCCCAGAAGAGACTAAATACACATGATGACCCCATGTCCTCTGAGATCCTGGAACAAGGAAAGGTATAACAAAGGGAACATGAATAGGGACTTCAGTTAATAGTAAAGTATCAGTATGTGTTCATTATTTGTCATGGTTCTGTAGAAAATTAGATGGGAAAAATTAAACGTCAAAATAAGAGAAACCTACTGTAACAAACTGGAAATCTAGAGGGAAAGGGGGATTTCTTTGTAAAAACACATTACCAAAATGGCTCCTAAATGAAGGAAAACACAAAAAGGCCAATTAACCACTGAGGAACCTCTTCCCCTACTGGCTATCCTATCACTGTTCCAGGCTTTCCCTCTCCTGGGACAGGGAAGGAGCAGGGACAGAGCTGTTTGGCAGCTCCCCTAGTATATGACCCCACCCAGTGTCTTCACCTCCCCCAGCCACGCCTACCCAGTGAGGACAGCTGAGGAAGGTTCAGGGATTATTGACTCAGATGTATCAACCAGGACTTTTTCTTTTCCCAGAGACTGGACACACTTACGGAAGTAAAATAAATTAGTATTTATTGTAAGGGTAGAAATACATTAGTACTTGCAAGTGGCAAGTTGAAGAATGGGTTTGGACCTGGCAGGTCCAGTGGCTCACACTGTCTCAGTGTGACCTTTCTTCTCTCCAAACCTTTGTCCCACTCAGTGCCTTTGGGGGACCCCATTCACAGGCACAGGCTCTCTCACTGACCTTGGGCCAACAGCAGTTCTAGGCTGACAACCACTCACCATCCATTTTCCGAGAAAGAGTTTCTCCTTTTCTTGGATTCCAAGAAAGTCATGGTTTTAAATGCCTTTGATCTGGCTTGGGTTTCATTCTCATCCTTGACCCATCACCAGAAGATGGAAAATGGGACTGGCTAGATGTGGGTTGTAAACCCATCTTCGAGCTGGGTGGAACATGGGGTCATCCTTCTGCAACTGTTTGGACTGGAAGCAGGTGAGATGTAATTCCCAAAGGAAAACTGAGGCACTTGGGCCTGAGAACAGATGCTGGCTGGGAGAAGGCAACAGATTCTATGTCATTGACAGCTCACTGCACAGCACAGAATCTGACACAAAAGGAAGAAAGGGGTTCACTTAGGGTCAGGGGCTGCAGCGACTCATCCAGTGCTCTTACTGTCCCTCCCAAGACTGCAAGAAGTTCTTTCACTTGCTGAAAAATCAGGATCATTGGTGGTGGTAAACTCAAGTCTCTTCCTTGGGCATCAGGTCCTCACATCTCAGAGGCTGGCCCAGAACAGCCCATGTTCCATCAGAAGACACACAGACCTCATTCCTGCCCCTGAGAGGTGGGAGCCCTTGAGTTATCCCATCTCCCTGGCCATATTAATTGCCCATCCCTGAAAAACAATACTGCTCCTTTTCCAGTTTCTTCTCTCTCCTTTACTAAGAGGAAGAAACCAAATGCTAGGGTGGTAAGGAAACTCTTGTGCAATGAAGTAACGAGAGGCTCGAGAATTATTCCATGCCATGGAACCCATAATTGGCAGGCTTTCCAGAGGCCACATGGATGCATATGGCTCTCCAAGACAATGGCAGTGTCAGTGTAAACCTCCCACTGGGAGGTCCAGTTGCTCCCATATCTTTGATTCTTAATGAATATGAATGTCAAAAGTTTCTGACGACTGAAAGGACAAAGGATTGCAGGGCCATGGTCTGCTGTGTGGGTGTTGTGTCAGGGCCACACTCCAATGTCTAGAGGATTACTACCTCTCTTGGCAGCCTATGAGGCTGTGAGGGGGAGGCCTTTTTCTCAGCCACATGCATGTTGGTAGTTGAAACTTCTCAAAGGAATGTCTACACTGCCCAGGTAGCTCTTGAATTGCCTGGCATCATGGTCAGCTCCGTAACTGTACCTGAGGGCCTGACAATGCCCCGGCTGGACTGAGCCAGAGGACCACAGATGCCTGCCTGGATAGTCAGAGGTCAAGGGCTGTCCTGCCTGAGACTTGATCATCTATTCATGCCCACTCAGGTGGGACAAAGGATGCCTCCAGTGCCAGGAGGGCCTCACCAGCCCTCAAGAAGGCAGCATCCGGGGTCTGGCAGGTCACTGCACCCAGTCCTGTATAAATCCACACATGTCCACTGAGTGCCCTCCTGTCTGGGCTGTGCTGGAACCTGGGGCT
Source organism: Monodon monoceros (assembly GCF_005190385.1). Taxonomy (NCBI): domain Eukaryota; kingdom Metazoa; phylum Chordata; class Mammalia; order Artiodactyla; family Monodontidae; genus Monodon; species Monodon monoceros. The sequence continues at coordinate 87,222,626 of NW_021703765.1, read as the reverse complement.
GCCCAGGCAGGGTAGGGCCAGCATCACCCTTCCCAGGTAGGAGGGCAGAAGGAAACCATGCATGACTTCTGACACCCTCCCCAATC
>NW_021703765.1:87142608-87217540 GCF_005190385.1 Monodon monoceros | reverse complement strand
AGCTGCATTATTCTGTCATATAAAGGAATAAAGTAAAATTATACAGCCGCTGTGGAAAACTGTATGGTGGCTCCTCAAAAACATGGAAAATGTATGATCCCTTGATTCCACTCCAGGGTGTACACCCAGAATATTAGAAAGCAAGGACTGGAACAGATATCTCTACCCCATATTCATAGCAACATTATTCACAATAGCCAAAAGGTGGAAGCAACACAACACATCCTTCAACAGATGAATGGATAAGTACAGTGTAGTATATACGCAATGGAATATGGTTCAGCCTTTAAAACTAAGGTAATTCTCACACATGCTACAATGTGGATGAACCTTGAAGTCATTATGCTAAGTGAAACCAGCCAGACACAAAAAGGACAAACGTTCTATGATTCCACTAGTATGAGGTATGCAGATAAGTCAAATCCAAAGACAAAGTAGAATAAGGTTGCCAGGGGTTGAGGGGAGTTAGTGTTTAATGGCTACGGTTTCACATGGGGAAAATAAAGTTCTGGAGATGGATGGTGAGGATATTTTTACAACAATGTGAATGTACTTAAGGCCATAGAACTGGATACTTACAAATGGTTTAAATGGCGCTTTCCTCGTGGCACAGTGGTTAAGAATCCACCTGCCAATTGCAGGACACACGGGTTCAAGCGCTGGTCCTGGAAGATCCTGCATGCCGCAGAGCAACTAAGCTCGCGAGCCACAGCTACTGAGCCCTCGTGCCACAACTATTGAAACCCGTGCGCCTAGAGCCCATGCTCCGTAACAAGAGAAGCCACCGCAATGAGAAGCCTGCACACGGCAACGAAGAGTAGCCCCCACTCACTACAACTAGAGAAAGCCTGCGTGCAGCAGCAAAGACCTGACACAGCCAAAAAATAGAAAATAAAATAATTTTTTAAAAAGCTTTTAAAAAAATGGTTTAAATGGCAAATGTTATGTGTTTTTAATCCCAATGGAAAAAATGAATGAAATAATGATCAATGTTACAATGCGGATAAACAGTGAAAACATCCCAAGTGAAAGAAGCCACACAGAAAACCACCCAGATCATGCTCATCTTGTACACTTTCAATCCAGCAAGGTTTATAAAGTGAGGGAAAGCCCCAGTGATGGTTCCAAGAAGAGAAAACTGGATTCGAATAGAAAAATACATTTCCACAAAGCTGGGGCAGCTGGTGAAAGTTGAAGCGGGTCTGTGGATAGGATTATAATGTGGAAACCAAAATTATTCCTCATTATGGGGTTATGTGCTGGTTCCCTGGGAGAGTGACCCTCCCACTCTCACAGGGTAAAACAAACTGGAGTATTTTGTGAAGGTAGAAAACTTTATACTGCTATTTAAAGTCTTTTATACACTTGAAATTTACTAGAAAATAAAGTACTTATCAAAACAACCATGTCATACCATGCCAGAAATACAGACATCAAACTCTGTTATAGAGGCCAAGCCCTACCCAGATCCAGTTCACCCGCAGTGGGGATGCCAATCACCCTTGTAGGAGTCCACATACTACAAGAGGCACCATGGGAAGATTATATTGGGAGCCACTATGTCTTGGGTGCTGTGGATGACCTGGATGTAGATGAAACAGTGGGATTTCTGAATTCTAGTTTTCCACATTCAACCACCAAAAAACTGTTACAACTAAAAAATGAATTCAGTAAAGCTGCAGGATACAAAAAAAAGAAAAGTCAATGCCCAAAAATCATTTGTGATTCTATACACTGATAATGAACCATCAGAAAAAGAATTTTTTTAAAAAATCCCACTTACAATTGCATCCAAAAAGATAACTAGGAGTAAATTTAACCAAGGACGTGAAGGACCTGCACACTGAAAACTGGAAGACACTGATAAAGGAAACCGAACAGACAAAAATAAATGGAAAGATACCCTGTGCTCATGAGTAAAAAGAATACTGTGAAAATATGCATTCTAAGGTGGGACTTCCCTGGCCTTCCAGGGGTTGGGACTCTGCGGTCCCACTGCAGGGGGCACAGGTTCGATCCCTGGTTGGGGAACTAAGATCCCGCATCCTGCATGCCACATGGTGTGGCCCCAAATTTTTTTTAATTTAAGAAAATATGCATTCTAGCCAAATTAATGTACACATTCGACGCAATCCCTACCAAAAGTCCAATGACATTTTCCATAGAAACAGAACAAATAATCTTAAGTTGTGTGTGGAACCACAAAGGACCCAGAAGAGCCAAAGCGACCCTGAGGAAGGAGAACGGGCTGGAGGCGTCTTCCTCCCTGATTTTACACTAGATTACAAGGCTACAGTCCCAAAAAAGTGTGGAATTGGCACAAAAACAGGCACACAGACCAGAGGAACAGAGCAGAGAACCCAGGAATCAACCTACAGGCATGTGGTCAGTTAATTCACAAGAAAGGAGCCAAGAACATACACCAGGGAAAGGACAGTCCCCTCAATAAACGGTGCTGGGAAAACCAGACGCCACACGCCAAAGAACAACACTGCACTCTGTCTACACCACACACAAAAGGGGCCAAAAACCCAGTTTTCCACATCAAGCTCTTCCTCTCCTGGGTCCTATGAAGACAGACACCCTCAGCGGTCAGCCATGCACAGGAACCTTCTGCCCACTTTTCCTCACCTTCTCCCTCAGCGGCATCACCTTCTGGCAGGTCCTGAGGAGACCAGGCTCCTGTCAGCATGAACTGGACCCCACGGTGTCCCAAAGCTGAAGCCCCAGCGGGTCCTGAGGAGACCCGGCTTCTGTTAGTGTGGACTTGACCCCGGCTTGTCCCGAAGCCCCGCCATCAGTGTGGACTCAGCCCCGCGTGTTCCAGAAGCCAAAGCCCCAGCAGGTCCTGAGGAGACAGGGCTCCTCTCAGTATGAACATGAACAGCATGATCTGAACAGACATCCCACCGAAAAAGATATACAGATAGTAAAAGTCATACAGAAACAAGCTCAACATCATATACCATTAGGGAATTACAAATTAAAATCATGAGATATCACAGCACACCTATTAGGACTGCTAAGCTCCAAAAATATGACAATACCAATTGCTAGAGGGTGAGGAGCAAAAGGAGCTCTCCCTCATAGCTGGGGGGATGCATGTGCTGCCACTTTGTAAGACAATGTGGCAGATTTTCCACAGCTAAACAAGTCTCACGTTGGGATCCAACAATCATACTTCCAGTATTTAGGCAACTGCTTTGAAAATCTATGTCCAAATGCAAAGAAGGATGCAATTATGAAGAGCAGCACTTCCATAATGGCTAAAAACTTGAAGAAATCAGGATATCCTTCAAAAGATGAATGCATAAGCAAATTGGGGTACATCCATGTCAAGGCGAGTAAAATATGCCACCCCAAAATATGTCTCTCTGGCATAAGGATTATTGGTCTGCTTTTAAAAAAAAAAAAAAACAACACGGGCTTCCCTGATGGCTGAGTGGTTAAGAGTCTGCCTGCCGATTCAGGGGACACAGGTTCGAGCCCTGGTCCGGGAAGATCCCACATGCTGCAGATCAACTAAGCCTGTGAGCTACAACTACTGAGCCTGCGCTCAAAAGCCCGCGAGCCACAACTACTGAGCCCGTGTGCCACAACTACTGAAGCCCACACGCCTAGAGCCTGTGCTCTGCGACAAGAAAAGCCACCACAATGAGAAGCCCGCGCACCGCAATGACGAGTAGCCCCTGCTCGCCACAAGCAGAGAAAAGCCTGCACGCAGCAACGAAGACCCAATACAGCCAAAAATAAAATAATAAATTTATTTTTAAAAAATCTCAGAAAACAGAGATTGCCGTTTTATGAGGGACATTTACAACAGAGAAATCTCCATTTATGAGGGTATGTCCCTCTTTGCACCAAAAATAGAAGGATAATTAAATCTTAAGTAACTCTTTTCAATGGGGAAGTCCTGACTTAAATGTGCAAACAGTCATACCCTTGTTTACTGTGCTTTGCATGATAACCTGCCATAACTGGCCTTCCCCCCTTCCCCAGCATCTTTCTTCTGTTTTTAGCTGAAGACGGTATTTAAGGGGATGGTTTTGGTCATTTCAGGGAGTGACTCAGTTTCCCGTGGTATCCCCCCTGTATTCAGAAGGTATACATATTATTAAACTTCTGCTTTTCTCCTGGTAATCTGTCTTTTATTACAGGGGCAGGGGTGGCCTCAACAAAGAACCTAGAAAAGTAGAGGGAAAATTGTTCTTCCTCCCATACACGTGCAGTGGAATACTACTCAGCAGAAGAGAATGCACCACCAACCTATGGAAAGACACGGATAAATCTTCAGTATACACTGCTAAGTGAAAGACTCCAGTCTGCGGAGGCTGCACACAGCATGACCCCATTGATGACATTCCGGGAAAGGCAAAGCTACGTAGATGATAAGCAGATCATGGGGTGGGGGGTGTGAAGTAGTCCATGTGATACTCTAGGGTGGATACCGGTCACTATGCATTTGTGTAAACCCATAGATGTGCATAGCCCAAGGGGCCAATCATAATCTATTCAAATTTAGTTATTTAAGATGTAGGAGGGTTGCAGGATGGAATACATAATGTCACAGAATCTAACTGTATTAGAAATATATGGAAACCACTCACTGTAGGGGATGGGATAAAAGGTGCTGACCCAAGTTACCTTTGGAAATGAATGGAATCTGTAGACTAAAGGCAAAATGGACCGTATATAAACAGTGGGCTTTATTCTACGAAGTTCTTTCCAGGGTGTAGTAGCTAACAATTCTGAAACCTCTGCACATGTAACCTGGAAAGGAGCAATGCACAGATAAATGGCAGATGGTGGGAGCCAGGTTCCTTGCTGTGGGAGTGGGAGGTTACAGATAAGCAAGGGGAGAGCCTCTGCCCTCGTAATCCTGGATCTGGGCTTCCTGGGAGGATGTTGACTGGCTGGGGGAAACACACACATCCTCAGGCTGGGAAGACCCTGCAGACATAGGAACTCCACGCCCCATCTTTCCACCCATACCTGCTGGAAACACTCAGCCCTCCATAATCAGTCAATTGCAGCATTTAAGACATTCTCACCCTCAGGCAGAGAAAGGAGCATGAGGGTCTTGCTTACCCCTAAGCTGTCCCAGAATCCAGGCCCTGGGGGTGGAGTCAGGTTGGGGGTTCCTGGGCCTCTGACCAGCAGGTGAGAGGAGGGAGGAAGACCGGTCCTGCGGACAGAGGTTCCCTCAAGTCTGTGAGCCCAGGAGGTCCGATGGGGTTCATTCCCAGTGTGGACATGGGCAGGGCCTGCAGTGGTTCTCTGTTCCCCCTGGGCCCTTTGATGAAGCCATGGCAGCACTGGGCCCAGACGTCTCCTGGCGATGTCTCAAACTCTGACACAGCAATTTTACAAAGGAACAAGAGAATGGAGCTGAGCCCCTGACGGCCACTCCTTTCTGGCTCTGAGTTGCTTCCAACAGGACCGCAGTCACCTGCACGTAGTCTGCTGTGACCTACCTGCCCCCACTGGCCTTTCCTCTCCCTCCCTGTGATGATTCCCGTGACATTTTCAGCCTGGACCCCTCTCCCAGGCCAGATGCCTCTGTCCAGCCCCCACACCCCCATCTCACCTTGGGGGCTAACAGGCCCCTCAGAGGACTGGGATCCCGCAGCTCCCCACACCCAGGAGCAGCCCCACCTTCCCAGGTTGCTGAGCCCAGGCACCGGGTGTAACTGAGCAGGACCCTACGGGGCCTTCCCAGGACAGACCCCTCCCCCATATCCTCTGCTGTAGCTCCTCTCTGAAGTACCTGGATAACAGTGTCTGATGCACGCTTCCTCCACCACCAAGTGGAAGACATTAACTACTTGATGATCATGAACAGGTAGCCCCAGATCTTCTGGCACCTAAGAATTTATAATGTTAACCGCCTGTTACCTCACCATCAACCAGAGAATTGTGCACCAGCTGATCACATACCCTGCGTCCCCCTCCTTCACCTGGCCTTTAAAATTGCTTTACTGAAATCCTTCAGGGAGCTTGGGGTCTTAGAGCACAAGCCACCTGGCCTCCTTGTATTGGCACTTTTACAATTAAAGCTGCACTTTCCTTCACCACACCCGGTGTCAGTAGACTGGCTTTACTGCACTCGGGCAAGCGGACCCATGTTTTGTTCGGTAACACTGGGGCCTCCCAGGCTCCCACCCTCCTTGTGCCCCAGTGACTGTCATCTGCTCCTCCAGAGTCGTGTTGCAGCAAAAGTAGAAATGAAGTTTTCCCTCCCCTGAGAACAAGGAAAACAAAAGGAACAGCGAACAGGCTACAGAAGAAACATAACCTGGCCTGAAAGAGTTCATCACTCCTTGTTTTACTTTGTCACTCATTTGTAGTAACTAGATTTGTACTTTACAAAGCTAACCTCACTCCCTGACACTATGTAATTTACATTCGGCACCCATCACCCCTGACTCTGTGTGAGTTACATCCCCTGCCTCTCACTCCCTAACCTTATTATGTCCAGCATTTACATTCTATACGCCCCTCATAACAAATCACCCCCTATAGTTTTTCATTTCAGAAACAAGGTCACCGGCCGATAAACCAGAGAGGCAAATGGACGCAATTACCAGACTGCTGGACCCCAATTACCGGGTGGCCTGACGCCAACTATGTCTGTTTTGAAATAATGCAAAGGAAAGGAGGAATGCAAGACCTTCACTACTTTGATCCTTATCCTATACCCCGGACTGCGAGAGCCCCACATATAAAATCTTCCCTGATTCTCAAGGAGGGAGTGCCCAGTTCTTGAGGCACTAGCCGGCTGTGTCTTCCCTTCTGCCTGGCAGAAAAATAAAGCCATCTCTCTCTTCCTCCAAAACCCGTCTCCGTATTTCTTTTCGGCCTCGGTGCACAGGGAAGCCGAGATTTCGACAACAGTCTGTGGCCAGTTCCCACACTAATTCCCCTCTACGCCCACAGCCCTGGCCCAAGCCCGATCTGGTGCCTGGTTCCTCCATCAGGCCTGACAAAACTCCCTGCCCGCACGGTGCGTCTCACATCCCACCCCAACATGGTCTTTCTGAAGCATAAACGAGACGGACTCTCGCCCACCTGTAATCCCCCAAATGTTTCCCCACTTTCGCTAGGGTATCTGCCAGGAGAGACACCTGCCAAGGCCCTGAGAGTCCCCAGCATCCCCACTAGGCTGCTGGCTCCTAGGTTCCCTGACAATGAGCACGTCAGCAGGCTGGGAGACACGGCAGGAAACCCCAGAACTGCTCACCTCAGGACGGGGCAGCCACTGCCATGGCCTGATCAAAGAGAGCAGAGGAGGGTCCCCAGCTGGGACACAAACTCTGCATGAGTGGCCTCTCCTTGAGCCATTACATCACCTCATGTGACTTGAGGGAAGGAAGGACCGAAGCACACTTTGTTCCTAAGGAGGATGGTATAGGCTCAGTCACATCCCCCCAAAATTCACACGCTGAATCCCTAACCCCCAGGACCCCAGGATATGGCTGTATTTGGAGATGGGATTTTTAAAGAGGTGATCAAGGTAAAAATGAGGTCAGTAGGGTGGACCCTAATCCAATAAGATTGATGTCCTACAAGAAGAGATAGGCACAGGGGGAGACCATGTGAGGACCTCGGGAGAAGATGGCTGTCTAAGCACCAAGGATAGAGGCCTCAGGAGAAGCCAACGTGCACACACCTTGATCTCCGACAGCATCCAGGACTGGGAGATAGGTCTGTTACCCAAGCTGCCCTGTCTGTGCTATTTGTTACAGCGGTCCTGAGCAGACTCACACGCAGGGTTAACTCAGGGCTCAGACTGGACAGAGCCCACTCTCCATCCCCCTCTACGTGAGTTACAGGAACCCCAGGAACTGAGGAGGGGGTCCCTGAGGGGAGGCACAAGATAGAAGATGCTAGGCATTAACATGGCTGCATTCATGTTAAACGTGCCTGAAGTCCAATCACACGAGATGGTTTTGTCCTGTATGTACATCGGCACCTTCAGTCTGAACTGCAGATCTTTGGCTTCACCACCTGCACTGAGAGCATTAGCTTCACCTGCTGTGGACCGTCTCCTATAGGATTTCCAGAACCACAAAGCATCAAAGCTTCAAAGGACCCAGAGTCTGTGTGCTACCGTCCAGGTGACCCTCACAGGAGAGCCGTGCAGCTGCCCGTGAGAAACCATTTCCCTTTTTCCTGTTCACAGCTACACTGCACCTCCCAACCTTCCCACCCCTTCCAGCTGGGGCATAGTGTCTCGTGTTACCAAGGGAAATGGGTGGAGGTGTTGAGGGCCTTGGCCAGCCTGCATCCTAGGACGGAGGGCATGAAGCCCAGCTGGTCACCCCACCCTGCTGGTTGGAGAACTCACCTGGAAGCAGGGAGGAGAAACAAGGGGGCCAGAGCCTGGGACCTCACACCCACCTGCCCTGGACTCTCACAAGAAGGGGACAGACACATCTTGAGCTCCAGCCCAGTTTTGGGAGACACTTTGTTCCAGCAACAAACTTTACCTTAAAAGCCAAGGTGCTTTACAAAGCCCTCCCCAGCTGTCGCAGAAAGTCAGGCTTCACCTCATCACACTTTTCTCAAACCCCAGCTCACACTGAGACCACCTCTCAGGTGACAGTGCTTCAGAGAAGCCCCTTTAAAAGGTCCCTGGAGTTCAGCTCTCCCAGCCCTGCCTTCAGTTTAAGGGAGAAGTTTCCTTGACAGACAACCAAGCTTCACAATCTCCCAAACTCTTCTCCTTCAAACATTCCTATTCTAGGCTGGATGAGCCTAAAGAGACAGTGCCGTCATCACGTGCCAGAAACCGATTCCCCCAAGCCCGTAGTTACTGGTTACATGATGCTATTGATGATGAAATCCCAGGAGAGCCAGCTTTGCAATATAACCATTTCTGGACTCGGCACTCGGTCCCTTTCCATGGACAGAGTGGAGTGGCTGTTTCCACGTGCCCCGTGGTGGAAGAGCTCACCTAATGCAGCCGGGACTTCATCCCTTCCAGGTGATTCCAGGGTCCTCACTCTGCCCAGACCCCACCCACATGGCTGCTGTCTGTGTCAGTCCATACGGGACCTTGGTAATCTACTAAAATGAGGGTTATTTTATACACAGGCAATGGGTTGAATGCTGGCCCCAAAAGATGTGCCCCCCCCAGAACACGTGAACAGGACCATATCTGGGAAAAGTTTCTTTGTATATGTAGTTAAGGATCTAGAGGTGAGGTCATCTTGGGTTAGGGTGGCCCTCAATCCAATTGAGAGAGTCCTTATGAGAGACAAAAGAGGAGAAACACAGACACAGAGGAGAAGCCACGTGAAGACAGAGGCAGAGACGGGAGGGATGCAGCCGCAAGCCTGGGAATGCCTGGAGCCCCCAGAAGCTGGAAAAGGCAGGAAGAACCCTATCCCGGAGCCTCTGGAGGGACTTCCGTCCTGAAACACCTTGATCTCAGATGTCTGGTCTCCAGGACTGGGGGAGGATGAATTCCTGTTGTTCTAAACCACCCAGCTTGTGGTCATTTTTTATAGAAGCAACAGAACGGTCACACAGACCCTACTCTGTAGGATCCTGGAAGTGTGGGTCTCATTAAAGGCCAACAGAGGCCGGATTGCAGAACCCTTAGAGTCAGCATTGGGCCCCAGAAATCCTAAAGCAGTGGCTGGACACCAGAATGTTGAAGGGTCAGTCGGAAGCCCATCCCTAAGGGTGCCAGCTGCACACGGCCTCCCCAGGTTTTTACACCTGTACCTGTTGGGGATAAGTATTTCCATCCTGATTCAGGACTTCTGATGTCACCGTTCACGTTGCTAATTAAGAACCCACTAGTTGGGGCTTCCCTGGTGGCGCAGTGGTTGAGAGTCCACCTGCCGATGCAGGGGACACGGGTTCGTGCCCCGGTCCAGGAGGATCCCACATGCCGCGGAGCGGCTGGGCCCGTGAGCCATGGCCGCTGGGGCTGCGCGTCCGGAGCCTGTGCTCCGCAACGGGAGAGGCCACAACAGTGAGAGGCCCACGTACCGCAAAAAAAAAAAAAAAAAAGAACACACTAGTTACACAGATGAAAACCCTATCAGGACACTTGCTCCAGTAAACAATTCTGAAGTTGGTCAGAGGTGGGGAATCGTCTCCCATGAGGCCAGCAGCCACCCCCCCCGCCCCCTGCAAGGAGTGCCCTCATTGCAAAGCTGGGGGACCGTGCTGAGGAGTCTCTGAGTAAACGTGAGCTGAGCCCCAGGCCAGCTGCTGCTGAACTATTCCCACCCTTCCCAGGTAAAACACCTGAACGTGTGCAAGGACTTGAAAGCCTACAGGAAGGGCCGTGGAGCCACTCGAGGGACAGCATGCCGGCCGAGTTGGTGCCTGCAAGCCAGCCAGGATTGTCCTGGCCCCGGGCGCTCTTCTGGAAGCTTTCCATTTCCCTGCCTGAGATACTCCTCCTGTCCCGGCCCCCACTGCTTTTTTCCTTCCTCACCTCTCCCCGGAGAGAAATTCCAGTGGCAGGTATGGGTGACACATCCTCTTCTTTAGCAGGTGGCAGCCCGGCAACTCCTGTGGAAAGTCCAGCAGAGTCCCACTCACACCGGGCCACCCACAGAGCCGTGGACCCTACTCCCTCCCACCAGCCCAGCCCCGAGACTACTGACAGGGCAGAGAATATGGCGTCAGGCACAGCTGCAGGGGCTCTTGCTGCCTGGAGCGGTGTTTATATTGATCTCAACCCAGGCACACCTGGGGAGGGCTGGCCGGCCGGGTCAGGCTGCCCAGGTCAGCCAATCCTCGCCCCTCAGGGGCTGATAGCTGCAGAAAATGGGCCTTGCTGCACCGGCCAGGTCCAAGGAACAGGTGTGGGGTCCTCAGGGTCAGGATAGACACGGGGCTGCAGCTCTGCTTGTTTTCTAATCTTTTTCTCTGGTCCATGAGCGGGAGAGAACTTCAAGACCCTCTACTAATGAGAGGAACCCAGGAGTCAGGGAGAGGACGGGTGGTGGGTGGAGACAGAGGCCTGGTGCCCCAGCTGCAGTGGAAGCCTCTGGAAGACTCGGTGGAAGGAGGCCACACAGAGTGAAGCCCAGGGTCACAGACGTGTCCCGGAGCTGCTGTTTGTTAGTTCAGGTCCTGCTCTGAGGTGCTCAGGGTCAGCTCTGACCAACAGGTGAGCTGGGGGTGCTCTGCAATGAGGGCTACATGCACGGTTCCTGTGTGCCCAGCCTTGCTGGGTGCCTGCCCAGGTGAGCTCCATATTCTGGGAGGGGCCTGACCACGAGGGCCCCGGGGCTGCTGGGTACCTGCTCAGGTGAGCTCCATATCCTGGGAGGGGCCTGGCCACGAGAACCCCGTGTGCTGGGGGGGGGGGCGTGTGTATGAGCGTCATCTCTCTGCAGCCGGCACAGAGTTGCTTAGCAACTTCCCTGTGGGCAGTGCTGGGATGAGATGAGAACCGGGAGATGCCACGGGCCCCCTGAACCCCCGTCCATCTAGAGTGATGAGGTGAGTACACGGGTGCTGGCCACTATGCTGCGTGAGGGAGGGCCCATGGGTACCTCTTGTGTCGTCCACCTGACACCACAGAGGCCTCCCCAGGACAGAGCAGACAGCCTGCCTGGGGCAGGTGGGAGCTCCTGGTGACCCTGCAGGGGACATGAGAGGGACGGAGCAGGCAGGAGGAGGTGGGAGCCCAGGCAGAGCCATGGGGCTCGGGGCCGAGGGGGCCTTTCTGGGTCTGAGCTGAGAGTGGGCGTGCAGGTGGTGCGTGTGATCCAGGAAAGCTGCCCTGGTGACGTGAGGCTGATCCTGCTTCAGTGACAAGCTTCCAGGTGATCCCAGAACAGGATAGTGAGACGGATCCTGTTAGAAGAAGGTAAGTGAATCCCCCCAAGAGGAGGCTCTGTGAGCTGGTCCCGGGAGGGGTGTGAAGGGAACAGGCGTGGAACCTGCGGGGAGCGGGCAGTCCCCCTGGGCGGGCGGTGGGTGCAGACCCCACTCCGTGGTCCCACAGCTGTGCTTCCAGCTGGATTACTTGGCTTCTTGGAGCCTCAGCATCCCAGTCTGCTCATGGGGTGATGGTTGCATGGACTGACTAGTAATTCGCTCAGAACAGGGTAGGAAGGGGTCTAGTGGAAATTTCACGGAACACCGTCAGTGTGGGAATCGCAGGCCCTGTTTCCCGCAGGTCTGTCTTCAGGATCGGGAGAGCAAATCCAAGCAGACTTGCAGCAGAGCCTGGGGACGGGCTCCGTTTGGTGGGTCCCCCGGTTTCCTGAGTCTCGGAAGGGGCAGCTCCAGCGGGCAGTGGCAGGTTCATCCCACACCTGGAAGCATCCAGACCTCAAGGCCCAGCAGCCTCGAGCCCTGTGTCTGGGCCCCCGGGAGGCAGGCGGGACAGGCCGCCGTCCTCCTCGGCCCTCTTCCTACCCAGAACATTCGGGGTCCGGGCCGTCATTAGGGAGAAGCAGGGATGGGGGTGTCCTATGTGAGAACAGGACACGGGACAGCTTGTGCACGTGGACGTCCACACCGGGAATGGGGGTCAGTGGGACGCGGGCACAGGGAGGGGCAGGCGGTGGGCCTGAGGAAGCAGGGCGGGGCCGGGGGTCCTGGGAGGGGGTGCGAGCTTCGCCTGTGCCGGGCCTCACACTCCACGGGGCTTCCCTCCCCTGTTCACTGGGCAGGAGGGGCTGAGCAGCGTTGGTGGAGGGACCCCTCGCGTCCTCAGACCCTGGCAGCATCAGCCCTCCAGGTTCTGGGTCGGGGAGCCTGCGGGGCGCAGGCCCAGCTGTGCTCGCAGGGAGGCCTGGAGGGGTCGGGCGGGAAGCACGGGTGTGGTCTCGCCTGTGCGGAAGCTCCCGAGCCAGTGTCCAGTGGGAGCCCTCACCTCGCACGTGGGTTTCAAGTCCACGGCTCAAATCACCTTCTAGCCATTTGGTTTGTTTTCTAGACACAAAGTCCTAATATCTCCTATGTCCCCTGCCCGTGAAAAGGCACGTCTCACCTGGCACCAGGTGCTGCCTCTGGTCCCGCCTGACTGGACGCCCAGCAGCCAATGTCACCGCGTCACGACTGTCAGGGGGGTGTCAGGCATGGGGGGATGAGAGCACACGGTCCAGACCCACAAGCGGCCGTGCCATCCATGGAGCCGGTGCTGTGGCTGTAGGTGTTCCCTCCCCACCCCGCGGGCAGAGACCACCGTCCCCTTACAGACTGTTACCAAGTGAAGTCATGTGCACCCTGCTCGGGCCCCAGCCTGCGAGGCGCTCTGCCCCAGCGGGGAAGGTTTCCTTTTTCCACGTGGGTTCCAGTAGGCAAATAACAGAACCAAAGCCGAGACCAACACAGCACAGGCTCTACTCAGTGGCCAAAGAGTGGAGAAGCGGGAACTGAGCTCACAGATCACCTTCTCGCCCTCCTGGAGAGAGTGGTTTAATTTTAGAGTAAAGACAAAGGGAGGAGGAGTGAAGTTAGTGATGGGATGAAGAGGCCTTCCGGGGAAGGGGCGGGGCTTCTTCCAAGGGGCTGGGGTACCACCTCCTTTTACCCGTTTCTGGTCCTTCATGTCCAGCCATGGCCGCCGGTAGGTGTGTCACTTAATATGCTGATATAGTAAACTCAACATGTGATGAGACTCAGGGTCGGTTGGAGGTCACACTCGTTGCCATCTTGGTCCCAGCTGGGTCCATCTGTTTGTTTGTTTGTAGCGTCCTTTCTTATCTCTGGATCCCTTCACTTAAATACTTAGGGGAACTCCTGCTGAAGGTGGGGGTGCAGGACAGCCCTGTGAAAGCTGGGTGCACGGGTTTGAGCAGGGCCCGCAGCAGCTCTGACAACAAGAGGCGGAGGCTGAGACGGGCGGGCAGTCTGACGCCCACACTGGGGCCTGTGGTCGACATGTAGAGGGGGTCAGCCGGGGGCACGTGTCAGAGAAGGTTCTCGGTGTTTACACAGAAGACGTGAACTTGGGCCCAGATGCACAGCTGCCTGCAGATGCTGCTACAGAAACCCCTGATTCTTTCCTCAGAAAACTGGTGGGCGGTCATTCAGGCAACAGGGCAAACTGCTTGCTCTGGAGGCTCTTGTGGGGAAGTGGGGGCACAGCAACAGGGGCTGAGCCTGTGTAACCCCAGAAGCCCTCCCAGGACGGCTCCAGAACCGCTTCTGGAATGGCAAGGAGAAGTGGGTCTTCCACCTACTAGACGTGCAGGAGAGGGCTGGGTTCTGCAGGGCCACCCTCACCTTCAGGGACTGGCTGGGAGGCTCACAGGACCCGGCACATGCTTGTGGCTTGTGTCCTCACAGCTGAGATGGGTCACAGCACGCAGTAGGGATACACGGGAGGGAGGGCCCCTGCTCCGGTCACCTCGTGACCCTTCATGCCCCCTCCTTCCCTCGAGGGTCTCTAGGGTGTCTCTTCCCCCAGCAACAAGGGCAGAACCATTACAGTTACCCCCACCCCCGTCCCCCCAGGGAAGCTCATTAGAGGCTTGGTACCCGGCTGGGGGCTGGTCACGTGGTGTGCTCTGCCCTCACCCTCCAAAATGCCGGTGCCCAGAAGGGCAGCCGGGGTTCAGCATGAGCCACATGGTTTGTGCACACAGCACAGGCGCAGGGGGCTGCCCCTAATGGGAGGCGGGAGGGTTTAGATCAGGCCAGGGAGCTGCTCACCAGCTGCATTAGCTTCCCAGGGCAGCTGTGACAAACGACCACAAACGGAGGCTCAGAGCAACAGAAACCTGTCCTCTCTCAGTCCCGGAGACCAGACGTCTGAGGTCAAGGTGTCCCAGGGCCGCTCTCCCTCCGGAGGCTCCAGGGGAGGGTCCTTCCCACCTCTTCCAGCTTCTGGGGGCTCCAGGCGTCCCTGGGCTTGTGGCCTCATCCCTCCCGTCTCTGCCTCTGTCTTCACATGGTGTCTCCTGTGTGTCTGTGTCTCTCCTCTAGTCTCTTAGAAGGACGCTGTCACTGATTCAGGGCCACCCGCATCCAGGATGACCTCATCTCCAGATCCGTAACTAATTATACCTGCGGAGACCCTACTTCCAAATAAGGTTCCATTCTCATATTCTGGGGGGCATGACATGGACATGACTTTTGGGGGGACCTCCCCATTCAACCCACCATAGCACCCAGTTCCCAGATGCCAGCCGACCTTCCTCAGGACAGCATCAGGCTGGTGATGTTCTGTCTTTCTGCATGGAGTTGTCTCTTGTTTCTTGTGGTAACAGTGAGGTTGGGTGGGTGGTGCTGCTGGCTGACCTCCCGGTCATTCCAGGGACCATGCTGACGTGTCCTTCCCGGGAGGGTGCGAGCATGGCCAGGGCTCCCTGGGAATACTCCACACAGACCGCTCCGTGGTCAGACACCTGCATGGGCTGGACGGGTCCCTGGCACCTTCTACCAGATCCACAGCCTGGTGGACTCTGTACGGGCCTATGACCAGGAGGTGTTGACCGGCAGGATCGGTGGGAGCCCTCCTGCCTGCCACATGGCCTCCAGCCCACCACAGACCCTCCAGTCCTGCCATGGACATCCCCATCGCATTAACCCCCAAGACGGCTTCTGGAAGGGGTGAGAATTTGACCATGAAGAAGACAGGGCAGGCCCTAACTGCAGCAGGTGAAGGCAAGGACTGGGGGTGCTTGGCTATTTGTCCCCAAAAGACCCCGAATGTGGGCTCTGACTTGATGGGTCCACCTCCGCCTGAGCTCACCTGGGGGGTCGCTGCAGGGAAAGCATGTACTTGGGTGATTTTCCAACTCTCCCCACCCCCAGCTTCACCCTCTGGGCACCCCTGGACCCATTAATAGTCTTTAAATAGTGTCTCTCACCCAACAGGACTGCGGGGGAGATTTTAATATCGTGTGGGAGTCCAGTGACCAGCGCCCATGTGTCCTGTGTGTCTTGGGAGGGGAGGGAGCCTCGCTCTCACATTCCTGCCCCAGTGCACCTGGGGTCGGGGGCAGCAGACCCAGGCTCTGTTCCAGCAGAAGCTCCCTTTCTGTGAACAGGTCTTCCCCCACTCCCTTTATCCTTACTGGAGACTCAGGAGGCCACAGCATCGGGGCACCTCCAGCACCAGGACCCCACCCTAGGGAATCTCTCAAGAGCAGCGACCAGGCCTGCAGGCGGAGGGGAGGAGGGAGCCGGCCTCTTCAGGATCCCCGGGGCTAGGAAGCCTCCTATGCAGGAGGGCCTTGGACTCAGCTTAACTATCACCCGGGTCTCCTACCCCTCCCCTGGTAGGGGGGCCCTTCAGATTCCAGGGCCCCAAGATCCTCCCCACCAACTTCTGACCCCAACTGCAGAGTTGGGGACCCAGAGACCCCCTCCCTGGCTTCTTTTTCCTTGGAGGCTCCCAGAATTCCCTGAAGCTGTTATACTCAGGGTTTATTATGGTGAAGGATGCAAGTTAAAATCAGCGAGGACAGGGGGATGAGCAGGGTCCAGCTTCCTCGGCTGTGGCAGCCCAGGGAATCCCACCTGAGTCCTGAAGTGCTGGGTTTATTAGGGTCTGTCACATCAATGTGGGGACCGCCATGTGCCTGACCTTGGCCTCCAGCCCCCGGGAGACCCAGGAAGCCCCACCGTGTATCACGCCGTCAGCACAGACCAGCCTGGAGCGAGACCCACGGTGCACGGACACTCCCATCAGACTCAAGGTGACCTCTGGAGCCAGGACAGAAGCCTGGCCTCTCTGTGGGCAGGTGAACCCACACCGCATGGGCCCTGGTGCAGTGCCTGTTCCGCGTGGTCAGCATGGGTGCACACGGGTCAGCCAGTGTCTGTGTGTCTCAGCCTGTGACCACAGACCACACTGTCCCGCTCTGCTCACAAGAGCGAGGCCAATGGAGAGACAACGGGGGTGGGAACAAAGCCGGGTCCGGCTGGGTAAGAAAGGGTCCAAGGAGCGAGAACCCGGCTACCCTTGCCTGGTGAGCCGAGAGCTGACGTCCACCCTGTAGGCAGCCCCTCTCCCCACGTCCCGAGGTAAGGCTGCCTTTCCTGCACCCTGGGGCAGGGTCATGCCTGTGTATATAGCAGGATGCACAGCAATGCACGCAGCAGGCCTGATGCCTGCCCTTGCCATGTACTTGGCGGTTTGGTGAGGGTGGAACATCCCGACAGGACATGGGTCGACCCCGGGGAGGAGGTAGGGGTGAAGCGTTTGGGAGCCTCTGGAGGGGATCCTCACCTGTCTGCACAGGTGGACTGAGGACACAGACCGAGGGTGGGAAGGCGTGGAGCCCAGTCCTGGGTCATCCCTGAGGCTGGAGGAGGGGTGTGGAGCTGGGGGTGATGGCGGTGGGGACAAGGGGCTGATCACAGGACAGCGAGGAGACAGAGCATCCGAGGCAGCGGGTAAGGTGGAAGACTGTGCCCGATGGGAGGACGGAGAGACCAGCAGGCGGCACTGTAGGCGCGGGTACAGGGCGGCGCCAGAGTCCCGCACCGCTGGAAACCACGCAGTGTCCAGACAGAACCCCAGAGGATGGGGGCCCGGATGGGCGGGAAGAGTTTGGAAAAGTCACCTTATCTCCACATGTCCTGGGGGAGGGGTCCCTGCTCCAGCCTCGTTCCTTAGAGTCTCCCCACCTGGGGAGTCAGCACACTCAACAGCCGGTCGTGCATGGCTTGCAATTTGTCCGGGGGATGAAGGGGAAGCGGGGGAAGGAATGAGAAACAAGCTCTATGTGTTTGGACAGCACATGCCACTCTAATTTCCAATCAGGAAGAGGAATTTCCCAAAGGCTCAGGCTGTCCCTGTAACCAGAATGGGGCTTGAAGCAATTCTGCCACTTTGTGGCCAGTTCCAGAAACAAGTTGAAGACAGTTTCTCAGGGGCACTGCAATCCACAACGCCTGCAGTGTTGTAAATGACAACTGTGGTAGAAAAATGTCTTGGGGTAAGTAACTGAAAATGACTTGAAAACAAAGCAGAATTGCAGGAACCGGATTGCAAGAGGTAGATTGGACTCGCCGTTAAAGTACATGAAAGCTGCTCAACGTTGCCTACGATTCAGTTGGCCAAAAAGGGCGTAAAGGTGTAAATCCATACGCCCTTGTGCCAACCAAACATGCGGGAAAAACAAATCAACACTACAAAGATGCATCGCTTTGCCCCAGTCAGAATGGCCACCCTCACAAAGTGTAAAAACCAGAAATGGAGGAGAGGACGTGGAGAAAAGCGAACCCTGCTGCGCTGATGGTGGGAATGTCAACTGCTAACAGCCATGCTGGAGAAGGGTATGATGTTTCCTAAAAATTCTAAAACACAGAGCTATAGGGACTTCCCTGTGGCGCAGTGGTTAAGAATCCAACTGCTAATGCAGAGGACACAGGTTCGAGCCCTGGTGAGGAAAGATAACACATGCCGCGGAGCAACTAAGCCCGTGCACCACGACTACTGAGCCTGTGCTCTAGAGCCCATGAGCCACAACTACTGAGCCCGTGTGCCACAACTACTGAAGCCTGACGCCTAGAGCCCATGCTCTGCAAGAAGAGAAGCCACTGCAATAAGAAGCCCATGCACTTCAACGAAGAGTAGCCCCAACTTGCTGCAACTAGAGAAACCCCACGTGCAATAACAGACCCAACACAGGCAAAAAAATTAATTAATTTAAAAAAATAGAGCTACAGAGCATACGGCACTTCCACGCCTGGGTGTATATCTCGGGATAACCATAAATCCATAGGACACAGGCACTTCAACTATTAGTGCAGCCCTTTTGCAGGAGCCTCGACTTGGAAACAATATACATGTCCTTGGAAGGAAAAAATGGATAAAGAAGATGTGGTACTTATGTACAATGGAACATTACTCAGCCATGAAATCAATGAAATAAGGCCAGTTGCAGCAACTCAGGTGGACTTAGGTACGATCATTCTAAGTGACATAAGTCAGACACAAAAAGACACTTAGCATAAGATATCACTTATAAGTGGAATCTAAAAATGGCTACACATGAACTAAGTTACAAAACAGAAACAGAGTCACACATTTAGAAAACGTATTTATGGCTGCTAAAGGGGAAAGGTGGGGTGGGGCGAAGCATAAACCAGAGGGTTGAAATTAGCACAGATACCGTTCCAAAGACCAAATAGGTAATCGACAAGACCTACTCTATAGCTCAAAGAACTGGACTCAGCACACTCTAGTCACCAGAAAAGAATATATATGACTGGTAAGAATCCGGAAAAGAATTTATGGATGTCTCTCTGTAAGTGAATCAAGTGGATGTGCAAAAGCAAGAAAGACAGCATTGAAAATCAGATATACCCCATTATAAAAATAAATTACAAAAAAAAAACAAAACAGAAACTTACAAAATTCGTTCAGGGGCTGTGATGCACCCTGGATTGACCACATCTAGACCCACAGCTGGATGGGCCCTAAGGCTGGACACTCGTGGGGCTGAGAGGCTGGGTGAGGATGAGTCAGCAAATGCAGCCCCTTTAGAGTAATACTGTCTGGTCCTGATTCCATGGGTCGCAAATCTCCAGATGCAGGCAACCCTTCGTACAGCTAAAACATGCATGGGACGCACAGAAGATGGTACAGCATCGGATCAGGAAGAGTTTGGGAAAGGCATCTCATCTCCTCATCTCCTGCTGCTCGGGTTCCCACCTCCAGCCTCTTTCCTAACAATCTCCCCACTTGGGGAAGTCAGCACCTTCAACATCCTGTTTCGCACAGTTTGGAATTTGTCCAGAGGATGAAGCGGAAGGGGGGGAAAACAATGAGAGACAAGCCCTAGGTGTTTGGACAGGCACATGTCACTCTAATTTCCAATTAGGAAGAGGAATTGACCAAAGGCCCACCTTGCCCCCGGAACCAGAATAGGGCTTGAAGCAATCCTGCTGTTTTGTGGACAGATCCCAAAGAAACAAGTTGAAAAATGGAGCTCAGGGGCACTGCAATTCACAATCCTGCAGGGTTGTAAAAGATTCCTAACCTCGAAAAATGCCTTGAGGTAAGTCATGAAACGGGACTTGAGAGCAAGGCAGAATTGCAGGAAAGGGATTTAAAGAGGTAGATTGGACTCGCCATTAAAGCTCATGAAAATGGGCTGAACTTCGCCAACGATGCAGTTGGCCAAATAGGGTGTATGCGTTTATGCGTTTTTTCCAGAATATATTCAGGAAAAACGCATACGCCCTTTTTGGCCAACCAAACAGGTGCGCAGTGAAAATCAACAATCCAAAGAGGTATCAGAAGGGCCGTCCTCACAGTGTAAAACCAAGAAATGCAAGATAGGACGTGGAGAAAAGGGAGACCTGTTACGCTGATTGTGGGAATGTAAATTGCCAAGGGCACTGTGGAGAAGTGTATTGTGTTTCCTAAAAAATCTAAGAAACAGAGCTACAGAGCATAAGGTACTTCCACTCATAGGCATATATTTGGGAAAACCAAAATTCGACAAGACACAGGCAACCCAACGTTTAATGCTGCTCTGTTTACAAGAGCCTCGACTTGGATACAACCTAAATGTCCTTAAAAGGAAAAAATGGATAAAGAAGATGTGGTACTTCTGTACAATGGAATATTAGCCATGAAATCAATGAAATAAGGTCAGTTGCAGGAACTCGGGTGGACATACGTACGATCATTCTAAGTGACATAAGTCAGACAGAAAAAGAGACTGACCATATCACTTATAGGTGAAATCTAAAAATGACTACACATGAACTAAATGACAAAACAGAAGCAGAGTCACACATTTAGAAAACACACTTATGACTGCTAAAGTGGAAAGGTCGGGTGAGGTGAGGCATAAAACAGGAGGTTGAAATGAGCACAGGTACTGTTCCATAGACCAAATAGGGAATCAACAATACATGCTCTAAAGCTCAAAGAACTGGACTCAGCACACTCTAGACACCGGAAAAAATATATACAACTGGTAAGAATCTGAAAAAGAATTTATTGATGTCTCTCTGTAACTGAATCAAGTGAATGTACAGCAGCAAGAAATACAGCACTGAAAATCACCTACACCTCATTATAAAGATAAATTCCAAAAACAAAAACAGAGAGAGAGAGAGAAATTATTACAAAATTTGTTCAGGGGCTGTGATGCAACCTGGATTGACCACATCTAGACCCACAGCCGGATGAGACCTAAGGCTGGACACTCATTGGGCTGAGAGGCTTGGTGAGGATAAGTCAGCAAATGCAGCCCCTTTAGAGTAATACTGCCTGGTCCTGATTCCATGGGTCCCAAATCACCAGGTGCAGGGGACCCTTCGTACAGCTAAAACATGCATGGGACACGCAGAGGATGGCACGCCATCGGTTCGGGAAGAGTTTGGAAAAGGCACTTCATCTCCTCATCTCCTGGTCCTCGGGTTCCCACCTCCAGCCTCTTTCCTAACAATCTCCCCACTTGGGGAATCAGCACCTTCAATATCCTGTTTTGAACAGTTCAAATTTGTCCAGTGGATGAAGAGGAAGGGGGGGAAACCAATGAGAGACCAGCCCTAGGTGTTTGTACAGGCACGTGTCACTCTAATTTCTAATCAGGAGGACGAATTGCCCAAAGGCTCAGCTTGCCCCCGGAACCAGAATAGGGTTTGAAGCAATCCTGCTGTTTTGTGGCCAGTTCCCAAGAAAGCAAGTTGAAAAATGGAGCTCAGGGGCACTGTAATTCACAAACCAGCAGGGTTGTAAATGATACCGATCGTTGAAAAATATCTTGAGGTAAGTCAACGAAAAGGATTTGAAAGCAAGGCAGAACTGCAGGAAAGGGATTTCAACAGGTAGATTGGACTTGCCCATAAAGCACATGAAAATCGGCTGAACCTCGCCAAGGATGCAGTTGGCCTAAAAGGGCGTATGCATTTTTCCTGAATATATTCAGGAAAAACGCATACGCCCTTTTAGGCCAACCAAACAAGCAGGCGATGCAAATCAACACTACAAAGAGGTATCACTTCGAATCAGAAAAAAGGGCCATCTTCACAAAGGGTAAAAACCAGATATGCAGGACAGGGTGTTGGAGAAAAAGGAGCCCTGTTACGCTGATGGAGGCAATGTAAATTGCCAACAGCCACTCTGGAGAAGTGTATTGTGTTTCCTAAAACAACTAAAAAATAGAGCTACAAAGCATACGGGACTTCCACTCGTGGGCGTATATCTTGGAAAAACCAAAACTCCACAGGATGCAGGCACCCCAACGTTTACTGCTGCTATGTTTACAAAAGCCTCGACTTGGGTACAACTTAAAAGTCCTTGGAAGGAAAAAATGGATAAAGATTTGGTACTTATGCACAACGGAATATTACTCAGCCCTGAAATCAATGAAATAAGGCCAGTTGCAGCAACTCGGGAGGACTTATGTACAGTCATTGAGAGTGAAATAATTTAGACAACAAAAGAAACTTATCATAAGATATCACTTATAGGGGGAATCTAAAAATCGCCACACATGCACTGAATTACAAACAGAACACGGTCACACATTTACAAAACACACTTATGGCTGCTTAAGGGGAAAGGTGTGATGTGGTGATGCATAAACCAGGAGGTTCAAATTGGCACAGATACCGTTCCATAAACCAATAATGTAATCGCCAAGACCTACTCACTGCTCAAGGAACTGAACTCAGCACACTCTATTCACAGAAAAAAAATATATCTGACTACTAGAAACTGGAAAATAATTTATTGATGTCTCTCTGTAAGTGAATCAAGTGGTTGTACAGCAGCAAGAAACACAGCATTGAAAATCAGCTACACTCCATTATAAAAATAAATTACAAAAAAAAAAAAGACAGTGAGAGAGAGGAATTCTTTTTTTTTTTTTTTTTTTTTTTTTTTGAGAGAGGAATTCTTACAAAATTCGATCAGGGGCTGTGATGCAACAGACTGACCACATCTAGACCCGCAGCTGGATGGGACGTAAGGTTGGACACCCTAACCCTAAACCCTAAACCCTGAACCTAACCCAACCCTAACCCTAAACCTAACCCCTAACCCTAACCCCTAACCACTAACCCTAAACCCTAACCTTAAACCCTAACCCTAACCCCTAACCCCTAACCCTAACCCCTAACTTTAACCCTAACCCTAAAACGCTAACCCTAACCCTAAAATGCTAACCCTAACCCTAACTGCGCCCCCGGGTCTCCCCCATCGCTACTGGACCCCTAACCACGGGTGGGTCCTGCTCAGTTTAGGAACTCCTCCCCTCCCCCAGCCGCCCCTCATGTGTGCCAGTGCCTGAGTCTGGCCTTTACTTTTGCTCCCCCGTCCCTCCCTCCCACTCCCTCAGGATCCGCCCGGCTGGGGGGACCTGGTGGGCAGAGGATCAGGCCTGGGATCTCAGCAGGCTCCTGGGGGCCCAAGTGGGCAGGGGAAACCTGGCCATACTCTCTTTTGATCCTCTGCCCTTCCAAAGGTCCCCCAATTTCCCCCTTCGGGCATGGGATCCCTTCCCCTCCCCCAGCCGCCCCTCAGGGGCACCAGTCCCGTCCCACCTCCACTTCTCCTCCCCCCTCACTCCCCCCATGCCCCACGTCCTACCCGGTCGCTGGGGGTTCCTCCGTCCCCTTAGGTGTCCGTGGTCCCCCACCGGGGCCTGGCATGTGCCCTACGTGTGCGGAGACGCGAATTCCGCGTCCTCCTTGTCCTCCATCTTGACTCCGCCTTCATTGATTTTTTAAGGGCTCTTTTTTGTTCTATATTAAAGTCCCTTGTAAGAAAAATGATTTGCAAATATTTTCTCCCAGTCTCTGGTTTTTCTTTCCATTTCCATGACACCAGCTTTCACAGAGCAAAATATTTTAATTTTGATAAAGTCCATTTCTCAATTTTAATTTTTTAAAGTGGGTTTTGCTTTTGGTGTCATGTTTAAAGTCTCATTGCCCAAACTAAAGTGCACAAATATTTTAAAATTTTTCTCGGGAACTTGTGTAATTTTAGCTTTCACAGTTAAGTTAATGATCCATTTTTAGTTAATTTTTGTATAGGGTATGGGGTATGTGTTGAGGTTCATTTTTTATCTCTATGGATGTGCAGGTGTTCCAGCACCATTTGTTGAAAAGATTATCCTTTCTCCATTGAACTGCTTCTGTGTCTTTGTTAAAAAAAAGAAAGAAAGAAAGAAAAATTTGAGACAGTGTTTATGTGGGTTCATTTCTAGGCTGTCTTTTCTGTTCCATTGATTTTTGTGTCTTACCTTTCGCCAGTATCATGCTATCTTGATTTTATAGGAAGTCTTAAAGTGGGCTAGTGGGGGTGCTTAACCTTTGTTCTTCAGAATTGCTTTGGCTGTTCTAGTTTTTTGCTTTTCCATATTAATTATGGAAGAGCTTGTGAATAGCTACAAAAAAGCTTGTTAGGACTTCAGTTGGAATTACAGTGAATCTATGAATCAAACTAGGGAGAATTTACATCTTAACAATACTGAGTTTTCCAATCCATGAACACCCTGTATCTTTCCATTTTTTTAGATCCTTGATTTTTTAAAGCACCGTTTTTATTTTGGAGCATACTTATTTCTGCACACATATTTTCTTTTATCATCTTAACCATTTTAAGTGACAATTCAGTGGTATTAAATACGTTCATAACATTGGCAATCATAACCACCATCCGTCTCCACAACACTCTTCTTCTTGAAAAACTGAAGCTCTATACCATTAAACATTAACGCCCAATTCCCCCCTCCCCATAACCCCTGGCAAGCACCATTCTACTTTCTGTCTCTATGGTTTTGACTACGCTAGTTACCTCATATAAGTGGAATCATACAGTAATTGTCTTTTTGTGACTAGCTTATCTCCCTTGACATAAGGTTCATCCTTGTTATAGCATACTGCAGAACTCTCTTCCTTTTAAGGCTGAATAATAATTTGTATGTATGTATCACATTTTGCTTCTCCATTCATCCATCCATGGACACTTGGATTGCTTTCACGTTTTGGCTACTGTGAATAATAATGCTGCTGTGAACATGGATGTAGAAATATCTCTTTTAGACCCTGCTTTCACTTCCTTTGGGTATATATTCAGAAGTGGAATTGCTGGACCGTATGGTAATTCTAATTTTTAATTTTTTGAGGAGCCACCGAACTGTTTTCCATAGCAGCTACACCACGTTATATCCCCACCAGCATTGTACGTGTTCCACTTATTCACATCCTCACCAACCCTTGTTATTTTCATGCTTTTTTGATAGCCATCCTAGTGAGTGTGAGGTGGAATCTCATAGTTTTGATTTGCATTTTCCTTATGATTAGTGATGTTCACCACCTTCATGTGCTATTGGCCATTTGTGTCTTCTTTGGAGAAATGTCTATTCAAGTCCTTTGACCACTTTTGAATAGGTTGTTTTGTTGTTGTTGAGTTTTAGTTCTCTATATATTCTGGATATTCATCCCTTTTAAGATATATGCCTTTCAGATATTTTCTCCCATTCTGTGAGTTGCCTTTTTACCCTGTTAATCTTGTGTTTTGATGCAAAAAAAAATTTTTTGGTTGCGGTAGGCAGGCTCCTTAGTTGCGGCATGCATGTGGGATCTAGTTCCCTGACCAGGGATCAAACCCTGGCCCCCTGCATTGGGAGCCCAGAGTCTTCACCATTGTGCCACCAGGGAAGTCCCTGATACAAAATTTTTTTTTAATTTTCATGAAGTCCAATAGGTTGACTTTTTTCTTTTGTGTCATATTCAAGAAATCACTGCCGAATCTAACATCGTAAAGCTTTTGCCCTATGTTTTCTTCTAAGAGCTTTATGTAGTTTAAGGTTTTACATTTAGGTCTTTGATCCATTTTGAGTTAAATTTTATATATGGTGTTAGGTACAGGGCCAACTTAATTCTTTTTCATGTGGATATCCAGTTTTTGCAGCAGCGTTTGTTAGAAAGAGTTTTCTTTCCCCATAAATGGCCTTGGAACGATTGTCAACAATCATTTGACCATATACGCAAGGGTTTATTTCTGGACTCTGTTCTATTTTGTTGTCACTTTTATGCCAGTACCACATTGTTGCATGTCAGTACCACATTGTTTTGGTTACTGTAGTTTTGTAGTACATTTTGAAATCAGGAAGTATGAGTCTTCCAGCTTTGTTCTTTTTCAAGATTATTTTGGCTATTCAGGGTCCCTTGAGCTTCCATATGAATTTTAGGATGGGTTTTTCTATTTCTGCAAAAAACGTCATTGGGATTTTATTAGGGATTGCTTTGAATATGTAGATCACTTTGGGTAGTATTAACATCTTAATATTAAGGAACATAGGGTATGTTTCTATTTATTTATGTCTTCTTCAATTTCTTTCAGCAAGGTTTTTAGTTTTCATTCTACAAGTCATTTACCTCCTTGGTTAAGTTATTACTTCTTTTTGATGCTATTATAAGTGGAATCTTTTTCATAATTTGCTTTTCAGATTGATCATTGTTACTGTATAGAAATGCAACTGGGGACTTCCCTGGTTGCTCAGTGGCTAAGAATCCACCTGCCAATGCAGGGGACACAGGTTCTATCCATGGTCTGGGAAGATCCCACATGCCGCAGAGCAACTAATCCCGTGTGCCACAACTACTGAGCCTGGGCTCTAGAGCCCACGCGCCACCACTACTGAGCCCGTGTGCCACAACTACTGAAGTCCACACACCTAAAGGCCGAGCTCTGCAACAAGAGAAGCCACTGCAATGAGAAGCCCGTGCACCACAACAAAGAGTAGCCCCCACACGCCGCAACTAGAGAAAGCCTACGTGCAGCACCAAAGACCCAATGCAGCCAGAAAGGAAGGGAGGGAGGGAAGGAAGGCAGGCAGATGATTTTCATGCTTTGACTTTGTATCCTGCTATTTGCTGAACTCATCTGTTTTTGTTGGATTGCTTTGTTTTTTGAATCTTTAAGGTTTTCTACATATAGGATCATATTGGCCGTGAATAGAGATAAATTTACTCCTACTGCTCTGGCTAGAACTTCCAGTGCTATGTTGAATAGAAGTGGTGAAAGCCAACATCCTTGCCTTGTTCCTCATCTTAGAAGAAAAGTTTCAGTCTTTGACCATTGACAATGATGTTCACCGTGGGTTTTTAAGATGCAGCTTTTATGTTGAGATACTTTCCTACTATTCCTACTTTGTTGAGTGTTTTTATCATGAAAGGGTGTTGAATTTTATCAAATGCTTTTTCTGCATCAATTGAGATAATCATTTTTAAACGTCATTCTGTTAACGTGATGCATTACATTGAGCAGTTTTCAAATGTGGAACCATCCTTGCATTCCAAGAATAAATCCCATTGGTCATGGTGTATAATCTTTGTAATAAGCTGCTGAATTTGACTTCCTATTAGTTTATTGAGAATTTTTGTATCTCTGTTTATAAGGGATACTAGTCTGTAGTTTTCTTATAGTGTTTTTGTATTGGTTTGGTATCAGAGTAATGCTGGCCTTATAGAATGAGTTAGGAAGTGTTCCCTCCTCTTCAGGTTTTTGGAAAAACTTGAGAAAGATTGATGTTATAACTCCTTTAAATATTTGGTAAAATTCACCAGTGAAGCCTGGGCTTTTCTTTTTTGGGGAGACTTTTGATTACAGACTTAATCTCCTTATTAGTTATAGATCTTTTCAAATTTTCTATTTCTTTGTGATTTAATCTTGATAGAAATGAAGATGGAATTGTATCCATTTCAACTAGGTCATCCAATTTGTTGGCATACAGTTGTTCATAGTATTTTCCAATAATCATTTTTGTCTCTGTAGAATCAGTACTAATTTCCCCACTTTCATTTCTGAGTTTGGTAATTCAAGTCTTCTGTTTTTTCTTAGTCCATCTACCTAAAGCTTTATCCATTTTGTTGATCTTTTCAAAGAACCAAGCTTTGGTTTCATTGATTTTTTTTCTATTGTTTTACTAGTCTCTATTTTGTTTATCTGTGTTCTAATCTTTTTATTTCCTTCTTTTTGCTATCTTTGTGTTTAGTTTGTTCTTCTTTTTCTATTCCCTTAAGTTGTAAAGTTAGATTGTTGATGTTTCTTGTGTTTGTTTTGTTTTGTTTTGTGGTATGTAGGCCTCTCACTATTGTGGCCTCTCCCGTTGCGGAGCACAGGCTCTGGACGTGCAGGCTCAGCGGTCATGGCTCACAGGCCCAGCTGCTCCGCAGCATGTGGGATCTTCCTGGACCGGGGCATGAACCCGTGTCCCCTGCATCAGCAGGCAGACTCTCAACCACTGCGCCACCAGGGAAGCCCGATGTTTCTTGTTTTAAATATAAGTGTTTATAATTGTCAATTTTACCCTCAACACTGCTTTTGCTGCATCCCATCAGTTTTATGATGTGTTTTGTTTCCATTCAAGTCTAAGTATTTACTAATTTCCCTTTTGATTTCTTTGATCCATTGGTTGTTTGGACTGTGTTGTTTTAATTCCCACAAATTTGTGCATTTTCCATTTTTTCCCCTTTTATAGTGATTTTTAGCTTCATCCTGTGTAGTCAGAGAAGATATTTTGAATGATATTTGTCTTTTGAATCTATTGAGACTTAATTTGTGGATTGCCCTGGAAATGTCTCATGTGTACTTGAGAAGAATGGTAAAGTTGCAGGATAAAAAATGCACAGAAATCTCTTGCATTCCTATACACTAAAAAGAATACAAATTGGAAAAGAAAAAGTAAAACTGTCACTCTTTACAGATATCATGATACTATACATAGATAATTTGATGAAAGACATGAATATAAACATCAAAGAAGCTCAACAGACTCCAAAAACAATGAACTCAAAGAAACACACACACTCAAATTTTCAATAGACAGAGACAAAGAGAGAACCTTGAGAGCATCAAGAAAGAAATGACTTGTTTCATACAAGGGCTCCTCAGTAAGATGATAAGCAGATTTCTCATCAGAACCTTTGGAGACCAAAAGGCAATGAACCCATATATTCAAAGAGCTAAAATAAAAAAAACAAACTACCAGCCAAGAATCCTATATCTGACAAAACTGTGCTTCAAAAGTGAGGTAGAAATGAAGACATTCACAGAAAACAAAAGGGAGTTTGCTACCACTACACCTTGCTTGGCAAGAGATGTTCAAGGGAGTCATGCAGGTGAAATAAAAGAACACTAGGTAATATCTTGAAGCAATCTTGAGAAAGAAAAATGGAGTAGGGGGAATCAGGCTCCCCAACTTCTGACTACACTACAAAGCTACAGCCAACAAGACAGTATGGTACTCGCACAAAAACAGAAATATAGATCAATGGAACAGGAGAGAAAGCCCACATCTAAACCCACACACCTGTGGTCACCTTAATCTATGACAAAGGAAGCAAGAACATACAGTGGAGAAAAAGAGAGTCTCTTCAATAAGTGGTGCTGGGAAAACTGGACAGCTAAAAGAATGTAATTAGAACACTATCTAACACCATACACAAAAATAAACTCAAAATGGATTAAAGACCTAAATGTAAGACCAGACGCTATAAAACTCTTAGAGTAAAACAGGAAGAACACTCTTTGACATCAATCACAGCGAGATCTTTTTTGACCCACCTCCTAGAGTAAAGAAAATAAAAACAAAAGTAAACAAGTGGGACCTGATTAAACTTAAAAGTTTTTGCACACCAAAGGAAACCATAAACAAAACGAAAAGACAAACCTCAGAATGAGAGAAAATATTTGCAAATGATGCAAGGTACAAAGGATTAATCTCTAAAATATACGAACAGCTCATGAGCTCAATATCGAAAAAACAAACAACGCAGTCAAAAAATGGGTAGGAGACTTAAATAGACATTTCTCCAAAAAAGACATACACATGGCCAAGAGACACATGAAAAGATGCTTAACATCACTAATTATTAGAGAAATGCAAATCAGGACTACAATAGCGTATCACGTCACACCAGTCAGAATGCCATCATCAAAAAATCTACAAACAATAAATGCTGGAGAGAGTGTGGAGAAAAGAGAACCCTCTTGAACTGTTGGTGGGAATGTAAGTTGATACAGCCACTATGGAGAAGAACAGTATGGAGGTCCCTTAAAAAACTAGAAATAGAACTACCATATGACCCAGCAATCCCACTACTGGGCATATACCCTGAGAAAACCATAATTCAAAAAGAGACACATACCACAGTGTTCATTGCAGCACTAGTTACAATAGCCAGGACATGGAAGCAACCTAAGTGTCCATCGACAGATAAATGGATAAGGAAGATGTGGCACATATATACAATGGAATATTACTCAGCCATGAAAAAGAACGAAATTGGGTCATTTGTAGAGATGTGGATGGACCTAGAGTCTGTCATACAGAGTGAAGTAAGTCAGAAACAGAAAAACAAATATCGTATATTAACGCATGTATTGATATGTGGAATCTAGAAAAATGGTACACATGAACCTAGTCCCAGGGCAGGAACAGAGATGTAAAC
This sequence comes from Monodon monoceros, assembly GCF_005190385.1. Taxonomy (NCBI): domain Eukaryota; kingdom Metazoa; phylum Chordata; class Mammalia; order Artiodactyla; family Monodontidae; genus Monodon; species Monodon monoceros. The sequence continues at coordinate 87,187,174 of NW_021703765.1, read as the reverse complement.
ATAGAGAATGGATGTGTGCACATGGGAGAAAAGGGAGGGTAGGATGAATTGGGAGATCAGGTTTGACATAAATACACTACCATGTGTAAAACAGATAGCTCGTGGGGACATGCTATAAAGAACAGGAGCTCAGCTCAGTGCTCTGTGGTGACCTAGCTGGGTGGAAGGGGGTGGCAGTTGGAGGGAGGTCCAAGAGGGAGGGGGTATATGTATACATATGGTTGATTCACTTTGTTGTACAGCAGAAACTAACACAACATTGTGAAGAAATTATACTCCAAATTTTAAAAATAGAAATAAGTAAATTAAAAAAAATAAATTTGAAATTTCATTTTCAAGTTTGGTGTCCATTTTTGAAAATTGTAGCCATTCTAGATGTGTAATGGTATCTCACTATTTTAATTTGCAATTCACTAATGATACATGATGTTGAGCATCTTTTCATATGCTGATTTACCACCTGTGTATCTTCATGGTCAGATCCATCACCCCACAAAGTCGCTGCTACTTAGAGCTGTTGCCTTTTTTATTTCACCAAATGTTAATGTCTTCTCCTCAGTGGTACCTCCTGGTGCATTCAAGCAGCATTGCTTGCTTCCCCCTTTGTGCCCATGTTCTCTGCATGTTCTTTTGTCATAGCATCTTTGACTGCCTGTTACATTTTTATGGGTTTAATCTTTGCTGTTCTCTGCAATGCTGAACACTTCTGTCTTTCATCCATTTTATATTACCTGCTCCTAGTTGAATACCTGGCACATGGTATTCTTATATGCTGAAAGACAGGTTAACTGATTTAATGCATATTGATGGGATATTTTCAGTAAACGTTTGCTTTTCTCCCAAAGTAGAATGTAAATAATGGACACCCTTAGCAGCCTTTTGTTTACTACAAACTCAGTAAAATGATTTGCAATTGAATGGGGATATTGTTGTTTCAGGGACCATTGTCATTCATGGATGTGTTTGTGGACTTTACCTGGGAGGAGTGGCAGCTGCTGGACCCAGCTCAGAAGCACCTGTACAGGAGTGTGATGTTGGAGAACTATAGCAACCTGGTGTCCCTGGGTAAGTACCACCTCCCTGAAAGGAGTGTGTGTCATCTCCAGGCTTCCCCTTCTGCGGTGCTGAAAGCTGGGGCACTTTTGTACAATACTTGGTGATTTGCGGCTTATATTTAGAGGCCAGATTTTCTTATTCTCCCTTTGGCATCAGAATCTGCTGGTTGAATGGTGTTTACTTTGCCAAAGTGCAAAAGGGCAGCTTCATCACGCTGCCTCTAAACAGAGTCTTCCCCATTCTGCTGAATCCCTGGGTCCTAGGCAGTTTTGGGCCAGGTTGTCTGTGATTTTCCATTCACAGGGTATCAACTCACCAAACTAAATATCATTTTCCAGTTGGAACAAGAAGAGCTGTGGATGATGCAAATCCCAACTCAGGGCCATCTGGGTGAGTCGTCAGGACATTTAGATCTTTTCCTCCTTACTCAGAATTGGTGTGAGTTCTGATGTGATGTTCCCTTTGTGTTTGTACTTTTGGGTCACTTGTAACAATTGTCTCTTAGTTAATCTCCTCTGTGGCATTCTCAGCTTCCTTCTTACTTTTCCGTGGTGATAGATTCATTTCATTACGCATTTAAGCAAGCTTTTCCTCTTTACCTCTTTTCATGTGACTTTCACACCCCTTCTACTTTTTTTCTTTTTTTCTAAAATTACTTACGTTCATATTCAACACAGTTCCAATTTCCTTCCCCTTGAAACCTACGTGTTAGGAGATTCTACCCTTTCTGCTTCTCCTTCCTGATGGCTTTGTCATCACTGTTCTTTCTGAGTGTATTCCTGCATCATTTGATAATATCAGTTCTCTTGCCTGAAGCCTTTCCCCCACGCCTTACTCAAGTGAACCCCGTGGAACCCACTCTCACACTGCACGACACAGTGCTTATCCTCCTCATGCTTTACTGCCCTCGCATGCTCTTTCCTCTGAGTCCAAAGGGGTCTTTCTTATATTCCCCACTTTCCTCGTATATTGTAAGTTTTAAAAGACTTCCACTCTGAAGATTTACGCTTTTTCTTTCTGTATTGGTGACTGACAGCTCCATCCCTCTTTCATCTGCCCTTTGGTACTGGGGTTGATTGTTCCACAGGGCATCTTCCCTGCATGGGCCACTCCCTTGTCTCATTTTTCAGAAACTGGAATTGGAATGTCCCTTCTGCTGCCCCATAGCTGTATGATAACTTCTTCTCACCTTCCTGTTTGTTAGTTCTGCTATGCTCCTGGTTCTTCTTCCTGCCACTGGGGCGTGAGCCTAAATATCCTTTTTATGCAGTTCTCTTCACTAGTCTTGCTATAATCTGTTAGTATCTTGGTCCTTCAAAAGTAAGTCTTTTAAGGCCTCCATCTTCTCAATTCCCACCTCCTTCTCATTGGGAATGAGATAATTCCCAATATTATCTTTTTCTTTTCTTTTTTTTTGGCTACACCACACGGCTTATGGAATCTTAGTTCCTGACCAGAGATTGAACCCGGGCCCTTGGCAGTAAAAGCATGGAGTCCTAACTACTGAACCGCCAGGGAATTCCATTATTTCATTTCTTGCTTATTCTACTTATTAGCCAAATTTATACCTTTTACTCTTTTTATACTGTGAGTTCATCCTGATGTTACTGTCAGATATATTTCCCTAAGCAACTACATATTCTGTCATAAGTGTGGCAGGATAAATCAACAGTTAATCTTTGTATTATTAGGATTGTTTCAGCTGCAATTTTTGATTAGTCCTAAATCAAACTATTTAGGCAGAAGTGATTTATTACCACACATCACAAAATGTCCTGATGTGGGACTGCTTGACTTACTAAATCCCCAAACGTCTATCTCTGCCTCGCCATTCTAACTATGTCAGTATTTCTCAGATTTCCTCCCCTCATGGTCACCAGATGCCTCTTACAGTTCCAGCCAACACCTGCAGATATACCAGTGGGCAGTGGAATAAGAAAGACTGTTTCTTCCCACATGGCCCTTTTAATCAGGCATTAAAATCTATTTCAGGAAGCCCCAGCAGACTTACCATGTTGAGCAGGCTAGATTTTTTTTATCACATATCCCTGTGTAAAGAAGACTCTGGTGAGGAAAACGGGGCCATCACTGTCGGCTCAGCTATATCATGCTGAGCCATATCACTCTTGGCAGGGGTATGGAAGTGGGTCCCATTTTCCTAACTGCAGCACATGGCCTTACAAATGAAAGTAGGAAATAAGATCAGGTTTCTGCCAGCCAGGAAAAGGGCAGCAGAACGGCTGGGTAGGCAGCACTGTCCACCTCCATCTACCTCTCTGGTTAGGCATCATCCAATCACACCCTTCTTTCCATCCATTCATCTTCAAAAATATTCTATCACCCCTCTTGTCATTCTTCTAGTATATTAATGCAAGTCTAGGATCCTTGTTTCTAATCAGACGTGGTGGTTCTTCATGGTCTGGTGATCTATAATTAAAGATAAGTTATCCACGTACAACCAGCCAGACAGGTAGAGTGGCAGAGAGAAGTACAGGGTGGGTACAACAGGAACCTCGTTCTGGGAGAGCAGCAGGAGTGGCACAACAGAGAAGCATTGGAACCCGGGCTGGGCAGGCTGTGCCGGGGCTTCCTGCTGTGGCCGTGGCCTGGTGAGCCCGGGTTCTGCTGCCTTAGCATGATTTCCTCTTCCATTGTCTTCTGTGGCTAAACTCAAGATGGGCCACAGCCAGTAATCATGTTTAATACAGTCTTAAATCATGTTTAAATAATCTTTAATCTTGTGAATTCCTGTCTTCTACTCACTGGCTCTGGTATTCTGTCCTTATTTCTTGAATTCTTTGTGCTCTTCCTTGAGATACCAGCAATGATCTAATTTTTCGCAATTATTTTTGCAAAGAAAATTCTCAACAGCAAATTCATTAGATTTCCTGGGAAATCAAATGAAGGAAGCCAGAGATGTGGGAACCAAGGGAAAATAAGCAGGAGTGTGGTGCCAGCAACAGAAGGATTGGAAGGGTGAAGTACAGAAACTGACAGATTCAGTATCCACGAACTTTCAGAGTCTACAGGGACAACACTGACAGCCAAATATGAGCAAATATGATTTGAGGGCAAAGGTTAATTACTCACTGGCCTGTTTTCTTCTTGATGGAAACACTTCTGACTTTAAGACCATGTATTGGGTTGGCCAAAGGTTCATTCACTTTCTTCCATAAGATGGCCCTAGTAGCACTTAGTTGTCTTTAACTTCATTCAAAACAGTTTTGTTAGATTGTATTGTGACAGCTGTCGTATCAGCATGCATTAAAAAAAACTTATCAAAATTGGTGAATTTTTGTGTAGCCATTTTAATATTGAAGATGGAAGAAAGCAACATTTTTGGCCTATTATACTGTATTATTTCAAGGAAGGCAAAACTGCAACTGAAATGCAGAAAGGGATTTGTGCAGCATATGGAGAAGGGGCTGTGACTGATCTAACATGTCAAAAGTGGTTTGTGAAGTTTCATGCTGAAAATTTCTCTCTGGACGATGCTCCACTACGAGGTAGACCAGTTGAAATTGATAGCAATCAAATTGAGACATTAATTGAGAAAATTAATGTTATATCACAAGGGAGATAGCCGAAATACTCAAAACATCCAAATCAAACATTGAAAACCATTTGCACCAGCTTGATTATGTTAATTGCTTTGATGTTTGTGTTCCATATAAGTTAAGGGAAAAAAACCTTCTTGACTATATTTCCAAATGCGATTCTCTACTTAAATGTAATGAAAACGTTCCAGTTTTAAAACGAATTGTGATGGGCGAATGAAAAGTGGATACTGTACAATAATGTGGAAAGGAAGAGATCGTGGAGCAAGCGAAATGAACCACCACCAACCACACCAAAGGCTGGTCTTCACCCAAAGAAGGTAATGTTGTGTATATGGTGGGATTGGAAGGGAGGCCTCTATTATGAGCTTCTTCTTCTTCAAACCAAATGATTACTTCCAACAAGTACTCCTCCCAATTAGACCAACTGAAAGCAGCACTCGACAAAAAGCATCCAGAATTAGTCAACAGAAAACACATAATCTTCCATCAGGATAATGCAAGACCATATGTTTTTTTTTTGATGACCAGGCAAAAACTGTTACATCTTGGATGGGAAGTTCTGATTCATCTGCCATATTCACCAGACATTGCACCTTTGGATTTCCATTTATTTCGGTCTTTACAAGATTCTCTTAATGGAAAAAAATTCAATTACCTGGAAGACTGTAAAAGGCACCTGGAACAGTTCTTCGCTCAAAAAGATAAAAAGTTTTGGGAAGATGGAATTATGAAGTTGCCTGAAAAATGGCAGAAGGTAGTGCAACAAAATGGTGAATATGTTGTTCAGTAAAGTTCTTGGTGAAAATGAAAAATGTATCTTCTATATTTACTTTAAAACCGAAGGAACTTTTTGGCCAATCCAGTAATAGCCAGTAATACTCCCTCCAAAACCATTGTAATGGTCAGACATGCTCATGTTCATTTCTCACTGCATGGGTGTGGGTACTGTCCCAGTTGGGAATTGATGTTTGGGAAAATATAATTTGGAGGTTGTGTACAAAATGAATAAGACGGTTCAGATTTAGGATATAGGGAAACCTGAAATGAGGTATTAAGATCCTGTGATGTTGCTATCTTCAAACCTGACCTGCTTCTGTGTTCTTTTAATACCCTTTTCTGTCCATTGCCTTGGTCAGCATATTACTTTGGGACACCTAGGTCAACTCTACCCATTCTCTATTCTATTCAACCTCCAAATATTTGTGATTATGACTGAGGACTTAGTCCTCTGTCTAGTTCCCTATCCACTTTGTATTTTTGGATTTTGGAGATTTTTTATGTTTAAACAGCATTCTGTCCACCCTGCCCCTTCTGTTTTTCATTTCTTCCCACCCCGAGAAGAACAATGTCATCTCTTTTAGCTCTTTCTTATGGTATTTACCTCCATGTTTTCTAAATAAACGACTTATTCTCTTACACCTTGATTTTCTCCTCTAATTATTTAGTATGAAGGGTAAAGATTTCCTCTTCTCCAATATACACACACTCCCTTCCCATACCTCCATCATCCTAATCAAGCTATTTCATACTTAGATCAGTCTTCAGTTTTTATATCTTTACGACCATGTAATTTCTTTTCCTGGGCAAATCGTGCGAGTGTACAATGGTTAGTTTTGTTCATTACTCGTTTTTTCTCGAGTTGTTTTATTGTCCTACAAAGTTTTCTATGTTATCATTAATGTATTTATAATTAATTTAACCCCAGACTCGTCTTCACATGTCTAAATATTCTTTTGGTACATTCAGTTCAATTAGTGATTCTGTCAATTTCATCTTCCTAGTGACATCACTCCCACGTCATTTGACTTGCTCCAGTGTAACCTGATTTTTCTCAAGACCTGGTTGTACAGTTTTTAACCTGGAATCTCCTTTTAGATTTTCCTTTCTATTTTTATTGTATCACCTTTTTTCTTGGTTTCTTTTGTTGGAACACCTCTCATGGTAGCTTCCTTTGAAAGGGTGTATTTGATACAGATTTTGCGACCTGTGCCTCTACTTTACTCCTGAATCCTCTGTTTTTTCTCTTCTATTGATGCTAATAAGAAGTCAGATCCATTCTAAATTTTGATCCATTATGTGAAACTTTTTTGGTTTCTCTGGAAGCTTTATTAGCTGCTGCTGTCAGTGTACTGAAACATCTCAATGATGTTTCTTGTGAATTTATTTTCATCTATTTGAGTATTCAGTGGAACTTTATTCCCAGGAGGACTGTAAACGAATCTGCAATGGTTCTGCTCTTTCTCCTGAGCTTAGACAGTGTTTGGCACATAATAGGTATTTAACAATTATTTGTCGAATGAAGCCTATGCTCAGAGATCCCTTCCCACTTCTTTAGGTTTTGCTCATTTTTCCTTGTGCTTTCTAAAGAAAACATTATGCAAAATTTTGAAACTCAAGACTACCTTTATTTATTGCCAGTTCCCTTTGCCTATTTTCATGTTTTGTCTTCCTTTGTTTTCCCCAGAGCCCAGGAGTCTGGGTATATTTACACTTGAGATTTTATTTACATTCAGAATTGATTTCAGAAACTAAGAAAAACCTCAGGACATGACATTTATAAGGCAATTTTATGCTGTACTAGGATCATGTTACTATTTATATCGTGAGTATTTTCATTTCTAGATGAAGTCTGGGAAATTGATGGTTGTATGGAATGGCATCAGGAAAATCAAGGCAAGCTGAGAAGTATGTCAAAATCCTATCAGTGTACTGCATTTGGAAAACTATGTCTTCTTCGTACAGATGTTTCTTCAAGACAAAAACTTCAAGGCTTCCCTGGTGGTGCAGTGGTTAAGAGTCTGCCTGCCAATGCAGGGGACATGGGTTCGAGCCCTGGCCTGGGAAGATCCCACATGTCGCGGAGCAACTAGGCCTGTGCACCACAACTACTGAGCCTGAGCTCTAGAGCCTGCAAGCCACAACTACTGAGTGCACGTGCCACAACTTCTGAAGCCTGCGTGCCTAGAGCCCGTGCTCTGCAACAAGAGAAGCCACAACAATGAGAAGCCCGCGCACCACAACTAGAGAAAGTCCATGCACAGCAGTGAAGATCAAACACAACCAAAAAAAGAAATTTTTTAAAGACAAAAACTTCATAAATGTGTCACAAGTGGAAAGAGTTTGAAATATAATATAGATTTTAGTAATAATAATGCTGGAAAGAATCCTAATGGGTTTCATGCACATAGGGAATCATCCTTCCATTCTAAACATGAGCAAGCTCTTACTGGAATAAAATACTGTGAAAATAATGAATCTGGAAAAACTGCCAACAGAAAGTCACAGCTCATGTGCCAACAAATACGTATAGGAGGAAAACCCTTTGAATGCAGTTACTGTGGGAAGGCCTTCAGCAAGTCATACCCTGTGGTGCATCAGCAAACTCATTCAGAAGAAAAACGCTACAAAGGTAGTGGATGTGGGAAAGACTTCAGCAGAAAGTCCTACCTCATTGTTCATCAAAGAGCTCACACAGGAGAGAAACTACATGAATGCAGTGTTTGCCAGAAAACGTTCAGTTTCAATTCACAACTTGTTACACATCAGAGAATTCACATGCGGGAGAATCCCTGTGAATGCTGTGAATGTGGGAAAGTCTTCAGTATGAAAGACCAGCTTGTTTCACACCAGAGAACTCATTCAGGTCAGAAACCCTATTGGTGTCATGAACGTAGGAAAGCTTTTGGTTTGAAATCACCACAACTCATTATACATCAAAGAATTCAAACAGGAGAGAAACCTATGAATGCAGTGATTGTCAAAAAGCCTTTAATACAAACTCAAACCTCATGGTACATCAGAGAACCTACATGGGAGAGAAACCTTATGGTTATAGTGAATGTGGGAAAGCCTTTACTTTCAAGTCACAGCTCATTGTACATCAGGGAGCACACACTGGGGTAAAACCCTATGGCTGTAATCAGTGTGTAAAAGCGTTCAATATGAAGCTACAGCTCATTGTACATCAGATAAGTCACATAGGAGGGAAACCCTATGGATGCAATGAATGTGGGAAAGCTTTTAGGATAAAGTCCTACCTCATTATACATCAGAGGACTCACACAGGAGAGGAACTCCATGAATGCAGTGAATGTCGGAGAGCCTTCAGTTTTAATTCACTACTTGTTATACATCAGAGAGTTCACACAGGGGAGAATCCTTATGAATGCAGTGAATGTGAGAAAGCCTTCAGTCGGAAATACCAGCTCATTTCACAGCAGAGAACTCACGTAGGGGAGAAGCCCTATGAATACAGTGACTGTGGGAAAACTTTTGGCTTGAAGTCACAGTTCGTGATACATCAGAAAACTCATACAGGAGAGAAACACTTTGAATGTAGTGAATGTTGGAAAGCGTTTAATACAAAGTCAAGCCTTATTGTACATCAGAGAACCCACACAGGAGAGAAACTCTGTGGTTGTAGTTAATGTGGGAAGGCCTTCAGTCGGAAATATCATCTCATCTCACACCAGAGAACTCATGCAGGGGAGAAGCCCTATGAATGCAATGACTGTGGGAAAACTTTTGGCTTGAAGTCACAGTTCGTGATACATCAGAAAACTCATACAGGAGAGAAACCCTTTGAATGCAGTGAATGTCGGAAAACGTTTAATACAAAGTCAAACCTTATTGTACATCAGAGAACCCACACAGGAGAGAATCCCTATGAATGCAGTGAATGTGAGAAAGCCTTTAACAGAAAAGATCAGCTCATCTCACATCAGCGAACTCATGTTGGGGAAAAACCTTATAGGTGCAGTGAGTGTAGGAAAGTCTTTAGTAGCAAGTCATACCTCATTATACACATGAGAACTCATTCAGCAGACAAACCATATGAATGTCACAAATGCGGGAAAGCCTTCATTTGGAAGTCACTTCTCATTGTACATGAGTGAACTCATGCAGGGGAAAACCCTTATAAATGCAGTCAATGTCAGAAATCCTTCAGTGAAAAATTACGGCTCATTATACATCAGAATGAACACAAGAGAGAAGCCCTCTCAACGCAATGAGTATGAAAAAGCCTTCATTAGGAAATCTCAGCTCATTGTACATCAGAGGGCTCATTAGGGGAGAAACCCTATGGGTGCAGTGAATGTGGAAAAACCTCTCCGAAATCAATTCTCAGTGCACATCAGAGGACTCATACAGGAGAAAAACCCTGTAAGTGCAGCAAATGTGGGAAAGCCTTTTGTTGCAAGTCACAGCTCATTATGCATCAGAGAACTCATACAGATGAGAAACATATTGGTGAAGTAAATGTAAGAAACTTTCTCTCAAAAGTCAATTCAAGGCTTTCCTGGTGGCACAGTGGTTAAGAATCCGTCTGCCAATGCAGGGGATACGGGTTCGATCCCTGGTCCAGGAAGATCACACATGCTGTGGAGCAACTAAGCCCGTGCACCACAACTACTGAGCCTGTGCTTTAGAGCCAGTGAGCCACAACTATTGAGCTCATGTGCCACGACTACTGAAGTCCACGTGCCTAGAGCCCATGCTCTGCAACATGAGAAGCCACCGCAATGAGAAGTCCACGCACCACAATGAAGAGCAGCCCCCACTTGATGCAACTAGAGAAAGCCCGCGCATAGCAATGAAGACCCAATGCAGCCAAAAATAAATAAATAAATAATTTTTCTTTAAAAAGTCAATTCACAGGAATTCCCAGAAAATTCGTACAGGAGAGAAACTCTATAAATGGAATAATCTCATGGTACACCGTGTATGTATAGCATGTGGAGGGGCATCCAAAGAACACTGTTTTTTATGTACACCAAAAAATATCAGTAAATGTACACAGGAACCCTATCAATTCAGTGAACCCTATGAAAGTTCTCAGCAAGAAGTCATGCCATTTCTTTAAGTTTGTGCAGGTGAGGAACAATATGAATGAAATGAATGTCAGGAAGTCATTTTCTAACATGCTAACATCCACAAAGACGAATCCCATAATGCAAATGAATATAGAATACAATCCTTTGAAATTCATAATTTAATAAGAATTAGGATTTTAATGAGAGAAAATATAAAACGAATGAATTGCACGTATTGGAAGCTCATACCTTGGAGAAACCAAGCTAGAAAAAAAAAATACAAGAAAAGAAGATTTTATGAATGTTTCAAATGGGATAAGCCTCAGCAGAAAAGTTTACTTCACTATTATTTTGGTTCACTTAGAAAAAATAATTTCCTTTACAAATTACTTTAAAGTTGTAAAGATGTTCCAAACTTTTAGGAAAAGATGGAGAAAATGTTTAAATGTCAATGATATGCATGTTCATAATAGAACATAAAGATTTTTTAAAGTGTGTAAGTAAATGTAATAACCAGGAAAACAATAAGGATTACATCATAAGACCTAGGATGTTTAGGTGTTATCTTTCTCTGTACTGTAAAATATGCTTTGTGTAGTCTGCTGCCATTATTAATTAGTTCCTTCTAAATAGATTACCCAGAATAGCTTTAGTTATTGCCACTTTTTAATCAAATTATCAAATTACAGAATTCTCATCATTTTAATTATAGCAGTGTAATGGCAATTCTAGCCAATGTGTGAGAAGAAAAAGTTGTAAGGACTTGGGGGTTGGGGCTGAAACAAAAATCGTTTTGTTTGGAGATGTGATTGTCTATTTAGAAAAACCAAAATAAGCTACAGGCTGTAAGACAAGGAGATGTTTTGCACAGCTCTGAGAGCTGGCAGCTTGGCTGTTAGCATGAGCAAATCTTTACAACGTCTCCACACTCAGATTCCAGGCCCTGCCGAGGGAAACATTCTGATTTGCCCTCAAAATATCTGAAGGCAGTTTTGCACTAAATCAACCAAAAGCTTCAACAAAGCTCAGACAGCTGAAATACAGATCAGATTGATTCAGCCCCACCCTATCTCCCAGGCTGAGAGCTGACATTAGAAAATATGTGCCCTTTTATGGAAGAAAATATATATTCAGAGCAAAGAAAATTATCTGGAATGTATAGGTACCTTATATAATGAAAACCATCATTTTACCAAAAAGACAATTCTAAATGTACATGCACTTAACAAGAAAGCTTCAAAATCATGCAAAAACAGAGGTGAAATGAGAAATATACTCTACCATTTTAGTTGGACACTTCAACAGTTATTTCTCAGTAACATAAGTTGGAGACCAAAAATCAGCAAGGCTATAGAAGCACTGAATAATGCCATCAATAAGCTGGACCTAGTAGACATGTCTAGAACATCCAACAGCAGAATACACATTCTTTTCAATTACATGTGAAGCATTCACCATTACAGATCATGTCCTAAGTCATTAATCCTAAAATATTTTAAATAATTGAAACCATGCAAAATTTCTCCCATCTATAGTACAGTTTAACAAGAAACCAATTGCAGCAAGAACAGAGAAGTCTCCAAACACTTGGAAATTAAGCAACACAATTCTAAATAACTCATGGGTCCAAGAAATTTCAAGCATAATATGGAAAATATTTTGAATTATTATTATATATGATGTGTACAAATTAAAATACAACATATATCAAAATTTTTGAGATGCAGAAAAAGCAGTGTGTAGAGGGAAATTAATAGCACGAAATGCTTATGTTAGAAAAGAATAAGGGTCTCACATCAATAATATAAAGTCCTACCTTAAGGAACTAGGAAAAGAAGAGTAAAGCCCAATGTAAATAGGAATGAAATAGTAAGGATAAGACCAGAAACCAGTGAAACAAAAACAGTGGAAGGGGTAAGCAACACAGATTTGACAATTTTGATGGACTAAATTCTTGAAAGACACAAACTACCAAAGCTTACTCAAGAAAGAGTAACCTATTACATTTCTTAAAGAAATTAAATTCAGTTAAAAATCTCCCAACAAAGACAAATCCAGGCTCAGATAGTTTCACTGATGATTTCTAGCAAATATTTAAGAAAGAATTAATACCGATTCTATACAAACTCTTCCAGAAAATAGATGACAAATTCTTAACTCATGAAGTCAGTATTACCCTGATTTTTTTTTAAAAAAAGGATTACAAATTGTTTAAAAAACTACAAGTGTTCCTCGTGAACATAGATGTACAAGTCCTCAAAACTAGTTAATTTAATCCAGCAATATATAAAAGGGTAATACATGAAGGCAAATTGGAGTTTATCTTGGGAATACAAAGCTGAGGCTGATTCGATATTCAAAATCCAATCACTAATTCATACCTGACCAACTAAAAAATAAAAATCATATGGTCACATCAACAGGCATAGTAAAAGCATTTGTTCAAATTCCATAACATTCATGATTAAAAACCTCAGCAAACTAGGAATAGGAAGTATCTTCCTCAAACTAATAAAGCACATCTGAAAAATGTCTACAGCTAATGTCGTAACGGTCAAAGAGTGAATAGATTCCCCTAAGATTGAGAACAAGTGAAATATATCCACTCTCACCACTCTCTTTCAACACTGTACTGGAAGATTTAGCTGACTGCATAAGGCAAGACAAAGAAATTAAAAAGATACAGATTGGTGGGAATTCCGTGGCAGTCCAGTGGTTAGGACTCCGTGCTGTCACTGCTGAGGGCGAGGGTTCAGTCCCTGGTTGGGGAGCTAAGATCCTGCAAGCCACGTGGCATGACCAAAATAAAAAAGGATACAGATTGGAAAGGAAGAATGACAACTTTATTCAGAGACAGCATGATTGCCTTCACTGAAACTCCTTTTAAAACTTTACCCCAAAAAAAGGCAACTTGGGGAGGGCGGGTGGAGGAAAAATTGGGAGATTGGGATTGACATATATACCATACTAAGTATAAAATAGGTAACTAATAAGGACCTACTGTATAGCACAGGGAACTCTACTCAATACTGTGTAATGACCTATATGGCAAAAGACTCTAAAAAAGAGTGGATATATGTATAACTGATTCACTTTGCTATACAGCAGAAACTAACACAACACTGTAAATCAACTGTGCTCCAATAAAAAGAATTTTTAAAGCCACTTAACAAGTCAATTTAGCAAGATAGCAAAATACAATTTTTAACTAATAGTGTTACTTTTTTAAAAAATATTTATTTATTTGGCTGCACTAGGTCTTAGTTGCAGCATACAGGATCTAGTTCCCTGACCAGGGATCAAACCTGGGCCCCCTGCATTGGGAGCGTGGAGTCTTAACCACTGGACCACCAGGGAAGTCCCAACTATTACCTCTTTAATTCAACACTGAATATTGGTGGTCCTAACCAGTGCAATAAGTTTTTTTTAAAGTGTGAAGATTAGAAAGAATGAAAGAAAACTTGTCATTCCTACACAATATGTTTATGTACCTAGAAAACCCAAAAAAATCTACAGAACCTGTTAGAATTATGTGAATTTAGCAGAGTTGCTAGATATTGATAAAATGTCAATATACAAAAGTCAATGGTATTTCCATATATTACAAAAAAATTAGATAATGGAATTAAAGTATTATTGACAATAGCATCATAAATATCAGAAATAAGACTAAAGAAAAGTCTCTATACAGAAAACTACAAAATACTGCTTGATATTAAATAAATGAGATCTATTTTATATTTGAGAATTGGGAGACTCAATATTGTTCTCAAACGTTTCCCAAGTTGATGTATAAATTCAGTGCCATCTCAGAGTCCTAGTAGATGCACTTTTGTCAAAATTAACCAGCTGATTCTGAAATTCATATAAAAGTGCAAAGGGTGAAGCATACCAAAGACAAAGAGGAGGAAAACTGAAGGATACACACTGAATATCAACTTATCCCATGATTAAAATAGTATGGTTTTGTGTAAAGTTGGACAAACAGACCAATGGAACAACAGATCAGAGAGCCCAGAAGCAGACCCACACATGTACCATCATCTGATTTAAGACAAAAAGTGCCACTGCAATGCAATGCTGAAGATTCTTCAGTAAATCAGGTAAATTGGATGTCCTACGGGGGGTGGGGTTGACACACCCATACCTCGTACCATAAGTTAAAATTATTTCCAGATTAATTGTACACCTAAATGTAAAGGGGGAAAAAATAGACCTTCTAGGGTTACATGGGGGAAATTCTGTAGCATTTGAGAAGGCAGATCAAGTGCCAAAACAGGCAAAGCTAACATTTGGTGACAAGTCCAGGGTGGTCACCGTGGGGGGATAGTGACTGGAAACCAGCATGAGAGAGCCTTGAAGCGTGCTGGAAATGGTGAGGACACAGTATGCATGTATGGGAAAATCAGAGGTAAACCCTAAAGATCTGTGCACTTTATGTAACTTACAAGGATAGAAAATCAAAATCATCAAGAACTTTCACAATGTGCTTTCATTTTCTTGGACTTGTATGTCTGTTCAAGTTTTCACATGTAATATTATGTTAATTTAAAATGCTTTTGGTTAAATATCTATTTAGGTTTTTTTCAATGACAAAAATAGATAAATAGATTGAGTTTTTTCCTGCTCTGCACAGAGTAGGCAATCAACAGGTCCTGAGAGGATGGATCCCTCAAACGGAGGGACACTCACTCATCTGTGATGTCAGCGTCCAGCCTGGGCCTGGAGTGTAACAAGCATGGTTACTGAGTAACGAAAATGTAGTGCGCAGCGAGACCTCCCTCCTTCTCTCCCACCCTCCGAGTCAGTGTGCTGCTGGGTGACGTGAAAACCAACACTTGGGGGCCAGATGGGAGCGGGCTAACCTCAAACCCACCCTCTACCAGTTCTGTGACTAGACCAGTGACTTAACCTCTCTGATGGGCATCTTGTCATATGGGAATGATGGCAAAATACCCACCTCACAGAGTGCCGCATGCTCAGTAAACAGACCGTGGACTCTGAGTCCCTGTCCCCCTCCCTGCATCTGACCTACTACCAGAGGGAACGAAGGTTTGTAGCAGGTGAAGTGGGTCTTGTTTGGGCACAGCACCACTGCCCAGCCACCTTTGAGCCTGAAGCAGAAGGAAAAATCGGTAATACTCATCTCATCTTTAAAAAAATTTTTTTTAATATTTTCTCTAGAAAAAAAAAAAAAAAGCATTCCTAGTGCCTCTGGGTCAGTATGTTGGGAGGGTTTTCCTGTTCCCTGCCCCACCTGCATCTGCCATCTTCCAAGAAAGGAAGGACAGCTGAGTCACTCTTTCAAGCTCTTGTTTACGTTCCCTCTGTCCTTCTCATCACTCTACCCAAGACGTCACACATCCCCTCTCTTTTTCTGTCAGGCATCGGTTTCCCAAGGGTGTGCCCCAGACGGCCTGCTCCCCGTAGTTCTGTGAACCCACGAACGGCCCAAAGGACTGGTCTCCCATGGCTACAAGCACCCCAATATACAGACAGATTGGGCTTCGAGAAGGCTTCCTGGGGCAGTGCAGGTGAGCGAGCAACTCCCCCAGGGGGACCTCTGGGAACGAAGGTAATTCCCTGGAGGGAAGAGGGGTTCAGGGTGAAGTAGAGGTTCTTAGGAGGCTGTATCTAGATGGGCTTGCAGCCTTCCGTGGATCAGGGATTTTTAAAAATGTGTTCAGCTACTCATTATGGGGGAAAGTACATGAGTGGCCAGGACATTTCTGAAAAGGAGAAGTCCTAAGGGGGAAGTTCCCTTAGGACTAAGGGGGAAGTTCCCAGATTTTGAATGTGTTAAAAGTGAACAACGCCGGTAAGAAACAAAATGGTAAAGAAGATAGCGCGTGCAGAGTACTGACTCATTTAATGATCTCAAACCAAAGAGGAAAGAGGGCCTGTTATTATTACAAATCATAAACTTTACCAAGAGGAGAGAAGGTACAGGATCAGTACCTTGTCCAAAGTCACACAGCTATTAAGCAATTAAACTGGGAGTCCGCCCCAGGTAGCCTGGGTCCAGAGAGAATAGAAAATCCGGAAGCAGCAGGTAGGTATGCCTTAGGGTGCTTTATGTGGTAATGACTGCATTTCAGACCAGTGAGCACGGACGAGAGAGGCAGCCTCTATTTACAGTGGGTGCTGGATAATCACCTTTTGTTGGAAGATCAGACCTCTATTAAAAATGAAGCTTATGGGGCTTACCTGGTGGCGCAGTGGTTGAGAGTCTGCCTGCCGATTCAGGGGACACGAGTTCGTGCCCAGGTCTGGGAAGATCCCACATGCCGCGGAGCTTCTGGGCCCGTGGGCCATGGCTGCTGGGACTGCGTGTTCGGAGCCTGTGCTCCACAACGGGAGGGGCTGTGGCGGTGAGAGGCCCGCATACTGCAAAAAAAAAAAAAAAAATGAAGCTTATGAAGAGTTTCCCCTGATTTAGAATATTTGGAATTATTATGTGCTTACGTTAAGAATGTATGCTTTTGAGTCTGACAGTTAAAGGAGGCCACTTATTGGTTGGAAGTGTTTTAAATGCACTTGGACCTATTTCCTTTTTAGTAACAAGGGAACATAACTCGCTCAGAGGTGGCTTGGGAGGCTCAAATAAGACAATGTGTGTAAACAGTAACTTCTCACCTGGCAGCCAAAAAAAGTAACTGATTTTATAACAATGCACTAGAATCATAAAATTTGTTGAATTACATTTAAATTTAATAACGTAGGTGCTTGGACATTTTGGTTTCCATTGAGGTTTTAACTTCATTGATGCTTCATGGGTGGAGTGCAACCAGGAATATTCTCACTGAGCACCAGCCGGTCCCGGAGAAAGGGCCTGTGATCACATTCCCACAACAGGAGGGTTTCCTGCAGCAAATCTCCAATTTCCTCTCTGTTCACCCATATCCGCCTTAGTATACTTGGACGGTGGGGATTGCTTCCCCCAACCCTGTTGTCAATGTTTTTTCTCTCACTTCTTGAAAAGAACCTTAAAACGAGAAAAACAGAAGATTATCTTTTTATAAAAATTGGGAAACATGGATAAGCAAACGAAGAAAATTTAAAAGCCAAATAAAGTAATAAAACAATAATTTTGTCACCCGGTGGCAACCAGGGTTTAACGATGTGGCATACATCATTTTGTGTCTGTACTTTTCAAATGGGCTCGTCTCACCCACATTGCTTTGTAACAGCCGTTTTTATTGTACAATGTATCACTAGTCGGGTCAGGAAGCATTCTTTCTCCCGGCAACTACTAATTACCCTCCAGGAGCCCATCCTGTTTCTGAAGTGTGATGTGTTTAGCAATATTCCACCAGACTCTTGGGTCGTTTCCAGAATTTCAAGTGAACAAACGCTGAAATGTTTCTCTTTCTGCCTAAGTCTTTTGCATACGTTCAGGCATGAGCTTTGACGTCAGAGAATTTTTGCCCTGACCACCCTTCCAAAAGCAACTCGAAACCCTCCTGGTCTCCTCTCTAGAGCGCCTTCCGGCTCGCTGTGTGCAACATCTCTCCAAACTAAACTGCACAGGGGAGAGGCCAGACCGTGTCCGAGCCAGGACGGCGGCACTTCAGAGGCTTCCCCTGCGTGGCTGACCAGGGTCTCCGAGAACTCGGGTCCCCAGGCCTCCACCGTCGCGAAGGCCTCTCCGCCGCGCGCAGCTGCGTCCCAGGGTCAGGCGGGGGTGGGATCACCGGGGGCCTCCGGCTGGAGCTGCGGGGGCACGGGAAGGGCGGGGGTGTCTGCCCCCTGGGCTACGACCCCAGCCGGGCTTTGTCTCCGCAGAGCTCCAGGGCGGTGGCGTGGGGTTAATCCAGGGTCACAGCTTCCTCCTGCTTCAGGGGCGGGGGTCGTGGCGCCCTCTCCTCCACCCCAGCCCAGGACCCCCGGGACCCCGGCTCTGCTCCTTCTGGGGCCTGAGGACGCGCAGAACCAGGCTGGATGGCGCCTCCGACGCCCCGCCCTCGCCCCCCAACCTGTCGGCTCCCGTGCAGCCCCCCGAATGCCATGGACCCCCGAGAACCTCTCGGCTCCCCGAGAACCACCGGAATGCCCCGAACCCAGGTGGGCGGAACCGCAGGCCCCGGGACTTAGGGGGCGCAGGGCACGGGCGGGGGTCATCGGGCGGGGCCCTTGCAGGGATTGGCGGAGGCCTGGATACTCTGTATCAACCGCGCCTTCCCGCCGCCTCCCCGGACGTGCGGGCGGAGCACGTGCGCGCCGAACGTGGAAGCGGCCCCGGGCGCCTGGCTGGGGTGTGTTGGTGGCGTGCGGATGAAGGTGAGTGAACGAGGGGCTCGTCCGGGCGACGGTGACTGAGTCCGGCGTCCGGGGCCGGCCGCCGGGGAGGCTTCTCGGGCCCCGCGGGGAGAAGGGCGCCGGGAGAGGTCCGGCGGCGCAGGGCCACGGCCAGACGGAGGTGTACGGGCAGGACGCAGGGCATAGCCGCCTGCCCCCCGCCCCCTCTGTCCCCGCCGGGCCGGGTCCCCTCAGTGTTCGGGGTGCCCCCCGAACCCACTTCCTTCCCGAACTCCAGGACCCTCTCCGTGAGCTCGGCCCTTGGCCTCCTTCCCGCCCTTCCTGGAGCAGCGTGGGGCGGGGCTGTCGGCGCTGGGGACACCCGGGTCGCTCGAAGGGTGCGGGGTCGCGGGCCTCCTGCCAGTCGCGACGGGAAGAAACGTGGGGCCCCGAGGCAGGAGCCCGTGACAAGGCGCTGAGGCTCGGAAGCGGCGGCGAGAGCGCGTCCCCTGGTGGGCGCCCTGGAAGCCCTGCCGGGAGGAAAGAGCTAGAAGCAGGCCAGACCCTCCGCCGGGGGCGTGGCAGTTCTCCGCAGGTTGCCTCAACCTTTGCGGACAGCGGTTTGGTAGCATCGACTGAAAACGCGCCCTTACCCTCGCCTCCAGGAGCCTGTTCCACAGAAGTGAGGTAGTTGTGGACACAGGTCTGCACGTGCTGTTTGAAAAAGCGATCGCCAGCCGCCTCAGCGGCCGCGGCTGGCAAGCTGCCGGCGCCCGTTATGGCCGCGCCTCGCACGGGTGCTTTGCAGGACCCGGCGCAGACCGGGAGTCATGCCTGCGGTGCTGGCCCGACTGAGTATCGCCATAAAAAAGACTCCCTCTGCTGTTAAAACTTGGTGTCTGTTTGCATAGTTAGACGGTAATTTTCTAGAACACTGCAAAGCCTTCGGTCCAGCTTGCCGTGGCTCACCTGTTTGTGTCGGGGTGGGAGGGCGGCAGAGCGGGCTTTTGGGGTGCAACGGGCCGCACGGAAGCCAGTCTGGCCAGGCCCCCGCCCTCGGGCCTTTGCAGGTTACCTCAGCTCTCAGCCTGTGCCCTCACCGGCCAGAGCGGGAAGCTTGGTGCCTGTCCCGCCCGCCGCCTGCTGCACACGGAGGGGTGCCGCTCCCGGACTTCGCTTTGCACGTGTGAGATCCCCCAGCCAGTAAACCACTGAGGTCTCCGCGGCGGTCGCTGACTCCAGGCTCGCTCTTTGGTCTTGAGGCTGGGCAGGCCCAGGGCTTGCAGGCCTGCGGAGTGCAGCCCAGCGGTTTGTTTACAAAGCGTTTGCTTTTCTATCTCCGTGTGAATTGCCTTCCTCCCTTTCGAGGTCGCGAATCACCCTCTCCCACGGGCTCTCTGGTCTTTAGCAGAGGATGGTATTTAGGGTGAGGGCCTGGGCCTGGGCCACCGCTGGAGGAAATCAGGAGGGATGTGTTTGCGCATCATGTGTTGCGTCAGGTGTGGTTCCAGCGTGTAGGCCCGGCTGCAGACTGCGCAGGTGTACACCTTGCTTCACGGTGTGCGTGGACGGGGGCGTCTCCAGCGAGGCTGTGTCCGAGCGCGCCCGGTGACAGCTGCGGCCCTGGCAGGGTTTACCTTTGTTGCGCCGCGGCCCGTGGGACTGCAGGTTCGAGCTGTGTGGAGGTGTTCTCACATCCTGACAGTGCACACCTGGGTGTCCCGGTGTGGATGCGGGCGTGCGGCTGGAGTGAGAGGGCTGCGGGAAGGACTTCTCACGGAATTTACACCCCTGGGCTTGGTCCCTGAGTGGATACACGTGTGCTGGGCCAGGTAGCAGCTCCTGACGAAGGGCTGCAACAGCATGGGCACTTGTGGGGCTTGGTCTCGGTGTGTGACTTGGAGTGCACCCGCATCTCTGCCTTCGAGTAGAACGTCGGGGAGCACATCCGGCTGTCTCTGATGGTCGTCGTCATCGTCAGGGGAGAGAACAGAGGGAGCCCTGGTTCCAGCATCCGCTTCTTTTCTCGGCCCCAGGGGTTCTTAGTGGCCACGGTGCCACCTCAATACCCACCACCACCTCCTTCCTCTGTGAGGGTCAATGCTGTCTTCTCAGAGAGGTCAGGGACCACCTGCAGGGCTTGTGAGCGGGGCAAGAGCTGAGACACTCACAGGAGCTGAAGCTCGGGAGGTCTGAGCTGACGAGGCTTTTGTCGCAGGGATCCTGAGAGGGACGTGATGACCAAACCGGGAGCCCTTGATTGACCCCCTTCTCTCCTCCACCTCTGAGAACAGAAGACTCTAGCAGTCCGCAGTCCTGTCCACGGCACGGGTACCACCGTGATATTCTGGGTAACGGACGCCTGGCTCTGTGGGGTCAGCTGCTCTGACTTGGACTCTGTCCACGCTGATGCGCGAGGGCAGGCGCGCCGAGGCCGCACAGCCAGCGAGGTGGGGCAGGGGGCGGAGCCAGCCCTCAGAACCTTTTCCGGGGACAGCTGACCCCGCCCTTGTTGATGCACATGCGTTCTCGCCGTGCCCTGAGGCCCAGGCCCCCCAGGCTTCGCAGCACCGCAGCCACCACACTTCTGGTCCCCGGGGGCAGCCCCCCGGCCCCCCCCCCAGTGTTCCTTTGACCCAACCCCCTGAAGACGGCGGAGCATCACGAGGACCTCTGCCTCACTGTCACCAGCAGCACCGTCCAGCTGGAGCACCTGGCCAGCTCGTGGAGACCTGTGCTGCGTCCGCCAGGTAGAGGGGAAAGCCGTTCTGGTCCCCTCTTTCTGCAGCTCCTCTCGGTGGGAAAAGTCCTCTTCTTCCTTGACAGGCCACGGCTCCATCTCCTTGGCCTCAGGCACGGCCTTCCCCCACAGGAATCCATCCTTATTCTCAGCCTCTCTCAGAAGGAACGTCAGCCCTCCTGAATGGCTGTGGAGTACTGAGCTGGTAGGGAAATCCGGCAGCCTCCCCGCCCAAGCATAGCTTTTAACATTGGGGTTGGTGCTCAGGGGAGGGGTTTGCTGTGACCTCATAGAGACTTTTCCAGCGTGGGCATTTTCTCTCTCCTCACCCTCGTAATCCTCCAAGCTCGGGCTGATGGAGGACTAGAGGCTGGCACTCCCAGACGTCAGAGAGGAGGGAGCCCTAAATGCAAGCAGCCTCCTGTTCTGTTCTTGCTGTGCCCGTCCCTGGGAGCCGCTTTCTTCCCCTCATGATCTCCAGTCACTTCCTACCTAATGCTGGAAGGACATGGGGGCAGTTAGACCTCCTTTATTCTTAAAGGGGCAAGGGCTGAGATGTGGTCCCCAAGGGCTGGAGATCCCCAAATTGGTCAAAGGTGGCTTAGAAGTGTGGGTGACGGTTCTCCTTGGAGCTCCTCCCCTTCTCTCCCAGCCGAGGCCCTGTGCTAAGTGTCCCCGTCCCCAGCCTGAGGAGCTGCGGGTTCTTTGTGAAACCCCACAACCGGGGGGGCTGCAGAGAAGGGAGGGTTCGGGGCAAATGCAAGGACTGGACTTACCTCCTTAGGTGTCACAGTCAGTTGCTGGACAAGGATTTATATATAAATATATATAAATATGTACATACCCACTCGTCTCGGCCATCTTTGTTGTAACCATTTCTGTGTTTATAAATACATTATTTCTGGGGAGAAAAAAAGGTGGTGGTTTCCAGCATTTTGGAGAGTTACTCAGTTTTCTTGGGTCTCTCCCAAGCATACGTTTTATTAAACTTTTGTGTGACTTTCTCCTGTTAATCTGTCTCATGTCAGTTTAAATCTTAGACCAGCCAGAAGAACCTAGAAGCATAGAGGGAAATTCCTCCCTCCACAACATCAGCGAAGCTTTCAGATTCTCCTCCTTAGTTCTCCAAGGTCTTGCCTGCAAAAGTTCTTCTCCCACTACCAGAACCCTGGGTCTCCCTCTGTCTTCCCCTGCAGTTCCCCTTCATCTCTGTTCTCACAAGCAGCTCTCCGTGAAACCAAGTCCCCCTAAAACCGAGCTCCCCTGCCATGTTGATGACAAGCCTCTCTGTCCAAAACTTTACTCCCTTTCTTGTTCCCTCTGACCTAATCCTTTGCTCACTGAGCACTCACCCCCTAGAGTCAGATGAGGTCTCATCATCAACATACAAAGTCGTGGTTGTTTTTCTCCAGGGCAAGATGAGCTCACGGACGGCCAAGCCATGGATCTCCAGAGAATGGCAAACCAGAGACATCCTGAGCCCCGAAACTACGACTAAGAACTGTCACAAGGGGATTTCCTTGGTAGTCCAGTGGTTAAGACTCCACACTCCCAGCGCAGGGGGCTCAGGTTCGATCCTTGGTTAGGGAACTAGAGCCCGCAGGCCGCAACTAAGGATCCCACAGGCCGCAACGAAGATCCCGTGTGCTGCAACTAAGATCCAGTGCAGCTAAATAAAAAATATTTTTTAAAAAATGTGTCACAAGATGATAATTAACCCCAACATCTTTGTTCTTCCCCTTTAAAAACGGTCAAGTTGGAGTGGATCCGAGGCTTGTCGCCCACTCTCTTGCTTGGTGCCATAAGCCCTTACTTTGCTGCAAACTCCCGCTGCAGGAGTTGGGCTTTCTGTGCCACAGACATACGAGCCCACTGCTGGGTCACGTCAACTCCACTCAACAAAACAAAGCCCTCTGTGGCTGGCCTTCCTCATGCCCTTGCTTCAAAGACAGCTGCTCTGGGATTATCAGCATTTGGGGGGTCGTGTGCACCAAGAGAAGGTTCTCGCCCTTCTGTCCCCAAACAACTGATCAAAGATTTCACCGGGCAGATCCTTTGCGGGCAGAGTGAGCGAAGTGGGGTAAAGGTGCTAAGGGTCAGGTAGAGACTCTGCTTAAAAGAAAGCAAAGCACGACATCTGCCAAAGGGAACTGCCCAATCTGTCCTCTTGGTCTCTGGCCTATCAGACGTGCTCCATGCCCTCGGATTATGACATGAGAAAAGCGTGCCACCTCCTAGTCAAAAGCCACTGACCCAGAAGTGTTGAACCCAACTTCGTGTGCCTGACGCACAATGAGGCCAAACAAACGGAAACACCCGCGTTTGGAGCAGAGAGAGTTCTATTAACCTTAAGCAGCTTCTGTCAGGAAAGAGCTCTCTACAGCGGCCCCCCTGTCCTACCACCGCAGCAAAGCTATATTTCAATGAAGCCAAGCACATCTTCCAAATGTTTTGATCACATAATACTTCGCCTAACCTGTTGGTTCTTTCCTTAGATTAAAGAAATATAAATAAATAATTAACAGATGACTGGACCTTTTCCCCAGCTTGGCCTTCAGTAACCTCACGAGCAAACTGAGCAGGATAGCATCTAAAGAAAGGTCACAAGGAGTCCACACGCCTGCGCACAGTGGGGCGTGGGATGACTCGGACCCCCTACCTCAGTGATTAACTGAGATCACTTCACCTTTTTTGTGGCTGAGCAAACTCTTTGGAGTTGGTTTTGGATGTGAGTTTGCCTTCTCCCTAGACTGCCGGCTTTCTTATTAAAGCAACTTTTCTGTTCCGACCAGCACTTGCCTCTGGAATATTGACAAGCGGCCAGACCTGGGCTGTGCACCAGTCCAGAAGATGGGGGATGCAGGTTTGTCTCAGGTCCATCTTGCTGGCTAGCCAGGTGCAAGGTCTTTAAAGGCAAAAAGGGTAAATGAGAGGGGGTCTTGGTGATTTCAGCTTCCTGATGAGACCTCAGTTGCAGGCTTCCCGGCGCCATCCTATGACTCGATGTGTCATTGGTGATTGTGATTGATCTTCATGTCCCTGAAAAGCAAACTAGAAAATCATGGTCTTGTCATCCTTTAACCTGTTTCTAGGAGAGAATAAAGGCCACGGTTGAGGCATTTTATTATTTACTTAGAGCCTATGTGATGGGTTAACAATTTTAATTCCTGGTTGGCCCCTGGTGTTTCCTCTGACACCATCTGGGCCTGCTTTTCCTTCGTTTCTGCATTCCCTATCTTCCCTAATTAGTAACTACATGTGTCCGCTCTTCAGAACTCAGGAAAGGCCTAGGAGACTAAAGCCTTTCTCTGCAAACAAGAAATGGGGGACATGGAGGGTCTTTTGAACCCAGAAGGGCTCTGCAGGGTCCTGACCAGTTCCCGCCCCCTGCCCCTTTTCTTTGATACTCCTCAATCCTGAGGGGAACAGGGGCAGGACAAGAAAAGGGATACACTTTTGTAAAGAAAGGTTAATCATAAACTCAGCAGGGGAACTTGGTATCAGAAGCTTGATTTAAATACATCACCTTCCTACCATGAGTCCAGTACCGAGCTAGGGACAGGAGGGTACAGCAGAACATTCTCTCCTCCTGAAAACTGTCAACTTTCTGGAGACTCCCAGCCATGGGATTCCTAGAGAACAGATGCTACAGGAAGGAAGCAGACCAGCAACATGTGACTTGAAGATCAGAGCTACAGAAACTCAGAGAGGGGAGTGGTCAGGATTGGCTGGAGCTGTCAGGAAAGGCTCCAAAACGCAGCGGGAACCTGACAAACTACCTCAGCCAGGTGACCAAGGTTAACAGTAACAGTGATAAGTGTCTCGAGAGCCTACTGCCTTGATATAAAGTGATGGGAAAGCCCCTGACCTCTGTGATCTGCTTCCACAAAACCCATAACCCCTGTCTAACCATGAAAAAAACACTAAGTAAATCCCAGTGCGGGACAGCCTACAGAGTACCTGCCCAGCCCTCCTCCACCCTGTCATAGTCATCGAAACAAGGAGGGTCTCAGAACCTGTGCAAGCCCAGAAGAGCCTAAACAGACATGATGATCACATGTCATGTGGTGCCTGGATGGGATTCTGGAACAGAAAAAGGTAGAAGGAAGGGAACTTGAATAGAATAAAATATGGATTGCAGTTAATAATAATGTTTCAGTAGTGCTCATTAATTGTGACAATTCTGTAGAAAACTAGAAAGAGAGGGAAAATTAAAGTCAAATAAAAGAAATGTTGCTTCAGATTGGAAACCTAAAAGAAATTGGTGATTTCCTAGTAAAAATACACAGTAACAAAATGGACCCAAAAATAAGAACAATGTAAACAGACCAATTAGCATAGAAAAGCTAGGAATGGTGCTTAGAAATCTCCCACTAGAAAAGACCCCGGACCATTTGGGTTCACAGTTAATAGCTGAGTGTTAAGTGACCTTTAACAAATTCTGATTTTAATAACAAAGTCTGATATGCTTACGTATTTCATTTAGTGTATGATGTCACTGTTTACAGAACAGACATACTTTATGTAATATTACAAATATGCTGCCTATTAAACTGACTTTCTCAACAAAAGGAAAAAGTTGTCAATGAGCTTACTTCCATTAAAGCCAGAAAGGAAAAATTTTCATATATTCTCGTTTTGGTGTAAAGACTGTATTTAAACTTAATGTTGTGAGTTTTAACACACCTCCTTTTCAACGTGTCGATTAACGTGTTCAACGGCATCAACACTGTAACAAGAAAGGGCCATCAGAACACTCACGAGGGCAAGAACACAGGGGCGCTGGCCCTAGGGTGGCTGGTGGGGCCGGCCGGTCCCTGGAGCACGCGCCGCCCTTCGGAAGTACCACTATGACCCTCTTCTGTACGAAAAATGCTGTGTGCCCTGAGTGACAATGCCTTAATGCGGGGATGCTTTCGTAAAATACCGTTGAACCTTGAACAACTCGGGTTTGAACCACTCGGATCTACTCACGTGTGGATTTTTTTAAATAGAAAATGCTGCAGACCGGATCCACCAACGCGAAACCAGGGTGATGGAGGGCGACCGTCAGTCATACTCCATTCTGACGGCAGAGGGTCGGCACCCCAGCCCCGCTGGCTCAAGGGTCGACTGGAGCCCTGATGAAATTCTAGTGAGAAAATAAAGAGAAACCCTGGGGCAAAACCCCGAGGACGAGATTCCGTGCCCGTGTCCAAGACCAACGCCCGCACTCTGCATTCCCGCCCCCTGTCCCCCGAGTCCCGGCTGGGGACAGCACGGGCTCCGCAGGTCACCAGAGGGTGGCATCTTGCTCAGGGGAAGGACACTGCGGTGTCGTCGGGACCACGAGTGAGGGCAGGCATGGCTTACCCACAACGACACAGCCTTGGAGTGGCGTGGCGCTCAGGTGCCACCAGCACCAAGTGCGTGACTCAGAAGAACATGGTCCGGCCACACAGAAGGGCTCCCAGGTGTGTAATCCCGCAGGGGCCCAGGTCAAGCCGCACGAGCCCCGCGGATGCTGTTACAGACACACAGGCCCGGGCTCCCCAGGGGTCGGCTCCAGAAGCGGATCCACACTACACTCACGCACACAAACACACACACACAGAAAATGCCTTGTGAGTGAGGACTGCAGCTATGCTGTCCCAAGACAAGAGCTACCAGAAGCTGGAGGGAGCCCTGAATCAGCTCCTCCCCCTGGTGCCCTCAAGGCCTTGCCAACACCTAGATGTCACACTTCCAGTCTCCAGGACCATGAGACAACAGATTTCTGTTGTTCTGAGCCACCTGGTTTGTGGCACCTCATTGTTTTGTTTTGTGGCTGCACCGCACGGCTTGTGGGATCTTAGTTCCCCGACCAGGGATTGAACACGCACCCTCAGCGGTCAGAGTGTGGAGTCCTAAGCACTGGACCGCGAGGAAGTCCCTTGTGGTACTTTGTTACAGCAGCCCTAAGGGACGGATACAGGCACCCTCTGCTCTGTCCCCTTCTCTCCAGACCATGGTGGGTGAGGGTAGAGGCAGGGCCCTTCACAGACAGACCAAGGCCACCGCTGGCTGGTCACGCTTGCCCTGACTGTCTGGGAGCTCCGGACACAGCTCTCGGCCTCCGGGGGCCATGGGAGGATAAGGGGGCTCCCTGGAGCTGGTCGCGCCCCCCCACCCCGTTCCTGGAGCCCAGAAAGCCCAGGAGTAGCCAGACCCCACCCCTCACCGTCCTCTGGGCCCTTCCCCCAGCCATCAGCAGGTTGGAATGGCCGCTATCTGCGTCTTCATCTCAGTAGGGGAGACACAGAAAGAGGCACTCTTGCCTGGTCACTGCATCTCACCAATGTCCCCTGGCTTAGGCTGGCCCTTTCAGTAAGGGCAAGCAGGACACACTGGGCCAACACCCTCTTCTCAGAAGGGCCTGGGGTCAAGCCAGGAAGCAGGGAGGGAAGCGGTGGGCAGGAGGCCTGATTGGCAGGATGCGGAGGGCAGAGCCCCCTCCCTCCAGGTGCTCTGTGGAGGAGGGGCGAGCCTCTTGCCTCCTTCCCTACATCTGATGCGGCATGGGTGGCCCTCCGCAGGAGGTCCGCTCTGTCAAGGGTCAGCTCCAGAGACTTTAGTCCATTTCCTCCAAAGCAGACCTGATGCAGCTGGCTGAGTCAGGGCTCTGGGACTTTCAGGATGGAGCCCACTGTCTGCCAAGGGTAGGAGGGAGGAAAATGCCCTGGGGGTCCTCATGAGACCCGTTCACCAGAGTCCCGCCTCTGACTGTGACCAGTCCCCACCCAGGGAAACCAGGGTCTGCTGGCCACAGGACACCAGGACAGGCCCAGAGCTCTACATGTTTCCTGGGAAGGTCGAGGGGTGGCACACCCTATAGCAGCCCAGGGCGTTATAACCCCTAACCCCTAACCCTAAAGCACGTTCACTAATTATGCTGACATGTGCAGAATTTGAATGAGGGTGAGTGAGTCTGAAGAGCGTGCTTCATGCGGGGACAGGTTGTGTGGGTAAAATGCATTGTGGAACTCAGTTATTTACATCAATCACCGTTTGGGTGAAGGGTAAGTCATAAAGTTGAAGAGTGACTCTTGGTGGCGAGGTGTACACTGTGTGCATGTGCGGGGAACGTCGGTGACGTCTGAGATCCCAGACCTGGGGTCAAAGGGAGAGTAAAGTGTTCACAAATTCTGAGAACTAGGTAAGCACATTAGGGAAACTAATGAATTAGTTAATAGAAAATTTGATGAGAAACAGGCTATTTACATAGCTTCAAAGAACCACCCCCTAAAATACTTACACAAAGAGAAAAAGAGGAACTTTACAGTGGAGAAGCTTGGTCGGCAACACCCTAACCAGGTGATGGAGATGTGCACCATCAGCGGTGGGGTGAGTGACAAGGACACACGCCGCCCAGAAGACGCAGTAAGGACCAAGCGTCACTTCTGGGATCTTCCGTCCAAATGCAACCCCAAATCACAAGGAAACGTCAGACATGGCCACTTTGGGGGACGTTCTGCAGAGTAACCAGCTTGCAATACTCAAGCCGAGGTCATGGAAGGCCAGGAAAACCCAGGGGCTGTGCCAGGCTGAAGGGCACTGAAAGCCCTGTTGAGTAGAGGCAGCCAGCGCTATGGGGCAGATTTGGATTCTCTCACATCCAGGGCATTACTGGGACGACGACCTGAACTCTCACGGGGTCTGACAAATTAGGTGGCAGTAAAGTACCAGGACTGATTCCCTGATTTCCATGGAGGTGCTGTGCACGTGTAGAATTCCTTATCTGAAGGAAACACATAAAAGTATTAGGGGAATATGATGGTGCAGCAGGTCAGTAACTTGTTCTCAAATGGCTCAAGGGAAAAAAGATCTTTGTACCCCATTTTCAACTTTTGGCCAGTTTTCAATTGTTTCAAAATAAGAAAATGTTCTCAAACTGAAAGGCCCGAGTTTCCGGGAACCTGGAATGTGAGTGGCCGTCCACGTGGCACCCCTGTCGCTCGTGATGCTCGGCCCTGCTTGTGGTTCCGGCAAGGAAGGTGGGACGTGACGGATGCAGGAGTGCTGGTGCTCTCAGCTGAGACACCGCTCCCGGGAGCTCCCAGTGTCCGCTCAGGCGTCCCAGGCTCTCAGCTGCTCCCACTTCATCCCACCCCCCAGCAAGCACCTGGAAGTGCCCCCGTGGTCCTCTGCCCTCCCCACTCTCCTGTGAGCCCCCAGGGCACAAACCTGACTTTGCTCCCCACTGTACCACTTCTGTTGACCAACAGGATGGGGAGGTGAGGGTCAAGGGCCCATCCCCGGGGAGGACAGTCCCGGGTGCCAAAGCTCAGCCCCTGGCCTGTGCGCTCAGCACACTGCTTCCACCTTGGGGGCAATTCCTCGTTCCCGGGGCAAAATGACCAGGCAAGGGGCAGAGCGCAGAGATGCCCACGGGACGCTGCTTATAACACGGAGCTGATGGAAAGGATCCGAATATCCCTCACCAGGTCCTGATGCGTGGAGTAGTGCCCTCGCGCTGTGCAATGGGGGCCAGGCCTGGCAGGGGCAGGTGTCCGGGACAGTTAAGTGAATGGGGGAGGGGCGCATCAGAACATTAAACTTTAATTGAACAGAACACTTGGTCGGCAAACGCAACGGATCACAACGCAAGGGGAAGGCGCCGCGCCCCAGCCAGCACTCTCCTGCCTGTGGGCCGCACTCACCACGGGGCTGGGCGGGAGGGTGGCTGCAGTGCCACACCCTCCTCTCTGGAGAGGGGCCTGCCTGCCCAGGAGCTTGACTGCAAGCTGCTGCTGCCTGAGTAGAACAGACCCACCTTGGACTTCTGACTTCACAAATGTTTCTCAGATGCTTCTTGCAGTATAGGGAGTTGCCAACCAAACTATTCAAACATGGCAGCCCTCAGTGCTTCTCAGCAGAACCCCCAGGGAACTCTGGGGACCTCCTTCTTCTGTAGGGACAGAGCTCTGCAACTTGTGTTACCAGCTGTCCACACTTGCTCCCCTGGAGCGCTGGCCAGGCTCCCGAGGGGCAGCTCAGCCCAGGCTGCCCCCTGAAAGCTCAAGGAGCATCCTGGCTCCCCAGAAGGCGTCGCTGGAGGTCTGGCCATCGGGCCACTGCACCTGGAATGCCAACACAGCATCACACATGGAGGTGCCCTCTGTGGGCTCTGCCTTCCCATCCGGGTCACCCTGACCCTGGGACCCGCCCCCTCTGGACTCCACCCCATGACACCTGCCTCCAGTTCTCATTCCACCGAAGTCCAGCCTCGAGGAATCCCTGCCCCATGTTCAACTCTGTCCATTTTATTCACTCCAAAGTCCCAAGCTGAGGACCCAGGAGTTAGGAGGGAAACCCACGGTACCTCATAGGAAGGCCTCACCTGGCTGGAGGGCATAGACTGGCCCAGGTCCATGGCCGGCATGGGGCCAGGGAAGGCAGGCGGGGCCGGGGCCAGCTCCGGGGGGCTGGAAAAGGGACAGTATCAGGACAGGCCCTTTTCCAGGCCCTGTTTGAGGCTCACGCTGTTTACTGTGAGCGCCACACCCTGAGAGCTTTCTGCCCATCAGAAGCCCTTCCTGGTGCCGGACTCTCTTTTGGGAACGGCCTCCTCCTGCAGGGCCCTCGGGTGTGCAGGGTGCTGGAGGGGCCTGTGTGACACCTTGAGCAGGTGGCCAGGTAGTCAGAGAGCACATCAGCACAGGCTCACAGAGGACGGGATGGTAAGCAGAGATGTGAAGGAAGAAAAGGAACAGGCCTGAGGTGTGACGGAGCCCAGAGGTCCTTAGGACCAAATCCGGGGTGGCGGCAGGGGACGCAGATGCAGCCGCTCGGGACAATATCATGCGGTCCCTCAAAGTCAGACCACACTCACCCTGTGATCTACTCATCCCACCGCCACGTGCACACCCCCCCAGAGACACGAGGGCAAACACGCAGGCCACCACGTGTCGGGAATGTGCACAGCAGCCCCAAACCAGGAGCTCCCAGATGCCCGCCAACAGATGACGACAATCCACACCAAGGGCTCGGCCTCAGCCATGAAGAGGAAGGGGTGCGGACACACACGGCAGCAGGGGCAGGTCTCAAAGGAGTCAGGCTGAGTGGAAGAAGCCATACCCCAAAAAAGAGTCTACGCTGTATGAGTTCACTTATATGGAACTCTAGAAAACGCAGCTAAAAGCAGGCCCTCGGTCCTGGGGTGGCAGGGGTGGGAACAGCCCTGTGACCCATGACTAGCAGCACAGCTATGGTTTGTAGGAGATACGTAAGTCACGCTCGGAAAACTGTCCTGTGCACCGTCTAAACATGTTGGTTTACTCCAATGAAGCAGTTTTTAAACAAGGAATCAAGGTCACCAGATCAGAGCAAGGATGAGCTGGGGCACTGGAGTCCAAGGGTGATACAGCCAGTGGAGAGGCCCAGCAGGCCATGAGGGGCCCTGTGGCTGCTCTGTGTGGCTCCCGGTCATAAATGGAAAAGTGAGTCCATCAGCATGGTCTGGATTTTCCCACCATCTGGCTGTTTCCACAAGCAGAGCCTCTGACTTGGGAGGCTCCTCCCCTTCTCTCCCATGTCCCCCAGTAATTCTTCCCTCACTGGGCACCTGGCCTTCTGCTCCCAGACTTGGGAGACCCCGAACCCTGGGGACCCTGTCCTTCAGTCCCCATCGTAGATTCCCTCTCCACCGGAGGACCCCTGGCCCGACATCGCCTCCTGTGAAGCCTCTGGACGCTGCCACGGCTGTCCCAAGCCCCTTTAAAACTCCAATTTGGAATATACAATCAGGATCTTGATGCTGTCCAGAAGCTAAAAGTCTTTGGGGAAAAGAAAATGCCTGAAAGAGGCTGCTGGGGCCCAGGGAGAGCTCTGGGACGCGTGAAGGCCTAAGCACCACCCACAGAACGGACGCCCGTATCTGCTCCAATGCTTGTCTGAGGGAGAGACTACCGCCTTCTTTCGGTAGATGTAGGATGGGGGACTGTTGAGGTTTCCAGAAATCCACAAGGAAAGGACGCACTCTGCACCGTTGGAGATGGTGAGTCTGTGCACGAGGCACCCTGCCCACGGCCCATAGGAAGTGTCACCTGAGCCCTGTGGCTCTGCAGCTTACCTCTGGGTGAGGGTGAACTCAGGAGCCTGCAGTGGAAGCCGGGGCACCAGGAAGCCGCTCGCCTGTGGCTCCGCTTGGCCACCGCTGGTACCTGGACCCTCCTCCAGGTATGTGCTCCGGGCGTTGCTGCTGGGAGGGTCAGCGAATCCTGCACGGGAAGCAATCCCACAACCCAGTGCTGGGGGAAGGGAGCACAGTCTACGTGCAGCACAACACAGGCCTCCGTGGAGAGGCAGCCCCCAGCCTCGGCTCCCGCGCTGAGGGAAGAACAGCCACCACTGCTGATCTCAGTGGCCTCTGCAGGCTCCCAAAGACCAAAACAAGGTCAAGTTTTGCTGACCTCAAATTTCTCTTTGTCATTCTAGATCTCATGCCAGCCCCAGTGCCAAACAAAGACTCAGCACCCCAGTCCGCCCTACACCCACCACGGCTGTCTGAGGAGAGACCCCGCGGTGTCCCCCGTTCACCACAGGCTGGCCCAGCCCACGGCCATTGCCCTCCCCTTTCACCTTGGGTTTCACCATGATTTCACTGCAGTGCCAGGTGTTACCACCTTACCTTGCCTTTTCTCTCTACTTAAAATATTGTAGAAAATCTCTCAGCGTGTCTGTCTTTCACCCTAAAAGGCAAGCCCCTGTGGACGTGATCAATTCTGGGTCGACAGACGTTTAGGAGCAAAGTGAGCTAAGAAGGAAGGTCCATTGCTGCCCTAAGTCTATCCAGGTGGTAAAACTAGCATGCATCCCCGATCTCAGACCCCAAACAACAGTCCTCCCTCCTGTCTGCCAGAGCCGAGACCTTCCTAACCATTTGGTGCATGACTCTACCTCCGCCTTCTGCTGTTTCCCCTTTCCTGCAGAACTTTACAGATAGTCTGAGGTCCAGGAAATATGGTTAACTGCTAATTTGAACATTTCCAGTTTACACAGAATAGATCAGTGGGTTTTATCTTCTTCCTCCAAGAAAAACAGAAATAAAAAGCCCGAAGCCTAGAACAAAGGGAGTGTCATGGGAAGGGTAATTGGCAGGTGGGAGATGTCCATGTTCTGCAGATGCAGGGCACAGGTCTGATCCCATGGTGGGGGCTGTCTGAAGGGAAGCTGGGGCATAAGCAGGGGCCAAGGACCCTGAGAGGTTTGCAGGGAGGGAGGGAAAGCAAGGTGCTCAGGCAACCAGCAGGGAGCTCTCCAATCCCCAGAGAACACACCCCTCACATAGGCTGGACACGGTGTAAAGACCAGCTTCCCTCCTCCCAGTATGAGGCTGGCCACTGCCCATTCCAACTCCAGCCTTGTTAGTAAACATGGACAGGAAAAGGTCTCTGAAATCAAAGACCAATTCGATCAGATGGAAAAGCTGCCTCGGAGAAATGAGTCTCCAGGCTCTTCCTCTTTGGGGCACCTCTTCCTCCTCTGTTCAAGGAAGGGCCTGAATCCACAACCCCAACATTCCCCCCTTCAGGCAAGAAAGCACATTTTCTGAAACTACTAACTAGGATACTCGGAGAAATATAAGATACTGCATCTATAAAAAGTAATACAATCGGGGCTTCCCTGGTGGTGCAGTGGTTAAGATTCCACCTGCCAATGCAGGGGACACAGGTTCGAGCCCTGGTCCCGGAAGATCCCACACGCCGCAGAGCAACTAAGCCCGTGTGCCACAACTACTGAGCCTGTGCTCTAGAGCCTGCGAGCCACAACTACTGAAGCCCATGCACCGAGAGCCGATGCTCTGCAACCTCAATGAGAAGCCCGCACACCACAACGAAGAGTAGCCCCCGCTTGCCACAACTAGATAAAGCCCATGTGCAGCAACGAAGACCCAACACAGCCAAAACTAAATAAATAAATTTATTTTAAAAAACTTATTAAAAAACAAAAACAAGTAACATGATCTATGAAGAAAGGAAAATCAGAAATAAGAAAAGAGAGCTTGGGGAATTTCCCTGGTGGTCCAGTGATTAAGACTCCATGCTCCCAATACAGGGGGCCCAGGTTCAATCCCTGGTCAGGGAACTAGATCCCTCATGCCTCAACTAAGAGCCTGTACGCGACAACTGGAGACCCCACGTGCCGCAACTAAGACACGGCACAGCCAAATAAATAAATAAATAAAATTTTAAAAAAAAGAAAAGAGAGGTTGGAGTTCTCTTAAAATGTATAATTGTCAAAATATCAGAAGACAAAGTTTAAGACAAAAGCACATACAATAAAAAAGAAATTTTTTAAAAAAGGTAAGCATTTTGGGAGATTGGTCCAGGATTTCCAACATCCAAATAACATTTGTGCTCTAAAGAGAGAACTGGAAGGAGGAAACTATCAAAGAAAATCACAAAAAGTGCCCAGAGCTTAAAGAATACCTTGTTCTCTGGTTCTTTAAATTGAACAACAAAGTGAATTCAAAAGACTCACACCTGGGACCATCACTGTGAAATTTCAGAACACCAAGACTTCAAAAATAAAAAGCTCCAATAAAGGAAAAATACGTGAACATCAGAATGACATCTAACTTAAAATGACAACATTGGATACTATAATTGGATGCTATGTTGCTTTCAAATTTCTAAGGTAAAAAGTATTTTAAACTCAGAATTCTGTCCCTGACAAGTCGTTAATCAAACTTGAGGGCGGATTAAAGACAATTTCAGAAGATGCAAGGAAACAGACACTACCTTGAAGGCACCCTTTCTTATAGAGTTAATTAAAGACATTCTCTAACATAACAAGAGTCAAGAAAGAAAGAACAAGACTTGCAATTAAGGAAACGCTGAAGCAAACCCAGGGAAGCAGTTAAAGGTGCTCCTGGGATGACGGCTCCACACCAGACTGGGAGCAGGAAGGAGGCCCTGGCAACAAGTCTTCAAAGGGGATGCTTAAGACACTGCAAGAAGTTAGGGATGTGATAGAGCAGACAATGTAAGAAAAAAGGGAGGCAATGACAAACTACAAGACGACCTGTATGGAACCACAGAAGACTAAGAAATTCAGGTGACAGGCTGAGTTCAGTGCCAACATCCTCCTTAGAAGCTGGGATGTCACAAGATGCTATCGTTTGGTGCACGAAATGTATACCTGAATACGTATCCTTTAAAGGTATCTATAGCGACAGCTACGACTAAGGAAGAAGCCAGGAGGGAGCTGGAGGTCTGAGCAGCTCAGCCCCGCCGTAGCAGATGCTGACTGGTTAGGCACAGGGACTGGAGCCCGGGCCGGCAGTCATTTCATTTCATCTTAACTCTTTCCTCACCAGCTTATTTTTTTAGTCACATGCACATTTTATTTTGAAAACAAAAATAAAATGAAAACTATCCAGGCTGTTGGTGGGAAGAGCCTGTTCCAACTGCACTGGTTTGGGGTCTAATCAAGTATAAGAGATTCAAGCAGAAAGTCCTGGCCCCTCAAAATTCTTCCCCGTCAAATAACATACAAGCAGTTGAAGCATCTGATGTAGAAACACATGGTCTGTCTAGCGTAGACCCACCTGTGGGGCTGGCCTCACCAAGGGCGGTGATGGACACAGCCAGAGGAGCATCTGCAGGGCGCATCGTGAGGTCCAGCCCGTGACTGTGGATCAGTGGCCTAGTCTGGAAGGAAACTTCCTTGGAGGATTCCAGTGCAAGAGACGTCAGCCACGACTCGGGGGCACCCAGAGAGGGGTCCAGCATGTCGCTGCCAGCAGCCAGAGGGCAGAAACCAGAGCCAGGGAAGACGGGAGGAAGAGTGGCAGGATCGTGGCTAGGCCCCTCCTGGTACATCTCACCACCCTGCAGAGACCTGGGGAGCAAAGTGAACACCATCCCTCAGGCTGGGGTAGTGGGGCCTGGGAGGAGATTCCAGCCCAGTTTGGGAATCTGGGCGGCGGACTCAACGCAGCCACAGATGGCTGTGGGGTCCACCCCAATCACGCTGCCTCCACAGTTCTCCCTGGGGCTGCAAGGGTTCCAGAGACACAAAAAATACTAGCCCTGGAAACCTAAGATACGTTAGCAGTTTATTTACAAGGGCCTTCAATGAAACATTGCTCCACAATATTGAGGACTGAAAATGATTAGCAAGAACCTAATAGGTGAAAGATTAAATGAAGGTGGATCTTAAAGGAGTGCTAGGCAGCAGTTAACAATTTAAAGAATGAAAATATTCCCCAAATGCTCCCTGTGTCTCAGATGGTGCTCCTGGGCTTCTGTTAACAACCCCCCGCCCCTGTAATCTGTGTAATGACATGCGTGGCCGGGTCCATCACTATCCCCATTTCACAGGTGAGAAAAAGCAGACACTGAGAGGTCACGGGAACCTGCCTAAGGCCACACACCTGGGTAGTGCCAGCCTGGACGTGAGGTGCCAGCCCAGGTAGTGTCATGAGAGATGCTTAAAACACAAGTGTAAGTGGAAAAAGTGGGCACAGCTTGATGTTTACGCAGACGTGGACCTGGTCCCACACTCAGACTCGGTCCCGCTGCGGCCGGCACTTTCCTCACAGCAGTTTGTGTGGCACCACAGGGGCAACAGGGTGAGGGAAAGCGGTTAGGCAGGGCCTGGTCTGTAGCAGGAACTCAAGAAATGTTGGCTGTTACCAACCTAATGATATACCAACCATACCAAATGCTAGAGAGAAACAGACCACGAGGACAGCCGGTTCGCCTTTAGGAGATAGGTCTGCATGTTTTTCTTTCTGTTTTCCCCATTCACCAAAATTTACGTGAAGTCAGGCTGTGAGTGCGGCTCCAGGGAACAGGTTTGGAGTCCATGACGTGGGCTCCTTGCCAGTGGCTCCCCTGTACCTGGGGTCTCAGCTGAATCTGCCCTCCGCCATCACTGAGCTGGTCCCAGTGCCCGGCAGGCATTCCTACGCCCACTCCAGGCCTGGTCTCCCACTGAAGATGGGGAATTGAACAGGGAACGGTCCCATGGCCCACGTGGATGGCAGTACCTGGGAGCCAGTGACTTTGGCATGGTCTCGTCTCCAGAGAAGTCTGGGGCCAGGACCAGTGGCTCCCACGGCCCTTGGGTGGTCTCCTGGGTCTGTACAGACCCACTTTCCTCAGGTCCTGCTAAAAGCCGATCAGACAGAGGGGAAGCTGGGTGATGCTCAGGGTCCCAGCTTCCTTCCCAGCAGGTTAAGAACAGCCATGCTGGCTGCCCAGTATTCTTTGTTTGTCCCCTGATCTGTCTTTGGTCTGAACCAACACCCATAATTAGGAACCCGGAACACCCTAAATTCTAGTGCTTGGCTCCCTTCCCACTGACTCCTGGCCCTGGCCGCAAAGTAACCTCTCAACGCAAAACGCTGCTGCAGCCCCACCTGGGCCCATCCTGAGTCCAACCTGACCCTCAGCTTCAGCGATCTTGCTTCCCACACGGTGAAGTACCGAACGTGCAGGCGGGGGCTGGCGGAGAGGACCCTGTCCTGTAACCAGTGACCCTACCTCGGCCTGGCCCTAGACACAGGTTTTGGGAGAGGGGCCACTCACCCGACCACTGAGGCCTGTCCACGCACCCAGAGCCAAGGTGGGGCTGGCCTATGGGCTGCGGGGGGATCGGGCCGGCCTCCCTCGCGGTGTGGTCCTCCGCCGAGTCGCGGGCTGGCGCCGCGCGCTGCACAAGGGCCCTCTGGCGCCGCCGGTAATTGGCGAACCAGTTGTAGATCTGCTCCGTGGTCAAGCGCGTCTCCGAGGCCAGGTCCTCCTGCGCCGAAACAACACGCCGCTTGCCCAGCCCGCTCCTGAGATGCGGGGCCGGGACACCAGCGGGCCGGGACACAGGGCGGCCGGGGCATCATGCGGGCCGGCGCCGTGGCCTCTGGCCTTGTTCCTCCTCAAGCCGCCGCCCGGCCGACGGCCACTCACAGCCGGGAGGGCTCGGCAGGGCTTGCAAACCGGACCCTCCCGAGGCGCCACCAAACCACTGACCGCCCGCCCGCCGGGCCAGTGCGAGAGCGCGTCGGCCTCGACCGACCCTGTGATCAAGCACCTGTCCTTCCTCAGGAGCCAGATCCGAACCACCACGGGCCACAGCACGGAGCTCCAGGAGGGCCCCGCTGATTGGACCCGGAGAGAAGGGAGCACGCCAGCTTTATGAGCGGCAAGGCTCTTACTGCTGCCCCCTCCACCTGCTCCCGAGAGCTCACCCGTGCATCCCTCCTGCTGGAGTCCCGGCCGCGGTGAGTGCTCAGTGAGCACCTGCTGAAGCCACACTGGATGACGGGGTATTAAGACTCCCGTGATGAAACTAACCCCGCCACGTGTGCAGGCGGCTGCCAGCCGAAGAGTGCCGTCCCCAGGGCAGTTCAGGGCAGGCGGAGAGCGCCAGCGCCCTGGCAGATATGCCACTGGGGAGGCGGGGAGGTGCGGCTGAGGATGCGGGTCAATCCCTAAGGGTGGGAGTCCCCTAAGGACCGGGGAGGGTAGGCTAAGGGGAGGGTTGCCGGGCCTCGCTCTCATCTGCTCTTACCCGCTCGGCCTTGCTGGGGTTGGTGCTCACACCCGAAGCAAACTCCTGCAGCTTCTGGCGAACTTCTCTGGGGAAGTTCCGGCTCTTGAGGCCATCAGGGCAGAGGGAGGCAGGCGGTGGGTTCCTGGATGAGAACAGTGAGACCCCCGGCTTCTTCTGTTGTACCTGCTGCGCTCCCCTGGACTTCCTGTCCTTTCACTGGCCACCCCCCTCCCCTGCAGGACTGTGTGCTGCAGTCCCCGGGTCCATCCCCTGAACAAGGGTGGGGTCTCGTGTTGCCTGGGCCCACACCCCACACTTTCACCAGGGTTTCCAGTACCACTCACTGACCAGTGGCCATGACTGTTAAAGCTGGGGGATGAGGGTAGTGAGATTGGTTATGCTACCCTCTTTACTGAGTCTATACTGGAATTTTTCCAAAAGAAAAAAACTGACATATAAGCAAACAGCACCGGTCTATACAAGATTTGCTAGCCAAATGCCAATTGAACAAACCCCCATGAACATCGAAAACACACCCCACACATCCCAGTGGAGCTCAATCTCCCGCTCCCCACACCGTCCCCCAGCCCATCCTGCGCATCCCAGTGAGACAGCACCACGTCCCTGCCAATCAGGCCAAGAGCCCTGCAGCCAGGTTTATTCTCTTTACCTTCTCCAGTACATTCAACCTATCATTAAATCCTCTAGAGTCAATCCTGACACAACCCTTTCCCCAGCCATGGCCACTCCCAGACACTCCAAGAACCTCCCGCCTCTGCCCCTGCACTAACCGTCTGCTGTGGCGCCAGCGCCACCCCTCCCTACGCCCAGAGCACGCCTTCCCCGTGCTCCAGCGTCACCCCTCCCTACGCCCAGAGCACGCCTTCCCCGTGCTCCAGTGTCACCCCTCCCTACGCCCAGAGCACGCCTGCCCCGTGCTCAGGCCTCCCCCTCCCTACGCCCAGAGCACGCCTGCCCCGTGCTCAGGCCTCCCCCAGGCTCAGCCCCGTGCTGCAGCCCGAGCACAAGCAGAGGGCCAGCGAGTCACAGCCCTCTACTGAACGAGCTCCGTCCAGCATTCCTTGCTCTAAATTATGGGATCTGCTTTGTTTCCTGGTCTACTGTCCATCATCCACACCCGCAGGCAGCTCCAGGACAGCAGGGCCCCAGCACCTCTAGTAACGCGCAGCAACCAGGGGCCTCTTCACAAACACTGCATGCTGGTCCCCAAGGCATTTACTTTGCTGAGCCACCCTCTGGCAGGCTGTCAGAGCCTATATGGAGGGACCTGACTGCATCCCTGAAGACCTCAAGGCTGACTAACTGCTGGGCTTTGAGGGCATATCTGGTGCGCACCATGAGAAAAATTCCGTCTGATCCAAAAGGAATCCATCTCTTCTTCCATCAACCAGGCCCATGGCTCAGAAACTCCTGTCACTTGGGCTTTCAGGAGCTCAGAGCAAGACCTGCAGCTCCTCCTGGCCAGTGGGGGACACCCAAGGTCAAGAACAAAGGCTCTCCAGTCTCGATGTCTAGGCTGGAATCCTGCCTTTGCATCTCTGTAGTGTGTAACCAGGCAAGTGACTAACTTTTCTGTGCTTTGGTGTCCTCATCCACGAACGGTGATGATGGTAATGATGATAACTAGTAGTCATAACGTGTACTTAGTGCTGATAATGGTCATGGTGGTAATTATTATCAACATCCATCCAGCAGCCACCGTGTACCAGACGGCCTTCTAAGCACTACGTGTATCTCATGTGGTGCTTGCAGACCCTCACCTTTCTCTCCTCTTAAAGGTCCTGCAGCCCTGAGGGGCCGTGCTGGGATCCGGGCCAGGCACCTGCAGAGCCTGACCACGGGCATTAGCTGAGCTGAGGGGCACCCATCCTGCAGGAAGCGAGCGAGGTCAGGGTGCCCACCTGCCGCCTCCCTCACTGCAGGGCCCTCACTGACAGGCAGTGGCTCCTGCTGCAGCTACAACTTTCGGCCTGGGTCCTGGGAACAGCTCACCGTCCTCGCCCTGCGGGCACAGGTCGGAAAGCGTCCCCACAGCCAGCCGAGCAGTGGAGAGGAGGGCAACTGCTGCTGTGGAGCTTATTACCCTCTGTCTATCACTGCTTCCTCTTATCTCCCTGCCTCTACTTCACCTAAGTCCTTCTGTGGTCTTGGAGGGCAAATCCCTTGGGAGCCCCGGGGAATAAGCGCCAATGAAGGCTGGTGCATACCTCTTCCTGCACCGGAACTTCTGCACCGGGGTCAGCGTGGCCACGCCGAGCCTCTTCATGACCAGACGGTAGTGGATGTCATTCCAGAGCTGCACCAGCTTCAGGCTGCCACCCGGCACCCGGCATCCCTGTGGACAAGAGCCTGCTGAGACCCGGCACGCTTGCCTGCCCCGGAGCCCCGCCATAGACCCAGACTGACCGCTAAGAACATCCGCTTGCTGGTGCCCCGCGGCGAGGGCATGAGCCCCATGGCCGGGCTCCTGTCCCCAGCAGGCCCTCCCACGAATGGGAGGCGGGCACAGCTCTCCCTCGCCCCCCAGGTGAGGGCCAGGCAAGGGCAAGGCCAACTCCGGGCTGTGGCCATAGCACCCAAGAGGCCGAGCCGTGCTGAGAACCACATGGTCAGGTCTGAGGGGCCTGAGGCTTGATCCCCGTCCTGCGTGAAAGGCCTTTATCTCCCACCAGCAGGGCGGGTCCCTAGGGCTCAGTGAGTTCAATCTGAGCTGAGGGGGACGAAGGGGTCCCAGTCTGTGCCAGTGACAGCTCCCCAACCCAGTGTGGCTTGGTCATGTAACCAGACTTTAGAGATGGCCAAGGACGCTGAGTGTGGGCCTACCCTGGACACAGCCCCTGTGGTCAGTATGTGGTTCGTGCCTCTAACCCCAGTGTTCTCAGGCCCATCTTGGTGAGGGAGGTGCTGAGAATCATTTAGCTTCCTCTCAACAGCATCAGAAAAAGCCCATTTTGCTGGGCTGAGGCCTGCA
Organism: Monodon monoceros; assembly: GCF_005190385.1. Classification (NCBI taxonomy): domain Eukaryota; kingdom Metazoa; phylum Chordata; class Mammalia; order Artiodactyla; family Monodontidae; genus Monodon; species Monodon monoceros. Next base: position 87,145,258 of record NW_021703765.1, on the reverse strand, counting down.
GTCTCCTGCTAGGATGCAGACGTCAGCACAACTGTCAGACAGGGAACCCACTTGGAGCCTCCCCACCTGCAGGAGTGGCCCTTGGCAGGAAATGCCCTTTCTTGATGTGGTAGCCCCATCCTTTCTCTCAGGTCTCAGAACACATCACTTCCTCAGAGACATTTCTGGACCATCCTGAGTTATTCCCATCCTGGGAGTCTTCCATCACTGATGTCACGCTCACATTCCATCACTGATTGCCTTCACGGCAGCTACTTCAACTCTGTGTGTTCACCCATTTATTCTGACATTTGGAAGGCTGAGCCCTCTTATGTTCCAGGTGTTATGCTGGGTGTTGGGGATACTTTAATGGGCAGAACTAACACGCCCCTGCTCCTGGGGCCTGCAGTGCAGGAGGGGAGGCGGATCACAGATTGAGAAATAGACAGGTTTCTAACCGTGAGCTGAGGAAGGAGCCACAGAGGGGGATGAGGGCTCCCTTAAGTCCTAGCTCGACGGGGTGACGTTTAAAGCAGAAACCAGACAGGTAGGAAGGCACCAGCCACACAGAGTGGTGTCCAGCCTCTGGCAGAGGAAACGGCACGCACAAAGGTCAAAAGACAAAGATCTCGGGAGTTCCAGGAGAACGGCAAGCAGCCAGCACCGCCACCGTGCGGGAGCCAGGACGGGATGGCAGGCTCTGGACCCGCGCCTCGGTGCGTACCGTGGTCCCATGTGCAGTTTTAAAACTGCCTCTGGCTGCTACGTGAAGACTAATAGAGGGGCAGGGGAGGACACGGTGGCGGGGCGTGAGCGCCAGGAGGGTGCCGCAGGGCTTGGGGGAGAGGGAGCAAAAACAAAGAACGGGGCAGAGTTTAGTATCTTGAAGGTAAACTCAGCATGAGTTATGCATGGACTGTATTATGGAGTGAAAAAGGGAAACACAGGCCCCCAAATCTCTTATTAAAACCTTTTGATCCAGATGTATTTTGGAATTCAGAATTCCTCACACTTTAGGAAGTAACACAGGTATATACTACATAATTTGCACTATCCCAGTACGATCTAGGGCAGGAAGCATCCTGCAAGCAAACACACCAGGATTTGGGTAGCAAAACGTACGGCAGTAACATTAAGTGGATAAATAAAGACAAAAATAGTTTCCCATCAATGCAGCTCAGGTTTGATGCCAACTGAGTTGAGGTTCAAAGTACCACCGGAGGAGTGACAAAGATACTTGTGGTCTCAGAGTTCCCGGATGCAGACCCGCAGCTAAGGGACTGCGGTCCTGGGTCTGTTTGCTTGCCTCACTAACCGGAGTGCCAACTTTCCAAGCCAGGACCACTGGTCCAGGACCAGAGGGATCCGACAGATGGTCAGTTCTGTCTCGGGTTAGCAGGCAAGTTAGAACCTAGTACAGTGAGAGTGGACGGCCCTGGCTCGGCTTCTAGCAGCTCTCCCCAGGCTCCTGCTGACTCCTGGGCACTTCTGTCGTCTTCAGGCTGCTGTGGGCTGCTGCCCCTCTCCCCGCCCCACCCCGGTCCTACCTCTAGCAGCTGGCAGGCAGCCCGGTTCTGCTCCTGCTGGGCCAGCACGCTGGCGCACACCAGGGCCACGTCCGCGTTGTCCAAGAGGTACAGGCGGAGCTGGCTGTCCAGCACGGCCGTGACCAAGGTCTGCACCTGGGCGGGGTCGTCCTGGACCTCCCGGCACAGCCTGCCTGCGAGGGTCACCAGGTCCGCCAAGGGCAGGCCAGCACCTCCGCTTCCCCTCAGCAGCTGCAGGAAGCTCTGCATCCCGAGTCGGGTTGGACTCCTCTGCAAACAAGACGAAAGTCAGGACCACCACCAGCGCTGATGGGCTGACTGCACGTCAATCCTCAGACCAACAATGCGAGGCCTCTCCCGCCACAGGTACTTGTATCGCGGCAGCAGTGAGAGAGGGCGGCGCGTCAGGGCCCGCCAGACTTTCCTTGTAGTCGCCACAACAGCGTAGACCCTGGCGGTGCACCAAGGCCCAGCTCGCTGCTCTCGCTGCCAGACTTCTCACTCTGCACGCCTGGAACCTCTATCTGGTGCCCTCGTGCCCCTCACCCGCCGCCCCACCTCTCTGTTTCCCCCACTTCTCACACCGCTTGTCACTGCATTTCCTCCTTCCTTCTCCGGGGTCTATGGGGGACAGGCCCACCTGCGCTGGGGTCATCAGATCCCCCCAGCATCTGCCAGACGGAGAGCAAGGCCTCTCGGAGCGGGTGGGCAGAGCCGCGGGCCAGGGGTTGCGCAGGCGCCCTAGGCGCTCCTTCGGAGGGGAGTCAGAGGCCCGCTGAGGCGGGACCAGCAAAATTTGCTTTTAACTATTTTAATTTTTGAGGAAAAAAACCCTTATATTTGAAAACCACAAACATTTAAGGGTTGCTCTAGTCCGAAAAATTAATAAAATTAGAAAGGGAAGGGAAGAAGGAAAGAAGGAGGGACGAAGACAAGGAAACAGAGAAAGAGAAACGGAGGGAGGGAGGGAAGGCACCGAGACAAAGAAATGAACACGTGCCGGCCTCCGGCACAGTCCTGCTGGAGTTTGGGCTCCCTGCCCTCACATCGCCTCGGGCACCAAGCTTCCCGCTCTGCCCGGTGAGGGCACAGGCTGAGAGCTGAGGTAACCTGCAAAGGCCCGA
>NW_021703765.1:87117809-87142208 GCF_005190385.1 Monodon monoceros | reverse complement strand
CCGGTGAGGGCACAGGCTGAGAGCTGAGGTAACCTGCAAAGGCCCGAGGGCGGGGGCCTGGCCAGACTGGCTTCCGTGCGGCCCGTTGCACCCCAAAAGCCCGCTCTGCCGCCCTCCCACCCCGACACAAACAGGTGAGCCACGGCAAGCTGGACCGAAGGCTTTGCAGTGTTCTAGAAAATTACCGTCTAACTATGCAAACAGACACCAAGTTTTAACAGCAGAGGGAGTCTTTTTTATGGCGATACTCAGTCGGGCCAGCACCGCAGGCATGACTCCCGGTCTGCGCCGGGTCCTGCAAAGCACCCGTGCGAGGCGCGGCCATAACGGGCGCCGGCAGCTTGCCAGCCGCGGCCGCTGAGGCGGCTGGCGATCGCTTTTTCAAACAGCACGTGCAGACCTGTGTCCACAACTACCTCACTTCTGTGGAACAGGCTCCTGGAGGCGAGGGTAAGGGCGCGTTTTCAGTCGATGCTACCAAACCGCTGTCCGCAAAGGTTGAGGCAACCTGCGGAGAACTGCCACGCCCCCGGCGGAGGGTCTGGCCTGCTTCTAGCTCTTTCCTCCCGGCAGGGCTTCCAGGGCGCCCACCAGGGGACGCGCTCTCGCCGCCGCTTCCGAGCCTCAGCGCCTTGTCACGGGCTCCTGCCTCGGGGCCCCACGTTTCTTCCCGTCGCGACTGGCAGGAGGCCCGCGACCCCGCACCCTTCGAGCGACCCGGGTGTCCCCAGCGCCGACAGCCCCGCCCCACGCTGCTCCAGGAAGGGCGGGAAGGAGGCCAAGGGCCGAGCTCACGGAGAGGGTCCTGGAGTTCGGGAAGGAAGTGGGTTCGGGGGGCACCCCGAACACTGAGGGGACCCGGCCCGGCGGGGACAGAGGGGGCGGGGGGCAGACGGCTATGCCCTGCGTCCTGCCCGTACACCTCCGTCTGGCCGTGGCCCTGCGCCGCCGGACCTCTCCCGGCGCCCTTCTCCCCGCGGGGCCCGAGAAGCATTCCCGGCGGCCGGCCCCGGACGCCGGACTCAGTCACCGTCGCCCGGACGAGCCCCTCGTTCACTCACCTTCATCCGCACGCCACCAACACACCCCAGCCAGGCGCCCGGGGCCGCTTCCACGTTCGGCGCGCACGTGCTCCGCCCGCACGTCCGGGGAGGCGGCGGGAAGGCGCGGTTGATACAGAGTATCCAGGCCTCCGCCAATCCCTGCAAGGGCCCCGCCCGATGACCCCCACCCGTGCCCTGCGCCCCCTAAGTCCCGGGGCCTGCGGTTCCGCCCACCTGGGTTCGGGGCATTCCGGTGGTTCTTGGGGAGCCGAGAGGTTCTCGGGGGTCCATGGCATTCGGGGGGCTGCACGGGAGCCGACAGGTTGGGGGGCGAGGGCGGGACGTCGGAGGCGCCATCCAGCCTGGTTCTGCGCGTCCTCAGGCCCCAGAAGGAGCAGAGCCGGGGTCCCGGGGGTCCTGGGCTGGGGTGGAGGAGAGGGCGCCACGACCCCCGCCCCTGAAGCAGGAGGAAGCTGTGACCCTGGATTAACCCCACGCCACCGCCCTGGAGCTCTGCGGAGACAAAGCCCGGCTGGGGTCGTAGCCCAGGGGGCAGACACCCCCGCCCTTCCCGTGCCCCCGCAGCTCCAGCCGGAGGCCCCCGGTGATCCCACCCCCGCCTGACCCTGGGACGCAGCTGCGCGCGGCGGAGAGGCCTTCGCGACGGTGGAGGCCTGGGGACCCGAGTTCTCGGAGACCCTGGTCAGCCACGCAGGGGAAGCCTCTGAAGTGCCGCCGTCCTGGCTCGGACACGGTCTGGCCTCTCCCCTGTGCAGTTTAGTTTGGAGAGATGTTGCACACAGCGAGCCGGAAGGCGCTCTAGAGAGGAGACCAGGAGGGTTTCGAGTTGCTTTTGGAAGGGTGGTCAGGGCAAAAATTCTCTGACGTCAAAGCTCATGCCTGAACGTATGCAAAAGACTTAGGCAGAAAGAGAAACATTTCAGCGTTTGTTCACTTGAAATTCTGGAAACGACCCAAGAGTCTGGTGGAATATTGCTAAACACATCACACTTCAGAAACAGGATGGGCTCCTGGAGGGTAATTAGTAGTTGCCGGGAGAAAGAATGCTTCCTGACCCGACTAGTGATACATTGTACAATAAAAACGGCTGTTACAAAGCAATGTGGGTGAGACGAGCCCATTTGAAAAGTACAGACACAAAATGATGTATGCCACATCGTTAAACCCTGGTTGCCACCGGGTGACAAAATTATTGTTTTATTACTTTATTTGGCTTTTAAATTTTCTTCGTTTGCTTATCCATGTTTCCCAATTTTTATAAAAAGATAATCTTCTGTTTTTCTCGTTTTAAGGTTCTTTTCAAGAAGTGAGAGAAAAAACATTGACAACAGGGTTGGGGGAAGCAATCCCCACCGTCCAAGTATACTAAGGCGGATATGGGTGAACAGAGAGGAAATTGGAGATTTGCTGCAGGAAACCCTCCTGTTGTGGGAATGTGATCACAGGCCCTTTCTCCGGGACCGGCTGGTGCTCAGTGAGAATATTCCTGGTTGCACTCCACCCATGAAGCATCAATGAAGTTAAAACCTCAATGGAAACCAAAATGTCCAAGCACCTACGTTATTAAATTTAAATGTAATTCAACAAATTTTATGATTCTAGTGCATTGTTATAAAATCAGTTACTTTTTTTGGCTGCCAGGTGAGAAGTTACTGTTTACACACATTGTCTTATTTGAGCCTCCCAAGCCACCTCTGAGCGAGTTATGTTCCCTTGTTACTAAAAAGGAAATAGGTCCAAGTGCATTTAAAACACTTCCAACCAATAAGTGGCCTCCTTTAACTGTCAGACTCAAAAGCATACATTCTTAACGTAAGCACATAATAATTCCAAATATTCTAAATCAGGGGAAACTCTTCATAAGCTTCATTTTTTTTTTTTTTTTTGCAGTATGCGGGCCTCTCACCGCCACAGCCCCTCCCGTTGTGGAGCACAGGCTCCGAACACGCAGGCCCAGCAGCCATGGCCCACGGGCCCAGAAGCTCCGCGGCATGTGGGATCTTCCCAGACCTGGGCACGAACTCGTGTCCCCTGAATCGGCAGGCAGACTCTCAACCACTGCGCCACCAGGTAAGCCCCATAAGCTTCATTTTTAATAGAGGTCTGATCTTCCAACAAAAGGTGATTATCCAGCACCCACTGTAAATAGAGGCTGCCTCTCTCGTCCGTGCTCACTGGTCTGAAATGCAGTCATTACCACATAAAGCACCCTAAGGCATACTTACCTGCTGCTTCCGGATTTTCTATTCTCTCTGGACCCAGGCTACCTGGGGCAAACTCCCAGTTTAATTGCTTAATAGCTGTGTGACTTTGGACAAGGTACTGATCCTGTACCTTCTCTCCTCTTGGTAAAGTTTATGATTTGTAATAATAACAGGCCCTCTTTCCTCTTTGGTTTGAGACCATTAAATGAGTCAGTACTCTGCACGCGCTATCTTCTTTACCATTTTGTTTCTTACCGGCGTTGTTCACTTTTAACACATTCAAAATCTGGGAACTTCCCCCTTAGTCCTAAGGGAACTTCCCCCTTAGGACTTCTCCTTTTCAGAAATGTCCTGGCCACTCATGTACTTTCCCCCATAATGAGTAGCTGAACACATTTTTAAAAATCCCTGATCCACGGAAGGCTGCAAGCCCATCTAGATACAGCCTCCTAAGAACCTCTACTTCACCCTGAACCCCTCTTCCCTCCAGGGAATTACCTTCGTTCCCAGAGGTCCCCCTGGGGGAGTTGCTCGCTCACCTGCACTGCCCCAGGAAGCCTTCTCGAAGCCCAATCTGTCTGTATATTGGGGTGCTTGTAGCCATGGGAGACCAGTCCTTTGGGCCGTTCGTGGGTTCACAGAACTACGGGGAGCAGGCCGTCTGGGGCACACCCTTGGGAAACCGATGCCTGACAGAAAAAGAGAGGGGATGTGTGACGTCTTGGGTAGAGTGGTGAGAAGGACAGAGGGAACGTAAACAAGAGCTTGAAAGAGTGACTCAGCTGTCCTTCCTTTCTTGGAAGATGGCAGATGCAGGTGGGGCAGGGAACAGGAAAACCCTCCCAACATACTGACCCAGAGGCACTAGGAATGCTTTTTTTTTTTTTTTTTCTAGAGAAAATATAAAAAAAATTTTTTTAAAGATGAGTATTACCGATTTTTCCTTCTGCTTCAGGCTCAGAGGTGGCTGGGCAGTGGTGCTGTGCCCAAACAAGACCCACTTCACCTGCTACAAACCTTCGTTCCCTCTGGTAGTAGGTCAGATGCAGGGAGGGGGACAGGGACTCAGAGTCCACGGTCTGTTTACTGAGCATGCGGCACTCTGTGAGGTGGGTATTTTGCCATCATTCCCATATGACAAGATGCCCATCAGAGAGGTTAAGTCACTGGTCTAGTCACAGAACTGGTAGAGGGTGGGTTTGAGGTTAGCCCGCTCCCATCTGGCCCCCAAGTGTTGGTTTTCACGTCACCCAGCAGCACACTGACTCGGAGGGTGGGAGAGGAGGGAGGTCTCCCTGCGCACTACATTATCGTTACTCAGTAACCATGCTTTTTACACTCCAGGCCCAGGCTGCACACTGACATCACAGATGAGTGAGTGTCCCTCCGTTTGAGGAATCCATCCTCTCAGGACCTGTTGATTGCCTACTCTGTGAAGAGCTGGAAAAAATCAATCTATTTTGTCGTTGAAACAAGCCTAAATAGATACTTAACCAAAAGCATTTTAAATTAACATAATATTACATGTGAAAACTTGAACAAACATACAAGTCCAAGAAAATGAAAGCACGTTGTGTAAGTTCTTGATGAATTTGATTTTCTGTCCTTGTAAGTTACATAAAGTGCACAGATCTTTAGGGTTTACCTCTGATTTTCCCATACATGCAGATACTATGTCCTCACCATTTCCAGCATGCTTCAAGGCTCTCTCATGCTGGTTTCCAGTCACTATCCCCCCACGGTGACCACCCTGGACTTAAGTCACCAAATGTTAGCTTTGCCTTTTTTGCACTTGATCTGCCTTCTCAAATGCTACCAAATTTCCCCCATGTAACCTTTTAGACGGTCTATTTTTTCCTTTACATTTAGGTGTACAATTAATCTGGAAATAATTTTAACTTATGGTACGAGGTATGGGTGTGTCAAACCCCACCCCCCGTAGGACATCCAATTTACCTGATTTATTGAAGAATCTTCAGCATTGCATTGCAGTGGCACTTTTTGTCTTAAATCAGATGATGGTACATGTGTGGGTCTGCTTCTGGGCTCTCTGATCTGTTGTTCCATTGTTCTGTTTGTCTAGCTTTACATAAAACCATACTATTTTAATCATGGGATAAGTCGATATTCAGTGTGTATCCTTCAATTTTCCTCCTCTTTGTCCTTGCTATGCTTCACCCTTTGCATCTTCACAGGAATTTCAGAATTGGCTCATTAATTTTGACAAAAATGCATATACTAGGACTTTGAGATTGCACTGAATTTATAGATCAATTTGGGAATTTTTTTTAATATAAATTTAGTTAGTTAGTTTTGGCTGCCTTGGTTCTTCGTTGTTGTGTGCGGGCTTTCTCTAGTTGCAGCGAGTGTGAGCTACTCTTCATTGTGCTCTGCAGGCTTCTCATTGTGGTGTTTCTCTTGTGGAGCATGGGTTCTAGGCACGTGGGCTTCAGTAGTTGTGGCACACGTGCTCAGTAGTTGTGGCTCGTGGGCTGTAGAGCGCAGGCTCAGTAATTGTGGTGCATGGGCTTAGTTGCTCTGCAGCATGTGGGATCTCCCCAGATCAGGGCTCGAACCCGTGTCCCCTGCATTGGCAGGCAGATTCTCAACCACTGCACTGGGAAGTCCCTGGGAAATGTTTGAGAACAATATTGAGTCTCCCAATCCACAAATACAAAATAGATCTCATTTATGAAATTTCAAGCACTATTTTGCAGTTTTCTGTATAGAGGCTTTTCACACCTTTCTTTAGACTTATTTCTAATCATTCAATATTTTTGATGCTATTGTCAATGGTACTTTTAGTTCAATTATCTAATTGTTTTGTAATATACAGAAATACAGTTGAGTTTTGTATACTGACATTCTACCTAGCAACTCTGCTAAATTCACTTAACTCTAACAGTTTATCTTCAGGGGTTTTTTTTTTGGTTTTCTAAGTACATAAACATATTGTATAGGAATGGATAAGTTTTCTTTCTTTCTTTCCAATGGTGAATTAAAGAGGTAATAGTGTAATTTTTTCTATTCTTATATGCAAGGAGAGAGCATTATTTCACCTGAAATGAAATCATGATGTGTCTGCAACATGAAGTGTCTGTGATAGATTTCTTTTGTAAATATGCTTTATCAGATTAAGGAAGTTCCTCTCTATTACTAGATTTAAGAGCTTTTGCTATAAATACCTGTTTAATTTCATCACTTACTTTTATTCTGCGTCTCGGGTTGGTTGTTCTCCCTTATTCTGTAACTGTGATGGATCTCAGTGTGTGTGGGTTGTTTGTTTGTTTGTTTTAGCTGCACCACGCGGCATGTGGGATCTTAGTTCCCTGACCAGGGATCAAACCCGTGCCCCCTGCACTGGAAGCGTGGAGTCTTAACCACTGGACCACCAGGGAAATCCCCTGTTTTTTGGGTTTGTTTGTTTTTGTAACATTAAACCATCCTTGCATGGATACAATAAACCACACTTGATCATGATATAATTTTTATATATCACTAGATTCCATCTGTTAATTCATTGTTTAGGATTTTTGCATCTCTGTTCATGAGAAATAAATGTCTACATTTTCTTTTTTTCTAGTGTGTTTGTTGAATTTTGGCACCAAAGTTATGCAGGTCTCAAAAAAAGTATTGGGAAGCATTCTCTCACTTTTTCTATTCCCTGGAAAATTTTATAGAATTGGAATTATTTCTTCTGTAAATTTCGGAAGAATTCACTAGGGAAGGCATCTAGACTTCAAGCTTTCTTTGTGGAAAGGTTTTTAATTTTGGATTCAATTTCTTCAATAGATTTAGGACTGATTTGTTTTTTATTTCTTCTTATATCGAATTTAAGTTGTGATTTCTAAGGAATTTGTCCTTACTATCTAAACTGTCAAATGTGTTTGCCTATTGCATAACCTTCTTTTACGTTTACTTTATTTACTTTCATGTAAAATCTGTTGTGATATCCCATTTCATATTGGATACTGGCAATGTATTTTTTTTCCTCTTTCTTGCTTTTTCTTTCCAGTATTTTATTTTAACATCTTTATTGGAGGAAAATTGCTTTACAATGGTGTGTTAGTTTCTGCTTTATATCAAAGTGCATCAGCTATACATATACATATATCCCCATATCGCCCTCTTGCATCTCCCTCCCATCCTCCCTACCCCACCCCTCTAGGTGGTCACAAAGCACCGAGCTGATCTCCCTGTGCTATGCGGCTGCTTCCCTGTCTTGCTTTGTCTTGATCAGAAGTGAATTTTATTAATCAAAGAATCAACTTTCAGTGGCAATTTCTCTTTTGTACATTTGGTTCCTATTTAATCAATTTCTGCTCTTCATTATTGCCTCCCTGCTACTTTCTCTGAGTTTAATTTGCTTTTCTTTTGTGGCTTCCTGAAATAGAAGAATAGATAATTGGTTTTCAACCTTTTTCTTATTACATTAAAGCTATACATTTTCCTTCACTTTTTACCATTGTATTTTACCATCATTTATGTAAAAATATTTCCTAATTTCTGAAATTTCTCAATCTAACATTACTATTTTTGTAATTAAGAAGTATCTGAGAGGAAAATACTTTGAGACTAATATTTGTTCCTCATAATACTTTTGCTTACAAGTTTTAGTATTAATTCCTGCCTGAAACAATCTTTACTATAGTGGCTGCCTAATGACAATTTTCTAATTTCATCATTTCTTCTACATTTATCAGTTGGAATTCACCCACCATAAATGGTTTTTCTCTGGCCCCCTCCGTCATTTCAGTGTAACCTATTTATATTTACTTTTTTCTTCTGTGTGGTTCTTTGTTCTTTCAAATAATTTCTTTTGTAATTTAGGCTTCATATTGTTCCAGTTGTTACTTTTATATCTTCTTATAGTGCCCTGAATCCCACTTTTCTCCATCTGTTATTATCAGCCTAAGAGTTAAAGTGGTATCCTTTGCTTTCCTCCTAATATCAATGGCAGTATCTTACTTCCCCCAACCCTCTTTCTTCTTATGCTCACTTCATATTCTTACTTTACCAGAAAATATCTTTATATAGTATTCTTCCATCTTTGCTCAACCCTCATTTTAGTCTTAGATGTAAAATTAAATATATTAAATGCTCACCATCAGCCCTTTAGCTGGAAGCTCAACCTCTAGTATATTCCTCAAAAAATTAATTTTTGTATATGGTGTAAGTATAGACCAATACACATATTTTTCTCAAACAGATGTGCAAGTGTTTCAGCACCATTTTCTTTGTAAAGACTATTCTCTTTCCAATGAATTGATTTTGTAATTTTGACAAAAATCGGTTCACTATGTAGTGTGTAGTTTTATTCAGGAGTCTCTTCTGTTTCACTAATCTGTATGTCTGTCCTTTCACAATACCACACTGTCATAGCTGTTGTAGCTTAATGACAGGCCTGGAAATCAAAGAGTATATGTCTTGCAACTTTGTTTTTCCTTTTCAAAATTGTGAGTATTCTAGTTCCTTTGCTATTCCACATAAATTTTAGAATCAGTTTGTCAGTTTTAACAGAAAATCTTCCTGGGAATTTTATTGGAATGGGATTGAGTCTAAAAATCCGTGTGGAGAACACTGACACTTTAACGACATTGAATCTTCCAATCCATTAACAGGGCACCTCCTCCCATTGTCCAGGTCATTATTATTCCCTTCTTCATTGTTGTCCTCAGCATACATTTCATGTCACTCACATTTAACTATTCCATGGTTTTTGGTGCTATCATAAATAGCTGTGCATTTTAACCCTAATTTTCCATTTTATATTGCAAGTATGTAAAAATAGAACTGATTTTTGAATATTGGTTTTACATTTTGCTGTCTTGCTAAATTGACTTGTTATGGTGGCTTTTTTAGTGTGTGTGTAAAGTTTTAAATGGAGTTTGAGTGAAGGCAGTCATGCTCTCTGAATAGTTGTCGTTCTTCCTTTCCAATCTGTATCTTTTAAATTTCTTTTTCTTGCCTTATGCAGTCAGCTCAGTCTTCCAGTACAATGCTGAAATAGAGTGGTGAGAGTGGATATAACTGACTTGTCCTCAATCTTAAGGGAAGCTATTCACTCTTTCACCATTATGACATTAATTGTAGACCAGCGGTCCCCAACCTTTTTGGCAACAGGGACCAGTTCCACGGATGACAATTTTTCCATGGACCAGGGGGCGAGGGGGATGCTTCAGGAGGTAATGCGATTGATGGGGAGTGATGGGGAGCAGCAGATGAAGCCACGCTCACTCGCCTGCTACTCACCTCTTGTTGTGTGGCCCAGTTCCTAACATGCCGCAGACCAGTACTAGTACTGTGGTGCCCCCTGGGGGTTGGGGATCCCTGCTGTAGACACGTTTCAGATGTGCTTTATTAGTTTGAGGAAGCTACTTCCTATTCCCAGTTTTCTCAGGTTTTTTTTATCATGAGTGCTGTGGAATTTGAACAAATGCTTTTACTACACCTGTTGATGTGACCATATGATTTTTATTTTTTAGTTGGTCAGGTATGAATTAGTGATTGGATTTTGAATACTGAGTCAGCCTCAGCTTTGTATTCCCAAGATAAACTCAAATTTGCCTTCATGTATTACCCTTTTATATATTACTGGATTTAATTAACTAATATTGAGGCTTTTTACATCTATGTTCATGAAGAACATTTGTAGTTTTTTAAGAAATTGTAGTTTTTTCTTTTAATCAGTGTGACACTGATTTCATAAAATCGGTTAAGAAGTATTTGTCATCTATTTTCTTGAAGAGTTAGTATAGAATGGCTATTACTTCTTTCTTAAATGTTTGATAGAAATCACCAGTGAAATGATCTGAGCCTGGATTTTTCTTTCTTGGGAGAATTTTAACTATGAATTTAATTTCTTTAATAAATGTAGCACTATTCAGGTTACCCATTTCATATTGAGCTTTGGTGGTTTGTGCCTTTCAAGAATTTAGTCCATCAAAGTTGTCAAATTTGTTTTGTGTTGCTTACCCCTTCCACTGTTTTAGTTTCACTGGTTTCTGGTCTTACCCTTACTATTTCATTCCTATTTACACTGGGCTTTACTCTTCTTTTCCTAGTTCCTTAAGGTAGGACTTTAGATTATTGATGTGAGACCTTTATTCTTTTCTAATGTAGGTATTTAGTGCCATTAATTTCCCTCTACACACTGCTTTTTCTGCATCTCAAAAAATTTGATATGTTGTATTTTAATTTGTACATGTTGTATATAATAATTCAAAATATTTCCCATATTTTTCTTGAAATTTCTTGGAGCCATGAATTACTTAGAATTGTGCTGCTTAATTTCCAAGTGTTTGTCGATTTTTCTGTTCTTGTTGCAATTGGTTTCTTGTTAAACTGCACTATAGATGGAAGACATTTTGAAAGGTTTCAATTATTTTAAAAATGTTAAGATTAATGACTTAGGACATGACCTGTATTGATGAATGCTTCACATGTAATTGAAAAGAATACATACTCTGCTGTTGGATATTCTAGACATGTCTACCAGGTCTAGTTTATTGATGGCATTATTCAGTGCTTCTATAGCCTTGGTCTCCAACTTATGTTACTGAGAAATAACTGTTGAAGTGTCCAACTAAAATGGTAGAGTATATTTCTCATTTCACCTCTGTTTTTGCATGATTTTGAAGCTTTCTTGTTAAGCGCATGCACATTTAGGATTGTCTTTTTGGCAAAATGATGCTTTTCATTATATAAGGTACCTATATATTCCTGATAATTTTGTTTGCTCTTTGAATATATATTTACTTCCAGAAAAGGGTACATATTTGCTAATGACAGCTCTTAGGCTGGGAGATAAGGTGGGGCTGAATCAATCTGATCTGTATTTCAACTGACTGAGCTTGGTTGAAGCTTTTGGTTGAGTTAGTGCAAAACTGCCTTCAGGTATTTTGAGGGCAAATCAGAATGTTTCCCTCAGCAGGGCCTGGAATCTGAGCATGGAGACGTTGTAGAGATTTGCTTGTGCTCACAGCCAAGCTGCCAGCTCTCAGAGCTATGCGAAACAACTCCTTGCCTTACAGCCTGTAGTTTAAATATTTGCCTGTAGTTTATTTTGGTTTTTCTAAATAGACAATCACATGTGCAAACAATACGATTTTTGTTTCTGCCCCAAACCCCAATTCCTTACAACTTTCTGTTCTCACATATTGGCTAGAACTGTCATTATATTGCTCAATAAAATTGATGGGCATTCTTTTTCTTAATTTAAAGGTATACATTTACTGTTTTATCATTAAATATGACATTTGTCAGTTTTTGGAACATACTCCTTGCAAAGTTAAAGGAGTTAATTTCTATCTCTAATTTAATAACATTTTAAAATAATCTATGGGTATTATAGCCCATCAAATGATTTATCTACACATACTGAGATACTCATATGGCTTCTTTCTGGTAGTGTGGTTAATTTTACAAAAAGAATTTCTAATATTAAATCTTCCAAACACCCTAATGAGTTTTAATTAGGATCAGGTTCAGGTGCACATAGCAGAACCAACTCTCCTCCCAACGAAAAAAGAAAAGATGCCATGAACAAGACAGTTCATCTCTCTTTTGTGTAAAAATATGCCCAGACTTGGTGGTCTAAGGGCTGGCACAGCAGCTCCATCATTACCAGAGAGCCACATCACTCTTATCTCTCTACTGCACTCAAGCAGACAGCTTCCACCCTCAAGAGGAATTCAGGTTCTAAGATGGCTGCTGAGTCTCCAAACATCCAGCATGTTGCGTATTAAAAAGAAAAGATGAAAGCACACTAGGGGGCTTTCCCCACTTGTTTTCCTTTTGAAAAACCTTCCCATTATCCCTCTTGGTAACTTCTATGTCCATTTCATTACTCAGAATTAGCAGCAGGATCACACTTAGCTACAAAAAGAATGGAGAAATGCAGCTTTTTAGCTGAGCACATCACCATTATGAAAAATACAATGATACTGCTGGTAATGAAGAAATATTGGATTCACTACTAACAGTCTGCTACACTTAATAATGTCATGACTTAAAAAAATAAAAACTACATTACTAGATGCATTTTTGCTATAATTCCATTTAGAATTTTTAAATCTATGTTCACAAATGACTTTGTCATTTCCCCCCAAAAGTCTACTTCCTGTGAAATATTGTAAAATGTTAGAATTATCTTTCCTTTAACTTTCCTGAAAATTATCAACTATTACTGAAAGTCTCTGGAACCTCTTTCTTTTCTGGGGCTGGGGCAGAGTTAGAGGAACTAGGTAGATTTTCAAGCCAGAAATTCAATTTTTAACTTTCCTATTGTTTTTTTACTGGTTGCTGATCTACTGATTTTTGTTAAGTTTCATTTATCTGGAAAATTTTCCATTTCATTTAAAATCAGACCCAATCCATCATTATCCTTTCACACAGTATTTGATTTATGCCTTCAACATTATGCTGACATCTCTGGCTTCTACTGGGAGAGGCTGAATGTGGATTTGCATCACACAATACAGAACCTTTAAAATCTAATTGACCCTGGATAGTAGGAAACAGAATATGTGTTTATTCTTTATTTTGTGCATATATCTTCCTTGGAACATCAATGACAAAATACATATTCATATTTTCCAGGTTTAAGGGACAGACTGTAGCAGATATCTGAAATTCTTTCCTTATGCAAGCCTTCTCTTCCCTTCTGTAAATCATCATTCTTCACCCCAGGTCTATTGACATTGGATAATAATAATGAGCTGAACACATAAGGACTTGGGATTCAGAAATCATTGACTACGTCCTTCAAGGAAGATGCAGTTTCTTTGGGTAAGAGATGGGATTCCCCACTGAAGTAAAGAGCACAAAGTAGTGGGTGTTTCAGAAATATTCGCAGTTTTGAATCCTCATATTCCTCCAAGATAGCCTAACCTAATTTTCAGATTAATGCTCATTCACATAAGGTAATTGGTGAGGCTGTGAAAAAAACTGACTTTGTAAGTAAGCAACTGGTAGAATGACTTTTCACCATCCTGAATCTATAGCTATACATACACATTTCAGCAGCATCACTTAAAGGTATCACTTAAATGTACTGAGAGGATACAAGATAGTTCAAATTAACAGAGAAGTGAACTAGGATTAAAAAGGGACAATAAAGCTATTCTGTGTAATCTATATAGAAGGAACTAATTAATACTAGCAGTAAGATGCTACCTGAGAACAAAAGCTAAGTTTGATTTTCTGTACTAAGGAGTCCATTAAAAATTTATATTCTGAACTATCTCAGCCAAATCCTGGCAGGGCACCTTGAATGATGATCCCATCATGACTGCATACACTGTGAATTCTCTTAAAGGAAATCAAGGTGTTCTAACCAGAGAAGGTAGAACAGATTGCAGATACACAATCACATGAAACTATATTGCACTATATTGATTATATAACTAAAGAGGTAGCTTTCAGGACCATTTACAAAGGGTACAAAATAAAAGGTTTAAAGTATGGAAATGCATTTTAATGCCATATTATTCTAGTAAGAAGTTGTATTTTTAAATAAGAATGTCTCTATGCAGAGTAGAAACCCCTGGAAAATGGTATTGTTATCTAGCTAATTTATCTATCAAATGTGGCATTCACAAGAATATGCAAAACTACACAAAACATATTTTATAGTACAGAAACGAAGATAACACCTAAATATCCCTGCAGGTCTTATGATGTCATCCTTATTGTTATCCTGATTGTTACATTTATTTACACAGATTAAAAAATCTTTATGTTCTACTATGAACATACCTTTCATTGATAGTTGAATACTTTCTTCAATCGTTTCCTAAAAGTTTGGAACATTTGGAACATAATTTCCCTTAATTTGTAAAGGAAATTATTTTTTTCCAAATGAATCAAAATAATAGTAAATAAACCTTCCTGCTGAGGCTTTACCCCATCTGAAATATTCATAGATCTTCATTCATTCAAATTTTTTTTTCTTTTTTTTTTTTTACTAGAAGTTTGTCCTTCTAGATGAAGAATTTCCCTTATAGCATGGTTTCTCCAAGGTATGAGCTTATGATACCTGCAATTCATTCATTTATGTTTTCTCTCATTAAAATCCTAATTCTTAATAAACTATGAATTTCAAAGGACTGTATTCTGTATTCATTTGCATTATGGAATTTCCTCTTTGTGGATGTTAGCATATCAAAAAATGGCTTTCTGACATTCATTTCATTCATAATGTTCCTCACCTGCACAAACTTACAAGACTTCCTGCTAAGAACTTTCATAGGGTTCACTGAATTCATAGAGTCCCTTGTGCACATGTACTGATATTTTTTGTGTGTATAAAAAACAGCGTTCCACATGCCACATATACATGGTGTACAATGAGATGATTTCATTTACAGAGTTTCTCTTCTGTACAAATTTTCTGGGAATTCCTGTGACTTGACTTTAGAGAGAAAGTTTCTTACATTTACTTCACCAATATGTTTCTCATCTGTGTGAGTTCTCTGATGCATAATGAGCTGTGACTTCCAACAAAAGGCCTTCCCACATTCACTGCACTTACAGGGTTTCTCTCCTGTATGAGTCCTCTGATGTGCACTGAGAATTGATTTCTGAGAGAAGGTTTTTCCACATTCACTGCATCCATAGGGTTTCTCCCCTGAATGAGTCCTCTGATGTACAATGAGCTGAGACTTCCTAATGAAAGCTTTTTCACATTCGTTGCATTCATAGGGCTTCTCTCTTGTGTGCATTCTCTGATGTACAATGAGCCGTAATTTTCCACTGAAGGACTTCTCACATTGACTGCATTTATAAGGGTTTTCCCCTGCATGAGTGCGCTCGTGTACAATGAGTAGTGACTTCCAAATGAAGGCTTTCCCGCATTTGTGGCATTCATATGGTTTCTCTCCAGAATGAGTTCTCATGTGTATAATGAGGTATGACTTGCTACTAAAGGCTTTCCCACACTCACTGCACCCATAAGGTTTTTCCCCAGCATGAGTTCGCTGATGTGAGATGAGCTGATCTTTTCTATTAAAGGCTTTCCCACATTCACTGCATTCATACGGATTCTCCCCTGTGTGAATTCTCTGATGTACAATAAGTTGTGAATTGAAACTGAAGGATTTCCCGCATTCACTGCATTCATGTGGTTTCTCTCCTGTGTGAGTCCTCATATGTATGATGAGGTAGGACTTGCTCCTAAAAGCTTTCCCACATTCAATGCATCCATAGGGTTTCAACCCTGTGTGACTTCTCTGATGTACAATGAGCTGTGACTTCAAACTGAAGGCTTTTCCACACTGATTACACCCATAGGGTTTCACCCCAGTGTGTGCTCCCTGATGTACAATAAGCTGTGACTTGAAAGTAAAGGATTTCCCACATTCACTACAACCATAGGGTTTCTCTCCTGTGTGGGTTCTCTGATGAACAATAAGATTCGACTTTGTGTTAAAGGCTTTCTGACATTCACTGCATTCAAAGGGTTTCTCTCCTGTATGAGTTCTCTGATGTATCACGAGCTGTGACTTCAAACCAAAAGTTTTCCCACAGTCACCGCATTCATAGGGCTTCTCCCCTGCATGAGTTCTCTGGTGTGAAATGAGCTGGTATTTCCGACTGAAGGCTTTCCCACATTCACTGCATTCATACGGATTCTCCCCTGTGTGAATTCTCTGATGTACAATAAGTTGCGAATTGAAACTGAAGGATTTCCCGCATTCACTGCACTCATGTGGTTTCTCTCCTGTGTGAGTCCTCATATGTATGATGAGGTAGGACTTGCTCCTAAAAGCTTTCCCACATTCAATGCATCCATAGGGTTTCACTCCTGTGTGACTTCTCTGATGTACAATGAGTTGTGACTTCAAACTGAACGCTTTTCCACACTGATTACATGCATAGGGTTTTACCCCAGTGTGTGCTCCCTGATGTACAATGAGCTGTGACTTGAAAGTAAAGGCTTTCCCACATTCACTACAACCATAGGGTTTCTCCCCTGTGTGGGTTCTCTGATGTACCATGAGGTTAGACTTTGTATTAAAAGCTTTCCGACAATCACTGCATTCATAGGGTTTCTCCCCTGTGTGAATTCTTTGATGTATAATGAGTTGTGATTTCAAACCAAAAGCTTTCCCACAGTCATGACACCCATAGGGTTTCTGTCCTGAATGAGTTCTCTGGTGTGAAACAAGCTGGTCTTTCCTACTGAAGACTTTCCCACATTCACAGCATTCAGAGGGATTCTCCCGCGTGTGAATTCTCTGATGTATAACAAGTTGTGAATTGAAACTGAAAGTTTTCTGACAAACACTGCATTCATGTAGTTTCTCTCCTGTGTGAGTTCTCTGATGAACAATGAGGTAGGACTTGCTGCTGAAGTCTTTCCCACATCCATTACATTTGTAGGGTTTTTCTTTTGCATGAGTTTGCTGATGCACCACAAGGTATGACTTGCTGCTGAAGGCCTTCCCACAGTAACTGCATTCAAAGGGCTTTCCTCCCATACGTATTTGCTTGCATATGAGCTGTGACTTTCTGTTGGCAGTTTTTCCAGATTTATTACTTTCACAGTATTTTATCCCAGTAACAGCTTGCTCATGTTTAGAATGGAAGGACGATTCCCTATGTGCATGAAACCCATTAGGATTCTTTCTGGAATAATTATTACCGAAATCTGTACTATATTTCAAACTCTTTCCATTTGTGACACATTTATGAAGTTTTTGTCTTGAAGAAACATAATCTGTACTAAGAAGACATAGTTTTCCAAATGCAGTACACTGATAGCCTTTTGGCATACTTCTTAGCTTGCCTTGATTTTCCTTATGCCATTCCATATGACCATCAATTTCCCAGACTTCGTCTAGAAATGAAAATACTCATATGTTATAAATAGTAACATGATCCTAGTATAGCATAAAATTGCCTTAAAAATGCCATATCATGAGGTTTTTCTTAGTTTCAGATATCAGTTCTGAATGTAAATAAAATCTCAAGTGTAAATGTACCCAAACTCCTGGGCACTCAGGAAAACAAAGCAAATCAAAACATGTATGAGGCAAAGGGAACTGACAATAAATAAAGGTAGTCTTGAGTTACAAAATTTTGCAAAATGCCTTCTTTAGAAACAAAAGAGAAATGAGCAAAACAGAAAGAGGTGGGGCCTTCCCTGGTGGCACAGTGGATAAGAATCCGCCCGCCAATGCAGGGGACATGGGTTCAAGCCCTGGTCCAAGAAGATCCCACATGCTGCAGAGCAACTAAGCCCACGTGCCACAACTACTGAGCCTGCGCTCTAGAGCCCGCGAGCCACAACCACTGAAGCCTGTGCACCTAGAGCCCATGCTCCACAAAAGGAGAAGCTACTGCAATGAGAAGTCTGCGCACCATAAGGAAGAGTAGCCCCCACTCGCCACAACTAGAGAAAGCCTGTGTGCAGAAATGAAGATGCAATGCAGCCAAAAATAAATAAATTTATTTAAAATATATATATATAAAGAGGTGGGAAAGGATCTCTGAGCATTAGCTTCATTCGACGAATAATCGTTAAATATCTATTATGTGCCAAACACTGTGCCAAGCTCAGGAGAAAGAGCAGAACCACTGCAGATTGGTTTACAGTCTTCTTGGGAATAAAGTTCCACTGAATACCCAAATAGATGAAAATAAACTCACAAGAAACATCATCAAGATGTTTCAGAACGCTGACAAGCAGCAGCTAATAAAGCTTCCAAAAAAACCAAAAAAGTTTCATATAATGGGTCAAAATTTAGAATGGATCTGACTACTCATTAGCATCGCTAGGAGAGAAAAAACAGAGCATTCAGGAGTAAAGTATAAACATTTTCAGTGGCACATGTCTCAAATTTTATATCAAATGCACCCTTTCACAGGAAGCTACTATGAAAGGTGTTCCTTTCACAGGAAACTACTATGAAAACAAACCAAGAAAAAAGATGACACAAAAAAATAGAAAAGAAAATCTGAAAGGAGATTCCAGGTTAAAAACTGTACAACCAGGTCTTGAGATATATCAGCTTACACTGGAGCAAGTCAAAAGACATGGGAGTGATGTCACCAGGAAGATGAAATTGACAGAATCACTAATTTAGCTGAATGTACCAAAAGAATATTTCGACATGTGAAGAAGAGTCTGGGGTTAAATTAATTATAAATACATTAATGATAACACAGAAAACTGGGCACGGAAGTAAAACAACTCAAGAGAAAAAATGATTTATGAACGAAAACTAGCCATTGTACACTTGCATGATTTACCTGTGAACAGAAATTACATGGTCGTAAAGATATAAAAACTGAAGACTGATCTAAGTATGAAACACCTTGATTAGGATGACAGAGGTATGGAAAGAGACAGTGTGTATATCATGGGGAGTATGAGGGAAGGAGGATGAAAGAGAATTAAATCTTTACCCTTCACACTAAGTAATTAGGAGGAAATCAAGGTGCAAGAGAATAAGTTGGTTATTTAGAAAAACATGGACGTAAATACCATAAGAAAGAGCTAAAGAGATGAAATTGGTTTTCTCTGAGGGGAATGAAAAACAGACGGGGCAGGGTGGCCAGAATGCTTTTAAACATAAACCCAACCCAGCTCCCACCCCCCAACCAAATTCCAAAACTACAAAGTGGATAGGGAACTAGACACAAGACTAAGGCCTCAGTCATAATCAGAAATATCTGGAGGTTGAACAGAAGAGAGAATGGGTAGAGTTGACCTAGATGTCCCCAAGTTATTGCTGACCAAGGCAATGGACAAAAAAGTGTATTAAGAGAACACAGAAGCAGGTCAGGTTTGAAGACAGCAATATCACAGGATCTTAACACCCCATTTCAGCTTTCCCTACATCTTAAATCTGAACCCTCTTATTCATTTTGTACACAACCTCCAAATTATATTTTCCCAAACATCAATTCCCAACTGGGACAGTACCCACCCCCATGCAGTGAGAAATGAACAGGAGCATATTTGACTATTACAGTGGCTTTGGAGGGAACATTACTGGCTATTACTGGGTTGGCCAAAAAGTTCCTTTGGTTTTTAAGTAAACATAAAAGATACATTTTCCATTTTCACCAAGACCTTTACTGAACAACATATTAGCCATTTTGGGCTTTTTTGTTTGCAGTACGCGGGCCTCTCATTGTTGTGGCCTCTCCTGTTATGGAGCACAGGCTCAGATGTGCAGGCCCAGCGGCCATGGCTCATGGGCCCAGCCACTCCGTGGCATGTGGGACCCTCCCGGACCGGGGCACGAACCCATGTCCCCTGCATCAGCAGGCGAACTCTCAACCACTGCAACACCAGGGAAGCCCTCGCCATTTTGTTCCACTACCCTCTGTCATATTTCAGGCAACTTCATAATTCCATCTTACCAAAAGGCTTTATCTTTTTGAGCAAAGAACTGTTCCAGGTGCCTTTTACAGTCTTCCAGGGAATTAAAATTTTTTCCATTAAGAGAATTTTGTAAAGACTGAAATAAATGGAAAGCCAAAGGTGCATTGTCTCGTGAATATGGCAGATGAATCAGAACTTCCCAGCCAAGCTGTAACGGTTTTTGCCTGGTCATCAAAAAAACATGCGGTCTTGCATTATCCTGATGGAAGATTATGTGTTTTCCGTTGAGTAATTCTGGATGTTTTTTCTCGAGTGCTGCTTAGAGTTGGTCTAACTGGGAGGAGTACTTGTTGGAAGTAATCATTTGGTTTTCCAGAAGAAGCTCGTAATAGAGGACTCCTTTCCAATCCCACCTTATATACAACATCATCTTCTTTGGATGAAGACCAGCCTTTGGTGTGGTTGGTGGTGGTTCATTTCACTTGCCCCACGATCTCTTCCGTTCCACATTATTGTACAGTATCCACTTTTCATTCGCCCATCACAATTCGTCTTAAAAACTGAACGTTTTCATTACATTTAAGTAGAGAATCGCATTTGAAAATGTGATCAAGAAGGTTTTCTTCGCTTAACTTACATGGAACCCAAACATCAAAGCAATTAACATAACCAAGCTTGTGCAAATGATTTTCAACCCTTGATTTGGATCTGGATTTTGCATATATCGGCTATCTCCCTTGTGATATAACGTTAATTGTTCTCAATTAAGGTCTCAATTCGATTGCTATCAATTTCAACTGGTCTACCTGACTGTGGAGCATCATCCAGAGAGAAATCTTCAGCATGAAACTTCACAAACCACTTTTGACATGTTAGATCAGTCACAGTCCCTTCTCCATATACTGCACAAATCCCTTTCTGCATTTCAGTTGCAGTTTTGCCTTTCTTGAAATAATACAGTATAATAGGCCAAAAATGTTTTCTTCCATCTTCAATATTAAAATGGCTACACAAAAATTCACCAATTTTGATAAGTTTTTTTTTTAATGCACACCGATACAACAGCTGTCACAATACAATCTAACAAAACTGTTTCAAACGAAGTTAAAGACAACTAAGTGCTACTAGAGCCATCTTATGGAAAAAACCGAATGAACCTTTTGGCCAACCCAATACATGGTCTTAAAGTCAGAAGTGTTTCCATCAAGAAGAAAACAGGCCAGTGAGTAATTAACCTTTGCCCTCAAATCATATTTGCTCATGTTCGGCTGTCAGTGTTGTTCCTGTAGACTCTGAAAGTTCATGGATACTGAATCTGTCAGTTTCTGTACTTCACCCTTCCAATCCTTCTGTTGCTGGCACCACACTCCTGCTTATTTTCCCTTGGTTCCCACATCTCTGGCTTCCTTCATTTGATTTCCCAGGAAATCTAATGTATTTGCTGTTGAGCATTTTCTTTACAACAATAATTGCGGGAAATTAATCATTGCTGGTATCTCAAGGAAGAGCACAAAGAATTCAAGAAATAAGGACAGAATACCAGAGCCAGTGAGTAGAAGACAGGAATTCACAAGATTAAAGATTATTTAAACATGATTTAAGACTGTATTAAACATGATTACTGGCTGTGGCCCATCTTGAGTTTAGCCACAGAAGACAATGGAAGAGGAAATCATGCTAAGGCAGCAGAACCCGGGCTCACCAGGCCACGGCCACAGCAGGAAGCCCCGGCACAGCCTGCCCAGCCCGGGTTCCAATGCTTCTCTGTTGTGCCACTCCTGCTGCTCTCCCAGAACGAGGTTCCTGTTGTACCCACCCTGTACTTCTCTCTGCCACTCTACCTGTCTGGCTGGTTGTACGTGGATAACTTATCTTTAATTATAGATCACCAGACCATGAAGAACCACCACGTCTGATTAGAAACAAGGATCCTAGACTTGCATTAATATACTAGAAGAATGACAAGAGGGGTGATAGAATATTTTTGAAGATGAATGGATGGAAAGAAGGGTGTGATTGGATGATGCCTAACCAGAGAGGTAGATGGAGGTGGACAGTGCTGCCTACCCAGCCGTTCTGCTGCCCTTTTCCTGGCTGGCAGAAACCTGATCTTATTTCCTACTTTCATTTGTAAGGCCATGTGCTGCAGTTAGGAAAATGGGACCCACTTCCATACCCCTGCCAAGAGTGATATGGCTCAGCATGATATAGCTGAGCCGACAGTGATGGCCCCGTTTTCCTCACCAGAGTCTTCTTTACACAGGGATATGTGATAAAAAAAATCTAGCCTGCTCAACATGGTAAGTCTGCTGGGGCTTCCTGAAATAGATTTTAATGCCTGATTAAAAGGGCCATGTGGGAAGAAACAGTCTTTCTTATTCCACTGCCCACTGGTATATCTGCAGGTGTTGGCTGGAACTGTAAGAGGCATCTGGTGACCATGAGGGGAGGAAATCTGAGAAATACTGACATAGTTAGAATGGCGAGGCAGAGATAGACGTTTGGGGATTTAGTAAGTCAAGCAGTCCCACATCAGGACATTTTGTGATGTGTGGTAATAAATCACTTCTGCCTAAATAGTTTGATTTAGGACTAATCAAAAATTGCAGCTGAAACAATCCTAATAATACAAAGATTAACTGTTGATTTATCCTGCCACACTTATGACAGAATATGTAGTTGCTTAGGGAAATATATCTGACAGTAACATCAGGATGAACTCACAATATAAAAAGAGTAAAAGGTATAAATTTGGCTAATAAGTAGAATAAGCAAGAAATGAAATAATGGAATTCCCTGGCGGTTCAGTAGTTAGGACTCCATGCTTTTACTGCCAAGGGCCCGGGTTCAATCTCTGGTCAGGAACTAAGATTCCATAAGCCGTGTGGTGTAGCCAAAAAAAAAGAAAAGAAAAAGATAATATTGGGAATTATCTCATTCCCAATGAGAAGGAGGTGGGAATTGAGAAGATGGAGGCCTTAAAAGACTTACTTTTGAAGGACCAAGATACTAACAGATTATAGCAAGACTAGTGAAGAGAACTGCATAAAAAGGATATTTAGGCTCACGCCCCAGTGGCAGGAAGAAGAACCAGGAGCATAGCAGAACTAACAAACAGGAAGGTGAGAAGAAGTTATCATACAGCTATGGGGCAGCAGAAGGGACATTCCAATTCCAGTTTCTGAAAAATGAGACAAGGGAGTGGCCCATGCAGGGAAGATGCCCTGTGGAACAATCAACCCCAGTACCAAAGGGCAGATGAAAGAGGGATGGAGCTGTCAGTCACCAATACAGAAAGAAAAAGCGTAAATCTTCAGAGTGGAAGTCTTTTAAAACTTACAATATACGAGGAAAGTGGGGAATATAAGAAAGACCCCTTTGGACTCAGAGGAAAGAGCATGCGAGGGCAGTAAAGCATGAGGAGAATAAGCACTGTGTCGTGCAGTGTGAGAGTGTGTTCCATGGGGTTCACTTGAGTAAGGCGTGGGGGAAAGGCTTCAGGCAAGAGAACTGATATTATCAAATGATGCAGGAATACACTCAGAAAGAACAATGATGAGAAAGCCATTAGGAAGGAGAAGCAGAAAGGGTAGAATCTCCTAACACATAGGTTTCAAGGGGAAGGAAATTGGAACTGTGTTGAATATGAATGTAAGTAATTTTAGAAAAATAGAAAAAAAGCAGAAGGGGTGTGAAAGTCACATGAAAAGAGGTAAAGAGGAAAAGCTTGCTTAAATGCGTAATGAAATGCATCTATCACCACGGGAAAGTAAGAAGGAAGCTGAGAATGCCACAGAGGAGATTAACTAAGAGGCAATGGTTACAAATGACCCAAAAGTACAAACACAAAGGGAACATCACGTCAGAACTCACACCAATTCTAAGGAGGAAAAGAGCTAAATGTCCTGACGACTCACCCAGATGGCCCTGAGTTGGGATTTGCATCATCCACAGCTCTTCTTGTTCCAACTGGAAAATGATATTCGGTTTGGTGTGTTGATACCCTGTGAATAGAAAATTACAGACAACCTGGCCCAAAACTGCCTAGGACCATGGGATTCAGCAGAATGGGGAAGACTCGGTTTAGAGGCGGCGTGATCAAGCTGCCCTTTTGCACTTTGGCAAAGTGAACATCATTCAACCAGCAGATTCTGATGGCAAAGGGGGAATAAGAAAATCTGGCCTCTAAATATAAGCCCCAAATCACCAAGCATTTTACGAAAGTGCCCCAGCTTTCAGCACCGCAGAAGGGGAAGCCTGGAGATGACACACACTCCTTTCAGGGAGGTGGTACTCACCCAGGGACACCAGGTTGCTATAGTTCTCCAACATCACACTCCTGTACAGGTACTTCTGAGCTGGGTCCAGCAGCTGCCACTCCTCCCAGGTGAAGTCCACAAACACATCCATGAATGACAATGGTCCCTGAAACAATATCCCCATTCAACTGCAAATCATTTTACTTAGTTTGTAGTAAACAAAAGGCTGCTAAGGGTGTCCATTATTTACATTCTACTTTGGGAGAAAAGCAAACGTTTACTGAAAATATCCCATCAATATGCATTAAATCAGTTAACCTGTCTTTCAGCATATAAGAATACCATGTGCCAGGTATTCAACTAGGAGCAGGTAATATAAAATGGATGAAAGACAGAAGTGTTCAGCATTGCAGAGAACAGCAAAGATTAAACCCATAAAAATGTAACAGGCAGTCAAAGATGCTATGACAAAAGAACATGCAGAGAACATGGGCACAAAGGGGGAAGCAAGCAATGCTGCTTGAATGCACCAGGAG